>NC_142606.1:13673224-13993906 GCF_041222555.1 Hakea prostrata | reverse complement strand
ATTCAGTTGTAACCCCATCCATGTTTTCCAGACAGCATTTATATGCAAGGGAACTGCAGAAGAAAAGAAACAAAAGAAGATTTAACATAGTTTTGGATTGGTAGGTGACTAACTAGAAGCCAGTAAAGGGAGAGCGTCAAGGTTAGATGGTAGAGTTTAGGTTAGTTGATGAAGGGGTGAAGGTTACATCAAGTCTTGATCGTGGGAAGTAAGATAAAAAATGAACTGGCATAAGAGTCCGGGTTCTGGAATTTTGGAAAGAGGAAGATGGGGGAATATGCAGTCTAGAGTGTGACCTGTTAGGAGTTATGACAGCAACCAGGATTGAAGTGTTCATTAATATTGAAATTCGTGTTTGGTGATTGTCCTGCTCATAATTTGATATCAAAGACTTAAAAAAAGGGTCCAACGCTGAAAAACAAATGCCTAACCCTATCCTAAATGTATTAGGTAATGTAAACTGCCTAGTAAACTGTTATAGATTCAAAATAAAGTATTAGTCCAGCCCCACAAAAACACTTAATAGAAGTTACTCACATAAATCATTAAACCACTGATTGAACTGGTTAAATTAAGAACAAAAACACCCCAATAAAACTAAATATGGAACTAAAACATCTAATCCTGTATGCAATTCGATTATCAATTTTAGGACCATAAAAATAGCCTCTTAAAAAAAGCCACGGAAGCGAAGGCCTAGCATGCATAAATACAACCCTAGATTCATTCCTGAGCAAAGAAACCCCACTGTAGTGATAATTCTGCATCAGAACTTTTCCAATATTTTTTCACAAGGATATTGAAAATAGAGCTGAGATATTTATCCTCTACTGTAAGTTTTCCAATTCTTTAATAGAAAAACTTTATGGGAATGAGTTAATTACACCTTAGAGGAGTGATTTGCAACAATATCAAGGCCATAAGAAATTTTAACAGCCTCAAAAAGCATGGAGCTCAATGCAAGCTTAATTTATAATTAAACAATGCAGATTAAGATAATGAAATTTCTGCTTCTTGATTTATAAGAATAATGTTGAAGAATTTCACAACAGATGATGGGTTTGAAAGAGATGTAGTTAAAGTACATCATTAATACTTATTATGACAGTACTTAGTTATGAGGTTTTGTCAAGTGTTTTTACTTGTAAACATGAGGCCCAAATTCTCAGGTCCACAAGGGTACACGTATTCAGTCTATAACTAAAGTTACTTAGTAATGGAAAAATTTTGGGTGAATAAATAATACTCACTGAAAAGGAGAAGGAGAAACGAGGTTCCATGGAAAGGGGAAGAAAAATTACACACAACCTAAGCGCATCCCCAAAGAGAGGAGAGGAACTTAACCTGACACAACAGTCTGCCTCTTCTTTGGGGAATCTACATGACTAGAGAAAACCACTGCAAACTTGCTCTTGATATCATAGGATATGGAATCCCAGATTTTCTGAAAAAATCTGAAGTTGGAGGATCAAATTCTGAGATTGTGCTCTATCCATGAGTGGTTGATAGTGGCACCAAAAGCTAGCTTGCCTACAAAATCAAGCGGAGTTTTGCCAGCAATGATAGCCATAAGGTTGAAACAATCCTAAAATCCTCTAGATAGGATCCCAAGTGTAAACCCCTTCCAATAAGAACTGCAAATTGTTATGAGACGTTAAACTTCTCAGGATGACACTAAACTATAGGAAATAAAAGTTAAGAGGAAGGACAAGAACCTAAAAAAATCAGGAATAATCCAATTAACATTTGACGGTTTGGGACAAATTTAAACAACATCAATCTCACGATTAGAGATCCCAAAAAACAACAAAATTCAAATTAAACTCAATCAAGAAAATGGATTCGTTTCGCATTTGGGAAGACTATAAGACTAGAGAAGGCTAGTAAAACCACCAAGATTATAAATTAGATGGTTAGATATAAATTAAGACAGTCAGTAATTCCAAGATCCCAAATTTGCAGGTTTGAAGTAATTATTTTATGGCAGACAAATACAGAGGACTCTGTTGTACCCTAGTGGAGGCATTTAATATCCAAAATTTCTCAACAGACAAGCAAAGGGGTTGGGAATAATCACAACTTAACCACATGCTGAACGCACAATGAAAACAGTGCACCTGAAAGTTTGGCAAACCAGAAAGAACACTTATCTGAATTCAATAGGGTAGTTTGTTGGAACAAAAGGCAATTGAATCTGTTGAATGCAGTGACTGAACTCCATCTAGAAGCAACAATAGTTGATCAGATATCAGACCAGACATAGGTTGCACTAGAAAAAGAGAAAGAAGAAGAAATTAGGAGCAGTTGATCTCTCTCAGGTCTGGGTCTCTCACCCATTCACAATTCTTTTGCAGCAATGTGATTTCAATATGTCTGACTACAGTACCTTACACTGTGCTTATAAAAAATAAAAAAGTATATCCAAACTATGAAAATCCCACTCCTATCATGCATATGAGTACTCAGAACCTTATTGAAATTAGAATCCAACTAACAACTATATCTCTAGACTCTAATTGTACTAGGAAAGTAATACTAAATACAGAACCACTAAGTAGCTCTTGCTGAATCAACACAGCGCAGCTGGCTGTTGCCTCCCTGCTGTCTTCCTGGCAACAGTAGTGCAGTCAGAACCGTGCTGAAATTAGAATAAAAAAGTATATCCAAACTATGAAAATCCCACTCCTATCATGCTATAGTCTCGAACCTTGCTGAAATTAGAATCCAACTACAACTATATCTCTGACTCTATTGTCTGGAAGTATCTCAACCACTGTGCTCTTGCTGAATCCACAGCACAGCTGGCTGTTGCCTCCCTGCTGTGTTCCTGCAACAGTAGTGCAGTACAGCATGCTTATCCACATCAGGTAAAGGACATGACCACCAAAATCTATTTCCTCCAAATTGCAGATCCATTTCCTCAATTAGTAGTTACTTATTCTATTAGAACCTGTTTGAAGTGTTCAAAGATTGCTCAAACATTACTTTGATTTTTCAATTTTTCATATACAGATGTAACCCCTGAATAGGCTACTCAACTCACTAAGATTTATTCTGAAAGAGGGCGATGAGTTATAAATCCACACAAGAATAGGGTTCCGCAAACCAACCACATGCCAGAATTCATCCAAGAAAAAAAGAAACCACATGCTAGAATCAAAGACAAAGGAAATACGCCAAATTCAAGGAAAGCCAATATAAATAAAATCAAAGACTTAGGATGTGAATGAAAGCTTTAAAAAATACAAATAAAATATACAAGAATAACATACAGAAAAAACCAACAAGAGCTGATAGAGTTCCAGTGCAACAAGTAATCTTAAAAAAGAAGTAATGCCAACGAGAAATTTAAGAAGACTGATACAAGAGCAGTAAGGCCAAAGGCTAACACAACTTAATGTTTTGATGCCATGTGAGAATACCAAAGCACTAGAACTAGTAGGCAATGCAGAAGAATAGAAAATGAAAAAGATAGAGAAGGCAATAGAAAGAGAGAAAGCTGCCCACAGCTGAAATGTGAACAGGATGCTCAACCATGGGCCACTAATCTTATACTAATAATAAACGGGTGCAAGTACATAACCAATTGAAGAAAAGAATGAACAGTATCCATACCCCTCTATCTAACACTAAGAAAAGCAAATTGAAAATGGTATCATGGTAGCTTGAGACCAACAGAGGCTAATTCTTAATAGTTGCCATTATGTTTCCTCATAGCACAAGGACTTCATTGACACTACCTATTCTGTAATCAGAATAGCTTGTTCCACGAGTAGGATAGATAATTTTGATTCAAATATTGGGTCATTCTGATATCATAAGTTAGAAATCTTCCCTATTTTCTAGTTCTATTTATCTGTTTTTGGTATAACTCTTACCATTCTGCTAAATTTTCTGGTTGGATGCTGAATTACACAAAGAATAAGAAATACTTTTCAGGTTCCTCCGTTTGCAACCGGATTGGTAAGCTAGTCTTCTATGCGCAATCTTAGAAGATGGACTTCCAAATCTCGCTCTTTAGACATGATTTAAAATACCATCTGTTTTGATGTTTCTACTAGGCTCATTTCTATCCTCCATCCCCTAGTTGATGATACCCCAAGGAATAGGCTCATTGTTGTCTCCTGGGGTCTTAGCTCCTCTTTCTGGTCTCCTTCTTAAAGGCTGCCCCCCCCCCTCTTTCATCCATGGTACTTTCTTGGCTTTTAATTTAATTATTTATTCACCAAAAAAAAATATAATTTTTTTTTTTATATTTTTTATATATATATATATATATATATATATATATATATATATATATATATATATATATATATATATATATATATTCTATTCATCAGCTAGATATCATAACTCCTTAATTATGACACACAGATGTTCACATTCTAAACAACCAACACACTGGGAGAGTTTTTGGGACATATTCTATGAGTAAAACAGTACAGTACAGTACACTAATTTTATCAACAGCAGCAAATAAATAATCTATAGCAGAGAAGCACTTATTCACAAGAATATCCTCCGAAACAAATTATGCAGTCTATACGTGTAAGTCATGGTAAAAAATTCGAGGGAAACTCAAGTTTCGACCAGGTGAAAATGGGAAACTTAGGTGGAAACTTGGGAAATTTTGAGAGAGGACTTTCCGACAAATTTCGACATCAAGTTTTGACATTTTAGGTATTTTGGGGTGGATCCGTATTTAAGCTAATTAGAGTATAAAGATACATTTGTTGTATTTGCTAAAATTAATGTGATATGTCATTCATGTACATACATCATGTGGTTGTCCAAAGTACATTTAAACTTAACTACTTAACCTACTTCATATATATTTCTACTTCAAATAGTTGACAATGGGAATACACTTGCGTGAGGGTGCTGGTGGTTCTCCGTGGTGGTGTCTTGCCCGTACATCCTCTCCTCCAACCAACATGCTCCCATGACTTTTTGCTTTGGTTGTCGTTAATCAACTTGTAATTTTATGAGTCGATCATCATTCTTGTACCACTGGGATCGCACTTTGGTAGGGGTCGTGGGGGGGTATTTGTCGTGGGTTTGGGGAACATGAAATACAATTGGGGTTAGGGGTTTACAAGAAGTCTCGTTCCACAAATTTCCCGGGTTTCCGTTTGGGTTTTTTCTCTGCGGGTCCCGGGTTGCCAGTTTCGCGGTTTCAGGTTCGGTTCGTGTTTCGGTCTCCGGCTGGTTTTCGGTCCTCTGAGTTTCTTTCGCATTTTCCTGGTTTCGGTGGTTCGGTTTCGGTTTTGTTCTATGCACATTGAATTCAGAATCTTGCTTTGAACTAAGTTGTGCAGTCTGCACAAATAAGCAAGCATATTATTCAAATCCTCTTTGAGCTAAGTTATGCAGTCTCCAAAAATAACCAGTTATTATTCAAAATACTCTTTGAACTAAATCATGCAGACTGCACAAATAACAAAACATATTATTCAAAAGTACTCTGGAACTAAGTTATCTTCAAATATGTACTCTGTGAACTAAGTTATCTTCAAATATCAGTGAATCAACCAGGAAAGCCACAGTGAGTAGTGAACCAAATGAACCAATAAGGCTACCAAAAACATTTTGTATTAAAAAAGAAAAAAGAACAACTGTTTGTTTTAGTTTTTTACTGTACACAGATGCGGAAGATTTTACCAATAAAAGAACAAAAAATACAAGTCATATGTAAGGAATGCGGCAAGAAATTCTAACCACGTGGGGGAAAAGGAGACAAAGAAACATTAAAATTTCTATATCTTCTTATTTCAGATAATTTAGCCGGAATTACAAATCCTATACGAATTATTACTTCGACTTATTCAACACGAAATTACAAATCTACTAAAGAGTTGCGGAATGGAAACGAATTAGCTTAATCAAAATCAAACTGAATAACCAACCAAAAAAAAAAAGAGCAGAAGATTGAATGACAAAAGGAAAGCAACTGAGGCAAACCTCCTGGGCGTCATGGCTCGCAAGGTTTAGACTTCTTTGATCTTTCTTCCCCTTCTCGAAAAAAGTAAGACAGACTATCGGCAGTATTTGGTCCCCCTGCCAAGAATTTCAACAAAATACCTAGCATGAGCGAGTCGGTAAGAAATGAACAAAGAAACGATATAGCAACCAAAAATGGCTACAAATTCGATCTAATCGAACAAGAACCTGACAGCAAACTTGGCTCAAAGCATGGAAAAAACATTACTAAAATTTGAAAAATTCAGCAAAATGCAGGACGAAAAACTCTATGAAGCAATCAGCTCGAAAGAAAGGCAAGAACCAAATGACGGAAAAAACAAATTTGAAATCAAACACTAAGCAGAAAACTGCCCGCAAGGTGATAAAAAAGGAGAAATCTCATAAACAAAGACGTGAAACTTCAAATTCCAGATGCAGATCAACCTGTTTAAACATAAATGAAATCGATTAAAATATCACCATCATAAGCTTTACACAAATCTCTCCAACGAAAGATTTCGAGATCAAAAGAATTCAGTTCAGACCGGAATACGAACCGAACGCTAAGAAAAACGGAACGTACTTTTGCCGGCCGGAAGCTGACTAGAATTACGAAAGCAAAACTAGATGGCGACGGAATACTTCCTGATTTTTACATGGGAGACGTGTACGGCGCGCGTTAAATAATCTAATTAGTAGGGCCCAACTATGAATTGAGACGGAAATCGAGGTGCGCCGTGCGTGCATGCTGGCCCGATAAACTAAACAAAAAAAAACTATAAATTGAGATGTAAGGTCAGTTTGTATATGGGTCAACCCCAGGATATGAACCCAGGCTACGTAAAGCCCTTGGCCCATCTACAACGTATAAGAAGAAAAAAAAGGATGCCAAATATTGGAGTTTGCCTCTATGTTTGGTGCCATGTAATACTGATGCCATTGCTTGTAAAACCTCCTTGATTCAATAAATTATTTTCTATCGAAGAAATATAAAAGAAAAAAAGGTATAACAGTGAATTCATGATAGGAATCTCTAATTTCTCTTTCAAAATTTGGGATTTTTTTTTTCTTTTCTCATGCTGTCTTCCAAACATAACCTAACAAAAGAGAGCTCTATGGAAAGAAACATCGCAAGTGAAGATTTAACCAGGCAACCCAAAAATGTATTTCTCCCTTTTATGGTACCACTGTTAAAAATCAGTGATTTAAACAATTTCATTATCACAAATGAGATGCTTGATTTTGCTTAGATATTAGAAAAGATCCCAAGGTTTTACCAAAAAAATAAAAGATCCCAAGGTAGTCCACTTTTATTAAGACACTGGACCCCTTGGCTCTTCAAGTTAGCCACCACAGACCACAGAATGTGTTCTCTATACTTGTTGATGCTACATAGATTTCATGATTTTGGATTAGGTGGTGACTTGGTGTATCATTTGAGGTCTAGGTTCTTCCTTCATGGCTGCAAGAAGCTCATGCACACTAGGTTTTTTTGCTCTCTCCTTGGAGGCAGAGACCATCTCTAACTCTTAGCCTCGACCTTTAAGATTATTTCATTTTTCAGGATCGCTTCTTCGTGGTTGCTTCCTTAAGCAATGCTCCAGCAACTTTGGACATCTCTTGATGTCATCGAAGTCATCCAAAGCATCTGTTTTTCAGCTAAAAATCGTTTAAAACTCCAAATTAGCAGCACTTGGTGGATCAAACCACCGAATTTTATTGATAATCCTTCCATTGTTGAGTTGAGGAGGTTAATTATCCTCAAAGGCTTTTGATTAATGAAAATTTTTCCCTTCAAAAAAATAAAACAAAACCATACCAGTTAGCCTTTCAAATAACACTACCTATGATGCGTCATGAGACTCATGACTGAACCGCCAAAGATGAAATTCTTTGCTCAGGTCCGAAAAGGCTTGCCAATGGGTTTCACTTGAAGGGACTGGTACAGGCATTGTAGGAAGCATAAATGCAAGGGTGGCAGAAATAGCATATAATTATTCTCCACGTACAGGCGCAAAACCTGATCTCATCTTATAACTCTACTACGAGAGATTTACATACAAGAGTAAGTATCCAATCATCCTTCATAGTCTAAGCTAAGAAAGTCAATCTACCAAACGAATATATAGAATTGACAAAATTAGTATTTAGTGTTTTTAATAAATTGATTGATACAAACAATTAAATAGAAAAGGATCTTGGAGGATTTGAACCACCACCTCTTTGAATAAGAGAGTCATACTCAATATCCAAGTGTTCTACCAATTGAGCTAAAGACCCACAGAGTGAATATCGTCTATCATAATGTTCATGACTGCAAAAGTGCTGATTTACCAGGTATAGTACTGCAGAAATAAGAACAAAGATATATGCATGTGAATGTCTATGTTAGAGTTTTGCACAGGTCATTTGCAATTACCCCCCATTAATTGAAACTGGGTACAGAGATAGAGTTTCTATATTGATAAAGACTAAGAAACATGACTTGTCATATTTGGTCTTTGTAGAATGAATACAAAGCAGATTAACTCCAAGAAAAAAGAGAGAGAGAGAATATAAGCCCAAGACTAATTGCTTCGCAACACATGTATCAGGCAATCCTAATGTTTTGCTGCCTTCCGCACGCTTGGGCAAATAAAACAAGAATTTCAAACAAATGAACCCAGTGCATATGGTGAATACTGCACAGATTCATGTTCCAGCAGCTCTTAGAATATAAGGTGCGCAACTGCAAGTACTTGCGACATCAACAATAATACAAAGAAATACTAGTTTGTTACAGGTAAAGCCGGAGTCTGAACTCCAACGCACTGGTCTCTTCTTTAAGGGTAACCTACTGCCTATGGATAAGATACGGTATGAGACATTATAAAGACCCTACTGCATATTTAAATAACTCCAACTCGTCAAAGTAAGTAGATGAAAATTTGAAAACTAGATCACTTGCACACCAACAAAGAAGGGAATGGATAAAATAGAGAACAATATGCCTGTATCTCATTCCACTGGCCTAGTTTCTTCTCTACATTTTTATTTAATAACAAATACTACAAAGATGAATATCTCACAAGGGCTTTAACATCTAGTCCACCCCAAGGAAGATTGGTTCAGTCCGTTGCAGATAAGACTTCTGAAACCACTCCAAGGCTCCTTCCTCTTATAACCGGATATGCTGTGAGCCTGTGACTCCTGCGATTTTCAATAAGATTTTTAATCTTACATTATTGAGAGAGAAGGAAGAAAAGAAGAAGAAAAAAACCCAAAAAAAGTCTTTAACATGGTTCCAACTTGATCATACGATCAAATAAAAATGTCGACAAACACTTTTGGACGTCATTTATCAAACTGGTTCAAAAATTGCGCCATCCCTCCTGCAAACCGTGGTTTTAATCGTGAAGAAGCAGGGAAGGCGCTTTTTTCCGATGTAATATTGTTCTCACCTTGCTTTAAAATAAAAAACCATTGCTTTAGGAATTAATGAGACCCGTGAATATTTTTTTTGAGCCACAGAGTATACGCTCAACAAAACATCTTGCATATACTAACACAAAAATAAGGACCCAGAATTCCCCAAAATCCAAAGGAAAATAAAAATCTGCCCTATCAGAAGCAAACTCCACCAGAAAATTTCTCCCTTTCGTGGAAGCCTCTTCTTAAAACCATCTCATTTTGACAACGCAACCAGAGTCTTGATATGTTCGGTTTTATTGGACATCACAAGGATAAGAAGGGGGTTGGATGATGTTCAAAGTAGATATATCTGAATTAGGATCGGTTACAGAAAACTTCAATCCACAGGTTAACTCAGCAAAACCAAAACCAAAACCACATCATAACCAACAGCTCATGGAGAACAATATGATGTACTAGTGGTAGATAATTGTATCGACGAATACAAGTGAAATTAAACGATATATGATGTATAAAGTGCATAAATAATAAAGAATAGCATGCAACATGACAACAATTTAAGAACACCGGTAGATTAAGCAAAAGCATTATGGAGGCTGCATTTGGAAAGACGATACAAAAAAAATCTTTGGGTCGCAATAATCAGGTTACATTGCTTTGCTGTATCAAAGGGGTAACTTAACAGAGGTGCCAAATTCTATTATATGCCAATAGGCGGGGAGTAAACTAATCCTTTTCTTGTTGGATGTCAGGCTGTGTTCCGTAGCTGGGGCAGTCTCATTAAAGTTATCTAATGGGTACCAACTCCCAGATGGGTCTTTTTTGCTCTGTTAAAGAGAAAGTAGATGATTTAATTGCCTCATAAATGCAAACTTCAAGCAACGGCTCTCTGGCCTAAAGCTGGCAACCAGATAACAAGAACAAGACTTACAAGTTGAAACCATCAACCACTACAACTTAAATTGGAAGACGACCTCTGCCCTTTTGGAGAGTATATCCAGCCCAGCCTTGACAAAACCATGACGAACCAAAATTAACAAGTAATCGGACAAAATATAACGGGCAAGTTTGGAGTGCCTGAGTGCCCAAAATATTGTAATTGAAACAAAATTAGAGAATATGAGTATGGCAATACTATTAAAAGAGAACTGAAATTTCCAGCAATGTCACCTTTGAAATTCCTATCCAGCCATGAGCGACAAAACAAAGCATCCTCCGTGCAACGAAGAGCCTCAACGCCATCGCGTTAATCTGCGCGCAGCAATACTCAACTTCCGCTGTTGAATCTCATAGAATGAAGAAGGTAGGTAGAAGTAGAACCAACATCCCTAAGACTGTTGAGTTCGTCCACAAGACACCAATTACCAGCAGGATCATTGCACGCATATTTACAAAGCATTTCACAGCCTAGACTATAATTCCTTACAATCTTTGCAGCAAAAACAAAACCACCCTCCCATACGATGTAGTTGGTACAGCAAATCACGATTCACGCCTAATTCCTCGGTTTTTCTTCGATGGATGCAACAGAAATATTCACCAATTTTCAATCGAAGATTTTAATATTTCCATGGAAGTCCAGTGAATGTTAGGAACTACTGTTTTCATTTTTATATGAGACAGGAACTACGAGTTCATGGTCATCTATCTTAAAACGATAGAGTTGTGTTTATAATATTTTGATCGATAGTGATGCAGCTAATGAATCGATTGACAAATATGTTGAATACTGAATAAATTAGAAGGAATGGAATTAACGTTCGCGAATGTACCTTCTGGATTTGGAATGCGTCAAGTTTGTATACCTTGGTCGCTTCTGTTGGTAGATTAGTGTGTTTAGGGTTCTCAAGTAACGTCAAAATCGATGGAGAAGCAACTCAGGGTGAAACGCTGGAGAAACAAACGAACACACAGCACCGACGCAACAGCGGGGAGATCCCGGGCAAAAACCCGTGCGATCTCCCCATAAAACCCACAAAAGATGATTTTTTTCATTAACTTTTGTGACCTGCCATGCAAGCGCACCTGACATGGCAAAGGTCTGATGATACAGAAGCTTCGATACATATCCCTTGGATGTCTCGGGCCTTGTAACGATCTCCTCTCCAACATATCACTGTAAATAACACACCGATCCCTCACCTTTCTCATCTCCATCTTCTTCCAGCAACCAATATCATCAAGCTTCTATTATCTGCAATCGCACCATAAACAAGCAGTTCCAAGAAACTCCTTCATAACTAACCGCCCTCTCTAACCGAAGATTTCATAAAATCGCGCGCGCTTTGTCTCCGTAACGAGAAATCGATGAAGAAAACGTGTCATCTTCGGGTAAAAGCAGAACCTGCAAAAGCAAAATTCGAGAAGGGCAAACAAAATCGACCATAAATACGTTAGATAGAAAAAACAAACCATAAACGGATCTGACTGGCGCTCGCCTCAATTCGACCTCGACGAAATCACTCTTCGAAGCTTCATCCGCTGGATCGACTACTACGCGGATGGAATCGAAAGCTGAAACACATAGGAGACACAACCAATCCAGAGATGCGAAAGACGTTACAGAGCCAATCTATAAGAAGAGAAAGGAGGTGAAGAACACACTTAGGAAAAAATCACATCGAGTGAATGAGAGATGGAAACAAGGAATGAAAACCCCAGTTTATAGAGACACAGGCTGTTAGCGATCATTCCAAAGATGTGACCAGAATAAATCTTGACCATAAAGAAAGGCGGTAATCAAAATCGACGATGTGAAATCATTCTTAACAAACAATCTATCTATTCCAAAGAAATCACCGCCTATTCTCAGCCGTTGTTCTGAGGCCCATGGAAGGTCGGTGGCGTGGCATCGCGCTGTCTTTTGGATTACACCAAAAAGCGGTTCGGGTGACCTTTCTTAAGATGGAACGTTGGAAACTGCTACGAATAAGAGTTCTTGTTTGGCCAAAAAACAACAGAAGAAGAGGTCTTGTACTAATCGGGTCAGATGGTCTCAGGCCGGGTTGCTACCAATTGGATATTACCCCAGATCAACCTGTACCAAATACCAATTGTTTAGAAAGTATATTCGATTTTGCTCCATCATAAAATGCTGAACCGCCAACGGTGTTTACCATCGAAGGTCCCCTTTGAAAGTGCAGCAGGACCCTTTGAAAGTGAAGCAAGGAAAATGACTGTTGCTATGGAATCTCACTCGTCCTTTCCTGTCACGAACCTGCAAAATACGTGTTCGACCTTGTGTAGTACCAATGATATGATTTCAACTACTCAATAGAGAATTCAAGTAATTGATCACAGAGTATGAATACTTACTACATAAAACTTGTCTGAGGTATTTATATAGCTTTAGATATCAGAGTTAAACTCCGAATATAACTCTAAAAAGAATTGTGTTAGGAAAGTAACTCTAGAAAGAGTCTTTTACCTGACTTATCCTTTCTAGGAAGTTGGCAGATGATAAAAGTTTATCCTGATCAGGTACTCTTGACACGATGGTCGGACCGTCCATTAACACTATGGTTGAGACAATTGTATTGAACTAGTTGGTAACACTATGGTTGAGACAATTGTATTGAACTAGTTGGTCAGACCGGTCAAGGTAGAATGACTATTTTAGTCATTAACAATGACTTGGGGGGGGGGGTTTGGAAGATTTGCTAACCCAAATTCAGGTTTCTGTGAAGATTTTTAAGCCACCGTAAGATAGGGATGTGTTGCAGAAAACATTTTGATCTATACCACAAAAGTTATAGTAAAGAAAAGAAAATGACGAGAATTAGGCACTTGAAGGCTGAAGCTTATCAATTCTTCCAGTTTCACTCGAACCTCCTTTTGTGTTTTACTTTTCCTCAGATTTCAAGGCTCTATTTATGTTTAATAGGATGTTAACTAGTCACTTGTACTGATAATACAGGTACGAAGAAATATTATGGTGTTTAAAGTTAACAGCTCCAGCATAGTTAGAGTAGAATGTCAATTTAGTTACAGAACTACATAGTAGGGAGAGAGTTCTATGATGTTTATGATCCAAACTGGTCCAATTTCTGTTGTGAACTTGCTTTCAACAACCCATTTGCTGGGATCAATCCATGGACATTCAATCAGACCACTTTGAATCCTGCTCACAATAGATTTCCAGGTCATGGGATCTCAGAGAAATTGGGAACAGGAAGTGTCCAGAATGAGGAATTAAGGACCAGGAGTAAGATGAATGGCTAGCATAACTAGGTCCAGCAAGCCACTCCATAGACATATGTAACCCAGTTCCACTCCTAGCTCCTAATATATGTTGAACATTAATAAAGGATTCAGTAAGTTACTTGGTGAAGTTCAACTCTCATGAACGAATAAAAGGACTAAGGATATCAGAGATGAAGAAATCCTAAATGTCATCAGAACTTTTAGTTCCAGCATAAACACCAGCTCTACAAGTACAAAGTAGCAAATGTAGCTGTTTCCACAATAGCATCTCCTAGTTTTTCACAGTTGTCACATACTTCAAGAGCATATGGACAACATTGGATATCCTTGCAGCCTCCGATTTCAGGTGGATGATCTTGCCCTCTCCTATCTAGCTCAAGGCGCTTCACATTAGCACCTGAATCTCCAGATGATTATTGTAGAGAAAAATGGTAGAAGATTTAAGTTAGCGCATGGAGACCAAAATGAGCACATATGTGTGAACATGAAATTCTAAAATCTGACTGATGCCTTCATCCAGCTCAGATTTATCTGTAATGGTTCATGGCTAGCACCAAAGTGCTCAATCCAAAATGCAAACAACGCATCGCTGACAGATGAGTAATGTGTACAGAAGCATACCCAACTGGGCCAGATTTAACTTCAGACTTCTTATTTACCTTAGCAACTTTATCTAGAACTCACTAACCATTTGTGGACGAAACTCAGCTATCTCCTTGTCTTCCTCTCCTTTGGCTGCTTGTTACAATCTTAGCTAATTTTGCCGAAGACAGAAAACAAAAGAGGGCATGAATCAGTATTAAGAGTCAACACTCACGCTTCAACTATGAACAGTCACAAAAAGCAACCCCTTTGCTAAAGCAGCACCACAGCAAGTCCCATCTGCAACCCCACAACCACATCTGTTCTGTTTTTTCCCATTTCGTCCAAATAGCATTTTGGTGGGGCAGTTCACTGGAAATCGACCACCTTTCAAGTTTCAATCTCCTGAATGAGATTATCCAAAGGCTGTGGAAGCTCAATGATAACATGAATGCATACAGAAGAATGGGTTTTTCATTTTAAATTCTCGGATGACTCAGATAGAGCCAGGGTACTAGAAGATGGTCCTTAGCTTATCGTGAGGAAGTGGATTACTCTCCAGCAATGGAAAATAATGTCTTAGTTAAACAGAACAACAATTGAGTCTTAAGGCTTGAAGCACTAACCAAACATGGCACAACCATAACTCATAAGGTTGCAACTGTCTTCTGTCAAACAGAAATACACTAGAAAGGAAAGACTTATATAATTGACAGAAAGCATCCGTAAGAGTACAAGTTAGTCTTTGACATGTTTTAAGGCATCAATTCGTTAGCACATTATATGGAGAAGAAGAAATCCCTAGACAAATTTTATTAAGATAAATAAATAAATTTAAGAAATTGTAACACTGGAAAAATTACGAGTGTATAATCATAACTCATTGTCAGCAAGATGAAATACGTTAAAAATAGACAAACTAACTAAAGTGAGTTTTTAAAACTAACTAAAATAATTATCTAAATTTTTTTTTTATTTTTTTTGACCCCCCGTTCTTTTTTGTATCATGTTGGGCTGTTTATTTCACCCATCATAATGGAGGGTTCGTTTTATTGGGGTGAGCTCTGGTTTCCCATTATGGCATTCTTCTTCCTCCTTCACTTCTACCTCGTTTGATGGTTGATTCTTGCTAAATTGCAAGTTAAGGAACATCGTTTCTTAGTGTTCTGTGGCTTGGAGTTGTTCTTGAGTTGACTCCTCTGTGGCTTTGAGAAATTAGGCTCAACTGCCCTGAATTTTTCCCCGTTTATCAGAATGATTAAGCTTAGTTTCATTGGGGGGCCCGTCCCCCGGGCCCGGGGGCGGGGGCCCAAGGCCGACTCCGTCATCAAACACCGTGTCCTCTTCTTCTTGCTTCCAATTTCTTGTTAAATCACACGATCGGTTGGCTTGACTAGGTTAGGGTTTATAGGTTGCTTAATTCATTTGATTCAATAGATAATTGATATGAGGTAATCACCTAATGATAACGAGATTTGAGACCTGGGTACATCATTAGGTTAAGTGAGTTGAAAAATTATAAAAATGCCCTGAATAGCAAAATGATTAATTAGTTTCATATAATATCCTCTCATACCCAACCCTTAGGTGAGTCCATTTTCAACCTATCCCTAGTTGAAAGCTGCCCACCACCTTCAAAAACCACCACACCCCGTCCCAAAAAACTTGCAAATAAATTTATTCTAAATATTAGAGGGGAAAGCATGCAAATTGGAGACTCATTCTAGGTAATAATTTTGATAAAAATGTGTCTTACTTGGGTAAATGCGCAAGATCATCAAGCCAAACAATATGGGCCATCGGATCGAAATTGAAATTTTGATCTCAACCATTGAAATTCAACGTCTGAGATTCAATTTCAGCCGTGAAATTTCGGATTTGATAGTTCAAAATCTCGGCTTGATGGTCATGCACATGAGATGCCGAAGGGTGTGGAGGGATTGTTGGGAGGAGACTAAACCCACAAGAATGGCGTCCGTCAAGAGTCAACCGGCGGCGAATTGTAGGCAAAATTAGTCAATCGCCAATGACAATTTTACAATGCTTTTCAAATGGAAATAAGCTGACCAGTGGTGCCCTTCGGATCTGCCGATCTTGAGGCCGGTGACATATTGGATCTGGTATTGACAATTTGACGGATATGAGGCCCCCTAATTTAACACCAAGATTTTTTAACCAAATCAGATTGATTCCAAATCCGATCCCAATTCCTACCATGACAACAACGTACCCAATTTAAACTTCAAATTTTTCAAAAAGTTCGATTATGATTGTAGAAAGCAATATGGAGAAAGCGTAGGTAGGAGTCCAGATCGACTCCCCGAAAGAGAGTATTGTGCTCCCCCAAATTATGGGGGGCCCACAGGTTAGGATAATGGATTTTTTTTTAATAAATATTTCATTATTGGGATAATTACTATTGCCCCTCTATACTTTGATTTTATTGCTATTGTACCCCTTGTACTTTTCAAAATTAATAATCCAACTTTTAACTTTGTCTACAATTACTATTGCCCCTACCGTTAAGTTCCGTTAATTTACTGATGATGTGGCATCTTTATATTTTCTCAAAAACTCCAAAATACCCTTATACTTATCTCTTTGTTAATTTACCCTTTTGTCAAGTTACAGTAGTATCCTTAATTAATTGTTATAATCCGTTTTATTCTATAAAAAAGACCACCAAATAAAAAAAGAATGATTGAATAAAACTCAAATAGAAACCAAATAAGAAGGAAAATCGAATTCAACTCAGATTATAAACTAAATATCACCTAAAATATTTTCAAAATAAATGAAGTTTAACAAAGGTGGGAAACCAAATCAAATTTGGATTTTGCCCATTTATTTAATTCAAAATAAATGAAGCTTAGTAAGGCGGGAAATCAATTCAAATTTGGATTTTGTCAATTTCTTTAATTCAAAATAAATGAAGTTTAGTGAAGGTGGGAAACCAAATTGGATTTGGATTTTGCCCATTTCATTAATTCGAAATAAATGAAGTTTAGGGTACAAATTGACATTTAATCTGGTTTTTATAAATGGGGTAGCATCGTCTTTTGATTTTTTTTAATTTTAATGAAAGGCAAATTAAACATTACATATTCAAATTTAACGGTTACTTAATACTGTTATAAGGAAAGGGGGCAACACTAATTTCGTAAAAAACATAGTTTTATTAGTAATAAAATCAAACTACAAGGGGACAACAGTAATTATCCCTTTATTATTTTTTATTTGTGGTTGTAACTTTGTCGGGGGAGCACAGTTCTCCGTTAAGGGAGATGATCCTCACTCGAGTATGGAGTATGAATTGTTTCCCCCACAAGGAGTGTGCTCCTCCGACAAGCGGTTGATCACGAATTACAGAAAGATCCATGGGATTAAGGTAATGGAAGTTTTTTTTTTTTTAATATTTATTATGTTTTACCTTTGAATGTACCTAGTGGGCGTATAAAAAATTTTAAAAATAATAATACGTAAAAAAAATAAAAAATAAAAAAAAACCTGAATTACTCATGCTGATTTTTATCTTCTAGGTGAAGGTTTACCCGCGCAGATAAGAGATAGACATTTTTCTCTTTGGAATGTTGGATGAATACAAAAATATGACCCAAAAAAAAAAAAGTGAAGCTTTAACGGAGGGGCGTAATTGTCTTTAACAGTGAATCTTATCCTTCAAGTAATGTAAGAGTGGTGGATGGTTCCAAGGCAAAATAAAGTTAAAAACATGTTTTTTTTTGTGGAAAAGTTAAAAAAACATGTTGACCAGATGCATTGGTGTGAGTATGTGTAAAATTGATTAGCAATAAATGAGTATGTGTAAAATTTTGGCCTTTGTGGTTGGCAGATCTGTGTTATTTTCTTTCCACGACATTTAAAAAAAAAACAAAATTTTATTTTTATAAAGAAAAAAAAGTGTAAAACAACTATTATGCTTCATGATAACGCAAAAAAATCTTTAAGGACATAATGGTTATTTTAACTAATTTTTTTTTGTTTTGTACATTAATTGCTTTATATCTGACCACAAGAATCATGCATTGTGTATATGATAGTGGGTGTTCTTCCATATAAGTATTATATATATGAATGGTTTGCATAGACAATTAGATGTATATGAATAATTAAAATAATATACAGATTTTTATTTGAAGTTGATGAATAAATTAAAGAAAGTGTTAATCCACAAAATAGAGCGTACAACTAATTAGATGGCCAAGCCCATTAAGCAATACTTGAAAATTGGACTTTATTAATAAGGAGTTTTTTTCCCTCTAGGTAAATGGAAGTTCATTCTTTTGCATATGAAGGTTCATCAACATAAGGCACACTTACAAAGTGGAGATTTGATCAACTATCATACACTTTGTATGAAGGGATGACCCATTTGGGGTATGGAGATTCTATTGTTACACCGATTTGTTTAAAGTAATGTAAGTAAAGTTACATTAGACTTGTCCAATGATATTGTCCTCAACTACATTGGCATCTCTATATCATAGAATCTCCATAGTGCAAATGTCATTTTTTTTCGTTGTAAAAATAGACATTAATCATGTAAGTAATTTATTTAAAAAAGAGAGTGAGGAATACACATTATATTATAGACATCGACAAGATTAATATTGTTTAGTGCACCCATGTCATTGTTGTAACATATTCACCTGAGCATATTACATATACACCCATTGGATTTGTAAATTTTTATATTTACACCCCTTCAAAATTTTATATTCCAGACATCCGTTGTGCTTCACACCTTTAGATTTAAATAAAAATAGCACATCTTACCTCCATTGGATCATCTAAAAAAAAAAAAAAACTGAAATACATAATATAATGTATAATTTTTTCTAGGTTTTTGATAATTTATTTTTCAAAAAGGATCTTCCTTTTGTGCAAAATAAGATAATTACACAATATAATAAACATTAATTGATCGTTGAACTTTATTATTCTAATGATAAGGGTATGATTTATACATTATTTGAAACATAACACGTTTCATCCTTAAGTATAGTCTAGAAGTGAAAGCCCTTGCAATTTTCTATGCAATTAATGGACAGCATTGAAAGGGTTATCAAAGGTGGTTCTCAAATCCAATCATGCTTCATTATTGAATAGTCTCATCTCTCCATCCAGGTGTATGACACACTGGAGATGCAACCTATTGTCTTGATTATTTTGCGTTGTTGTGTTTGTGTTCCTAGAGAGCTGAAGGCATGCACTTACTCTCTAGCCGTCATGGCCATCTCTCTACCTATCTTCTTCTTCTTCGTAGCTTATTGGTCTTTATATTAAGTTTGCATCATTTATTGCATTTGAATGAAAATTTTGTTTATGAAAAAAAGAGAAAAAAGAAAAAAGAGAAAAGAAAAAAGGAATTGGTAAAGAATAGTAAAAAAAATCAACAGAGTTTAAACATAAGATAATGGGTACAAAAATTGTAATTTTTTTTTTTTTTGGGAATAATCAATCAACAGAGTTTAAACATAACATGTTCGAGTATATATGTAATAAAAGAATTTTAACAAGAGTATACTCCTTATTCGATCAGAACAAGTGCACTTGAGTCACTTGAGAATGTGGACGCCGTGAATTCACGAGTAACCGACATGTGAAATTACCGGAGAATCCACTCTTTGCAATCGGATTATATAATCGCGTAAACCGGTTGAACCGACTCAACTGCCCCATATAAGTCGGGCGAAAAAAACAGAAACGATATACTAGTAAAATTATATAAGAAGTCAGGGTCGTCGGCGCCTGGACCTAACGCGGAAAAAGATCGTTCAATGGCGAAAAAATACCCGAAACCCTAGATTTCTTCCCCAAATCCTCAATTCAGTCTCTCTGCATCCTGGAAATTTGCGGGTATCGGAAGAATCGAAAAACCAAAAGAAGGGTTTCGATCGGGACCTGTTCAGCGGAGCTCGAGATCTCTTTAACTTTGATTCAAAAGGTTAGATTCTTCTTCCTCTTCTCCTACTCTCCTGTCTAAAGCTGCACAGATCCGATCTTCTATCGACTTTTTTTTTAAAGGATTTGCTTCCGTAAAACCTTTTATATTATTGATACTTCCTTCCACTATTTTTTGTTTTAATTGTTTTAGGAAAATTGTTGGGAAAACGTAAAACTCTTAAGAGGTTGTTAGTGCATAATCATGAAAGGGAATCGGTTCCTGGAAAATATCGTAGGATTGCTTGGAAAAAGGAGGCTAAATTTATTGTTAGTTTCACCGGTCGTAAGTTTACGGTTTTGCTTTTAGTATTTTATTATGGGAGCATGTTGTTATTTTTCACGAATTTAGCGTTAATTGATGGTTCTTGGTGGGTATTTCTCCTGTTGGGTCCCTTTTGCCTGTCACAGAAGGTTTTCTAGAGGTTTGATGTAGGTCTTTTGCCGGGGCTCTGGAAGCTGATGCATACTTTGTTTTGTCTTTTAGAGTTGAATCGCAAAACTTGATTCATGTGGCTGATCCATCGAGTTGGGCTTAGCCTTTATTTGATTGTACTACGTAGTATAGTTCGTCGTCTTGGTCTGTTTCTGATATGGATTTTGCTAGTTTCTGATGATGGGATAGTATTAGAAAAGATAATTTTTTTGGTTGTCTCTTAACGAAGTTTGTGGGTACCATGTTTACCAGGCATGTTTGTTACAATTGTCTTTTGGGGAAACCTTGAGTGTCTGAAAGTTGAATTCTGAAGGGGGGAAAAGGGTCTAGTTTTCGACCATCCAAGAGGGGGAAAGAGAACGCTCATAAATTTGTTTGGTGTATCAACAGGATACCCTATAAATTTATACCATCAAGGGGCTAAATTTGAGACACAGCCTAATTGTTGCATGTGCTATTGATTTTCCATTTGGAACTCACATATTCACAGCTTGCCAGATTAGCATGGGATCCATTCAGTTATGGTCATTATGCCTCCTTGAATATTTCACCAGTTTTATTCGAATAACTTCAAATGTTGTCCCTTAAAAAAAAAAAGAGAAGATTTTTCTTTTTGGTGCGGAAGGTGGCAGTTTTAAGCATTATCTGGATGGTGACTTCCTGATATTTATATATTAGTATAGGATAGGAAAGAGTGGAAAATAGCTATTCGTTTCGAGAGAAAACAAATGCAGTAATTTTTTTCCCCATTAGGATTATTTGGTTTAATGAAAAATTTCTTAGGTATTTCATTGGAAGCTGAGTTTAGTTGTCTATTGGTTCCATCAAATATAAGGCGATATTTGTGGAAACTGTAAATTGGAGTAGATCTGGCATCAACAAGGGGTGCCGCTGCTGTATTAGGGTGTCATAGCATACCAAATGTTCTGTACAGAAGCAGTTCATGAGTTTCACATTGCAAAGTATCATGGTCTGGTGGTCCAAACATATCCTATGTCATCAGCAGTTGTCCTTCCAGTAAAATGCCTTTCATAAATTTTATATGTTTTCAGTGTAGCAGCTGTCCCCCTGTTTGCCTCTGCTTTTAGATTTCTATAATTAAGCTAAACTTTATATATATCATGTCTCAAGTTCGTAGAGAGTCGTACATCTTCATAATTGCAAGTCACAATTGATTAATAATATTTGTTTCATTATAGAAAAAAAAATGTTACTGGGCTCCGTTTTGCCCTTGATTACCAGTAGCTCGTCTCCCCCTGTTTATTTTGTACTTTATGATCAATTCTTGATGTTGCCAATTTAATAATATTTGCTTGTGTTGAAGTTGTGTTGTCCTGGAAGTGGAGCGGAACATACTTGATGGATGATGACTGTTCCGATGGATAACCAGTCTTCTGCTCCCTCACAGGAGCTTGTCCAGCATCTCTACAACAAGGTAAGCTATTGGTTTTTTTGAATGCGTTGCCTCTTTTCAAATTTCTTCTTTTAACAATTTTGTTTTAATGGGAGAGAAAGTTATCTCATTTTGTGCTCTCAAATGTGTGCATTTTGTGCTATGTAATCCAGATCTTGGATGACAATGGAGCTCAATCTTTAAAAGAAAAAAGAAAATCTAATTGCCAATACTGCCCCCTTCAATTTCCTCTCCCTCCCTATCTGAGGATGTGCAAGTTGGCTGAAGGTTCTTCACATTAATGGGCAATACCCCCCCCTCCGGAGGATGGGATGGGGTTGGGAGCATTGAGATAGGGGTCAAAACTCAAAATAGGATGAGCCTTATGGGGAAATGAAACCTGAAACAGCACATGGTTATTCTAGCGCTGAGGCTTGTATGACCAAAGATGTTGTGCAGGTGCTTTCAGAAGCTGCTGTTATGTGACAGCTTTTGTTATTAATCATAAAAGGAACTTGAAATCAAGTACAACATAACATAGTTAACCGAAATGGTGGTGCATAGGTTTTTACTATTATCTTTGAATTCTTTGTTTAAACTCTTGTGATCTAGCTTTGTTTGGGATCTGCTCTAATTTGATTACATTAATTGTTTAATTGGCAACCTATTTTTTTTTCTTCCATGTGACATATGTTTGGCTTTATTCGTTGGGCTTTAAATTGTTTGATACATTTCTCTGTTCTTTCTTTCTGTATGTGGATTCACTTTGTTGATATTGGAAGTGAAGGATCTTATCCGTAAAATCTTTCATGGTTAATGGTTTAGAAATGTATTGATTCAATAAGTTTTTCCTACAGAATATTGAGTTGGAGAATAAGCGCCGGAAGTCAGTACGGGCAAGAGTCCCCTCGGATCCGAATGCATGGCAACAGATGCGTGAGAACTATGAAGCCATAATTCTTGAGGATCATGCTTTTTCCGAACAACATGATATAGAATATGCACTATGGCAATTGCACTATAGGAGGATTGAGGAACTGAGAGCGCATCTCAGTGCTGCTCTTGCTTCTACAGCATCCAACACTTCTCCAGGTCGTAAAGGCCCACCTCGTCCTGATCGAATCGCTAAAATCCGTTCTCAGTTTAAAACCTTTCTTTCAGAAGCAACTGGATTTTACCATGATCTATTATTGAAGATTAGATCAAAATATGGGCTGCCTTTGGGTTATTTCTCTGATGATCCGGAGAATCAAACAATTATTGGAAAAGATGCTAAGAAGTCTGCTGAGGTGAAGAAAGGCTTGCTGTCCTGTCACCGTTGTCTGATATATCTGGGGGACCTTGCACGGTACAAAGGATTGTATGGAGAGGGTGATTCCAAAACTCGTGATTATACAGCTGCTTCAAGTTATTATATGCAGGCTGCGTCACTGTGGCCTTCAAGTGGCAACCCACATCATCAGGTTATCTTTGTTTTTAGTTCTCTATTGTGCTGAATTTTAGCTCAGAACCGATTTATTGCATATCCATTTTTCTCATATTTCTCAGTTTCTGTTCTGTTTTGATTCTAATTTTATGCATGGGATACATCTTTTGTTTACTCTCAGCTTGCCATACTGGCTTCTTATTCGGGAGATGATCTAGTGGCAATTTATCGATACTTTAGGAGTCTGGCAGTGGATAGCCCTTTTACTACTGCGAGGGACAACTTAATTATTGCATTTGAAAAGGTATTACTTATGCATGAAAGTCAGTGAGAAACATGTGTTTTTTATATATGCTATATGTAGTGAGCTTGCTAATCATTCCCTTTTGAAGAAGCTATAGTATGTAATCTGGTTGAAAATTTTTCTTTGGTTTTGTATATGAGATCAACTTTAGATGGCTATAGGCTTGTCACAGATTAGAGATATTTTTGTTGATAAATATGGATAAATGTCTAGTGTTCAATTTCTTTTGGAATTATATTGATGGCATTGAAGAAAGGTTTAACTGTTCAAATATGGCTGAGAGCCCCTAATTTGATTTGGTCAATCGTTTTTGGTTTATTCTATTTTTAATATTTGTGGCAATGTATGTTACTATTCTTGAGAATGAGTTTCAACCTGAGCTAAGGAATATAGACGGCCTTGCAAGTTTTACTTTTAGAAGATGAGATGGCATGCCACTAAACATATTTTCCATATCATCTCTATTAACTAATTAATTTCCATTCATAACTGTTCCCTGTAAGGTGAGAGAAGACTATGAGCAGAACTTTGAAACTTCAATATTTGTCTGGTGAAATACAGTGATGTTGTAGACCTGCATTCTGATTATTCTATGAATTTTAAAATTGTCCATCAGATAATTTGTCTAAACCTACCATGTCATTTTTTACATATTGCATTTTTGTATTAAATTTTGTGAAATCAAAAGTCAGTTCAGGATTCTGAGAGATTGAGGAGAGACCGAAGTTGGTTTAAGGGTAAGGGTTTGTGTGGTGGGGAATTGGAGATGGGAAGATTGGGGCAGTAATTTGAGCAAACGGAAATTGTAGAAAAACATCTAGTTAATCTTTTTTTCCTTTCTGGCATCCAGAATGAGAAAGACATGGAAAAGCATAGGTGGATATCTGTTGAACAGACTGCTGAGGCTGTCGACCATTTCGATATTTGGAAGGGCTGATAGGCTAAGTGGAAAATTGAGCTGTTTTCTTGCTTTATGCATTTATTCTGATGGCTTGGACTAAAGTTAATGCATTTGGTTGTTGGCCCAATATATTTTTTCTTTAAATGTATTTTGTATCTGTTACAGAACCGTCAGACATACTCACAGCTGCCTAAGGACACAAAGGCTTCCATCAAGGCAGTTCCTGTGCGAACTGGGAAAGGAAGAGGAAGAGGGGAAGGAAAGGTTTTGTCCAAGGACACCAAACCTCAAGCCACTTCGAACAAGGAAATGACCATACCTGAGATTTTTAAAGCATTCTGCATTCAATTTGTCCGTCTAAATGGCATTCTATTCACACGGACTAGGTCTTCAATCTCAAACATGAAATTTTTATTTCTAATTTTTTTGTCATAATTTCTAGTTTACTTTGTCTATTGATGCTCAAGTAACACATTTTTTTTGGTTTCTAATTCTTGTGTCTATTCAGCTTGGAGACATTTGCAGAAGTCTTCTCCTCAGTTACCAGTAATCTGGATGTACTTCTTTCTTCTGGGCCAGAAGAGGAGCTTAATTTTGGTTCTGATGCTGCTGATAATGGTCTTGTTATCATTAGGTTTGTAGCGATTCTCATATTCACAGTACATAATGTGAATAGGGACATTGAAGGCCAATCTTATGCTGAGATATTACAGCGTTCAGCTCTACTTCAGAATGCATTTACTGCTGCATTTGAGTTTATGGGACACATCTTTAAAAGATGCATTCGGTTGCAAGATCCTTCGTCAAGTTATCTCCTGCCTGGTATTTTGGTTTTTGTGGAATGGTTAGCTTGTCGGCCAGACATCGCTGCTGGTAGTGATGTTGAGGAAAAACAAGGTGCTGCTAGGTCATTCTTTTGGAATGAGTGTATATCCTTTCTGAACAAGCTCATGTTGAACAGTTCAGTTTCTGTTGATGATGACAAAGATGAGACCTGTTTTTTCAATATGGGCCGGTACGAGGAAGGTGAGACTACGAATCGACTTGCATTGTGGGAAGATTTTGAACTGCGAGGGTTCTTACCTATTCTTCCAGCACAGCTGATATTGGATTTCTCAAGAAAGCATTCCATTGGCAGTGATGGTGGGAATAAGGAGAGAAAAGCTCGTGTACAAAGGATTGTAGCTGCAGGAAGAGCCCTTGCAAATGTAGTGCGAATTGATCAGCAAGGAATATATTTTGATCAGAAACTGAGGAAGTTTGTTATTGGGGTCGAGCCTCAAATGTCTGAAGATTTCATGCTGGCTGCCTCAGATATAACCATGTCAAATGGTATGACACCAGATATTCCAGTGGATAATAAATTGAATTTGGGTAGTGTGCATCCAAAAACACTTTATGTGGAAGCAGAAGAGGAGGATGAAGTCATAGTATTTAAGCCGTCAGTTGCTGAGAAACCTGCCAGTATGGGTGCTCCGAAGTGGCCCTCGTATGAGATTGTTGAGCTTGCTGAAAATGTTCCCAAAGGTGAATGGAACGGCTATACTGGTCCTGTTTCAGCTCCTCTCAGTAATCTTCCGTTGCATGGTGCTTTGGATTTCAGTTCTCGACCACCTGCATCGTTTGCTAATATCGTCCCCCAACCTGTGCAACCGATTAATGCAAGTGCTTCAAAGTGGCTTGTGGAACAAACAGATTCTCTTGCTAATGGAATTCAGAATATCAGCTTTGCTGGTAATGGCTCAGACCTGAAACCCGATTTGCAGGGTGCCTTTGGTGTTGTACAGTCTCAAACGCTTCCACTCACCCACCCTTATGTGAATACAACCAATGGAAGTGTTTTGTCTGCTGAGACAAAAGCTGCAGAAACCGAAATACCTTCCAAATTTGATTCAATCATGTCGTCAGGAGCAACTGTTGATGGTTTTATGGTGAAGCCATTCTCAACCACGCCACCAAATTCGAAGAAGAACCCTGTAAGTCGACCAGTTAGGCATTTTGGGCCCCCACCAGGATTTAGTCCTGTTCCTTTGAAGAAATTGGACGAGCCCATGGCAGCTTCAGATTTGAAGAATGATAATTCACTAATGGATGATTATAGCTGGCTGGATGGGTATCAGTTTTCGTCATCAACTAAAGGCATTGGATACAACTCCATGAATCACATGACTAACTTGACTCCACATCTCATGAGCAGCCATGACTTGACAGGGACAATCAGCTTTCCTTTTCCCGGAAAACAGGCTAATGTGCAGGTCCAATTGGAAAATCAGAGGCCCTGGCAGGAGGAGTACCAGCTTCAGGAGCAACTGAAACTGTATCAGGAACAGCAGCAGAATCTCCAGAATGGCAATCAGCAGTTTACTGCACCGCCAGAGCAATATCAGGGACAGTCTCTCTGGACTGGTCGTTACTTTGTGTGAGGCCCTTATCAGAGCATAGATGGTAAGATACAGTCATTGTTGTTTCTTTCGATTTTTTTTAGCTTAGGTATTGTATCTGCAGGGCTTGAGCCTGACAACCAGCTGAGACCTAGTCTTCACGTAGAGTTGAGAAATGGAACTTTGTAACACTGATAAATCTATGCTGATTTGAATTTTCTTTCTTTGTTTGTGAGGTTGTCAGGAATCTGTCATGGTGATAACTTCATGACCTGGTGCTAGTGATTTCAGCCTCCTGTCTTTCCAGCCGTCTGTTATGTTTGCTAAATTTCTGTTGGAGCATGGATGGGCTTGGAGTGCTGCGGGCACTTGCTTCTGATTTAGGTGGGTCACTGTGTGCTGATATACTTTATTGTACATGGTCACTTCATCTTTTCTTTTGCGTTAAATAGATTGAAATTGGATCTCCCGAGTGTATTGTGATAATATGTCATGCTTTCAGATTGACAGTAGAAAGTCTTCTTGAGCAGGAATATTCATTGAGGTGGACTTTGAATTTTTGTATTCTCTGTGCAGCATGTGTCATGCTTTCGAAACGGAAGGACCCCCGGATGGTGGATGGGTAATAAACCGATTGGAATTTCCTATTAAGTACATGCCTTGTCGATTGGCTCAAAGTTTGAACATCTTGGACGGTTTAGCATCACTTGGTTCAACAAGCTTGGTGGAGTTCGATACGTGCAGTTTTACTAGACTCTGGATCTGGTCTTGCTGTTGGAGCAATGTTCAGTAGTCATTCTCAGCATCACTGTCAGCAGCCGTAGTTGCCTAGTATGTGCCCGACGTTAAGTTAGATACCGCATAGGGTTGCAGCTGCCTGTCTTGAGAGGAGCATCCTGCATTTGTGGTTGCTAGTGAGGGGTTGGGCTATGGAGAAGTCCTTATGGGGACCCTGAATGAATAAATACCTATTGGAATCGAAACATAGGTTTGGAATTTCTCGTAGTATAATAACTCGATGCTTGTCAAAGCAAATTTTCTTTTATGTCTGTTGATTTTGATTGAATTGGAACTTGACAATGTCTGAATCTGGCTTGAAGTATACACTGTGTGCCGTTTTTCATATTTCTGTTCTTCATTATATGTGATTCTCAAGATCAACTACTTGGTTAAAATCTGGTCAATAGTCTTGTGGATTTGCTAGTCATCGGATGATTGGACTCGGTTTCAGTTTTCCTGACTCACTAGAAAACGTGGGTTTCTGCCGAGTTGCAGGTTTTTATACCCTCTTTCATCTTGGCAAAGGTCATTCATTAGTATATGAAGGGAAGTTATTTGGACTACTTTTACCTTCTAGTTCTTTTCTATTTTTGGTCGATTTTTACATTAAAGTTTCAAACCAGTTAAAGTTGGCCACGGCTGGTCCTATGTGTTATTCTTCCTGAGGTATGGTTTCTTCACTCTCCCTTCTCCATCCTCTTACCATGTTTTCTAGGGACTCTTGACTTGAATATTTCTGACGGTGGCGCAAATCTTGAAAGTAGTGGAGGGTGTAAACGGATAACCGAAATCCGCTTCTAAATTTGTATCCGCATCCGTTTAGGGATATTCGAATCCGTCCGATTATTAATAGGATGCGGATATGGTATATCATTTTCTTACTGATTATTATCCACAAAATTATCCGATTAAGTTATTTATTTAGATTTATTATTCTTGTTTTTATAAATTTTACTTATGATATGTAATTATTTTTCTAGATTTTCTACTAAAATAGTTACCAAAATTGTTAAATTCTTAAATTTCAAACTTAGCCCTCACAAATAAAAAGATAAAGATGTAAAAAGCTAGTCGAAAATTTGTATTCAATCTATATTCATTCCCATTTAAAAAAGAATCTACTTAAGGGCTTGTTTGGTTACATGAGTGGATATTTCAAATATCTAGAGATTTCAAATCTATGGAGTTATAATTTATAAAATTAGATGTTTGGTTGTGGAATGAAATCTGTGGATTCATCCTAAAAAACTATTTGATCGACGTGATTTTTGTGAATGTGCAAATGTATAGCTTTTTTGAAATCTCTGGATTTCACCCCTTACCCATAAATCTACAGATTCACGTTTTTAGTGTAAAAAGGTGAATCTCTAAATTTCATAAATCTAGAGATTTTTACAACCAAATGGGTATAATTCTCAGATTCATGAATCCAGAGATTTCAAATCTCTGGATTCATGTAACCAAACAAGTCCTAAGAAAATAACTATTTGATTATCACCCGAATCCGACAGAATCCGTCCGAATATAATAGGATGCGGATATGAATATACTATCATCCGATCCGAATCCGATTTGTTTACACCCCTACTTGAAAGTAATCAATTTAAAAAGAGTTCCGTCCCCTTTTCTTTGGTGGGTATTTTCTAGCGAGTTGTAGGGTTCAGTCAGGTAAATCTAATTGTTTGTCTCCGGATTAGAATATTATTGGTGGCCGATTCTTATAACTCTTTATCAGCTACTTATTATTGAAACAACTTCAAAAAGAAAGAGCCAAATGGATCTGAATTAGGTTCCATCAGAACAATTTTATTTCGGTGAAATGTTTCATCATGGTTGGATCTCTTCTTTCTCAGGTGGTATTAAAGATTAGGGTAGATGAGTGGGGTTTACTTTATTAGGTACACCATTGTGATATTACTGTTCAATGGACTTGATGATGTTGTCTTTTAGCTAGGGTTCATGGTGGCTGTTTCCGACCCGTGCGTTTACAGTGGTTGGATTCCTTGTAACAAAAATGAAACACAATCCCCAACAAGATTTTTATTTTATTTTACTTTTGGGGACTGAGGTTTGCGGGATGTGCATCTTAATTATGCTTTAGTGGATAGCTGTTACATATAATTTAAATATGAAGTAGGGTTTTAATCTTGACTTCAAAAGTATTTGAACTCAAATCTTCTAAGTGAAAGCGTTGATCTTCTCAAACTGAGTCAGTGAGGTTGTATTATAGCGATATATTTAAACTTGCCCAATAAATCAAACCAATCCAAATAAATTTGGTCTTAGAATGTAATATCTCATAATTTAACTGTTGCATTATAGTATCCCTTCGAATCATCATTGGTCCTTGAATGTATATAGGAGATATATTCTTTGACATAACTCTTCCTTGATATGTCACTAGTATTGTCAAGAAGGGGATGGTTTTCTTTGGAAAACTGAGCTAGTTCTTATCCTCATATCAGAACTAGAAACAAATAGGACTGCTGCACATTACACAGGTACTCCTGTGCAAAAGTGGTTACTACTCTGAAGTACTTTGCCTCTATAGGTCTAAAACTTCCGACTGTCTGTTTGTTCATGGAGTTTTTAAAAAAAAAACACTCTTAGCACCCATAAAAATAAAAATTTGAGCTAGGAAACTTGAAGTCATTACTTTGACCTGTCATCTTTTGGTCATGAATTCTCATTCTTCAGTGCCGCCACAGCACCGTACAACTTATGGTCCAGATGGAGACCTTCATCTCAATTATTTGTTTTGGGTAAATGAATTTTTTTTGGGTAAAATTTAATTACAAAATGAGTAGTTGAGATTTCGTCTCGACCATAAATTTCGATCTTAATCGTAAATTGCACGTTATTACGTAGCACCCAGACAAAGTCCTATACTTTGTAGAAGGCTTAAGCTATGCATATCTTTTGTTGCTACTTCTTTTAGGGTTATCTTAGGTCTACCTTTAGTTCTTTTACTTCTTATAATTTAGATTAGATGATTTCTTTGTACATCGACATTTATAAGGCCTCTAGTGAGTATGGTTGTGCTACCATAATCAAAATTTTCAGGACTTACCATTTATTGAAGTTACTCTCAATCAACTCTAATAGACTAATATGATTATTCGTTATATATGTAATGTTTCTTAATAGCCCAACCATATGTTATAATTGGCTTATAATGTTCCTATAGAATTTTTTTTTCACTTTCAAAAGAATACGTTGATGAAACAAGATATTGGAGGCACATCTCCACTTTGTTGACCTTATTTTAGTGTTTTGGAAAACATTATCCTCATGTATCACTTTTCTAGTTTTTATGATTGAGTTAAGATATTTAAAATAATGTTTTTGTGGAATTTTCTTCTGAGTAAATTTCATCTGTCTCATCAACTAAAATTACAAAATAGATTTCTTTAAATGAGCAAAATTGAAAATAAATTGAAACCTAAAACAGCCCTAGAACTTGAAAATAAACCCAATAAATCAGCATTTCAGAATTACAACGATTTATTCCCACTTAATAAGTCCAGCCAACTTTTTATTGTTCTTCCTGTTGCCATTTGCCACCATGACATTTAATATTTCATGACAAATGACAATCATGTTCCAGTAGCTAAAGCCATGCTTGAAAGTGCTAAGAGTTAGAACTTTGAAATGGGTCGGTTACAGCTTTGTCCAAAACACCCCACCTGCCAGATTTTCCTGAAGAAAGACAGAGATGCACATATAAAAGGACGAAAATATTTCACGGGTTCACCTTTGGAAATAATACCCGATCATTTTCCTACTTTTCACAATTTCCCATCTCTGTTCTTTCACTTTCTGCTCTGCTGTGTTCTTCTCTACTCTTTTCTTCAACAACAATGGCGACAAAGAAGATTTCAATGACTCCTTCCTTACCCTTTCTTCTTCTCCTCCTCCTCCTCCTCCTCTGCTGGAACTCTCCCTCATTTGCAGTTCCCATCAAGACAATAGTGATTTTAGTCATGGAGAATCGTTCCTTCGACCACATGCTTGGATGGATGAAACAGATCAACCCTGAAATCAACGGTGTCAACGGCACAGAATCCAACCCTCTCTCCACCGCCGATCCATATTCCAATCTCATCTTCTTCAACGATCAATCCCAATTCGTCGACCAAGATCCAGATCACTCCTTCCAAGGTATCCTTGAACAAATTTTCGGCTCCAACACCACCAACATAACAACTACTGCTACTCCGTCCATGAATGGTTTCGCCCAACAAGCTTTCGACATGAGCGGTTCGCTCGACCTGACCCAAACCGTCATGTCCGGATTCCAACCGGAAAGGGTCCCTGTGTACAAGGACCTCGCCTCAGAGTTCGCCGTCTTCGACCGGTGGTTCGCTTCAGTACCTGCGTCAACCCAACCGAACCGGCTCTACGTTCACTCTGCAACATCTCACGGAGCCATCAGCAACGACGTGTTCCATCTAGCTCTGGGTTATCCGCAAAGAACCATCTTCGAGAACTTGGACCAGGCCGGGTTCAGTTTTGGAGTCTACTATCAAAGTTTTCCGACGACGTTGTTTTATGGGAATCTTAGGAAGCTCAAGTACGCGACGAAGTTTCGAGCGTACGATCGGTTCTTCAAGAGAGATGCGAAGAAAGGCAAATTGCCGAATTATGTTGTGGTGGAGCAGCGATACTTTGATACGATACTGTCGCCGGCAAATGATGATCATCCATCGCACGATGTGTATCATGGACAGATGTTGGTGAAGGACATTTATGAAACTTTGAGGGCGGGCCCACAGTGGAATGAAACGATGTTTGTGATAACGTATGATGAACATGGTGGGTTTTATGATCATGTGGCTACACCGGTAAGTGGAGTTCCGAGTCCGGATGCTGTGGTTGGACCAGAACCGTTCTTGTTTTCCGTTCGACCGGTTGGGGGTTAGGGTTCCAACCATTGTCATCTCCCCCTGGATCAACAAGGGTACTGGTAAGTCACCCAAATCTCACTGCTTCTCCTCTCTCTCTTCACTCATTTTCCTTTTCCTCATTTGGGTTGATGATTATGTAGTGGTTCATGGGCCAAATGGGTCACCATTTCCTACATCAGAGTTCGAGCATTCATCCATACCTGCAACAGTGAAGAAGCTATTCAATCTCTCTTCACCATTCTTGACGAGGCGAGACGAATGGGCTGGTACCTTTGAAGGAATACTACAGGGCAGAGCCGAGCCCAGAACTGATTGTCCAGGTTTGATATTCTCTCTTCCATTCCAAACTGTTAATATCTTCACCTGATAGATAGATTTCATGTGAAGAACACAAGAAAAACACCTACACCCACAACATTGTGCTTCGGAAAAATTGCTTACAGTCAGTATATATAGTAGAAAAAGAAATTTCATTATTTCTTGAAACCCCTATCACTCTCATACCTTACAAAGTACTCTGTTCCTCTTTGATTGACCCACATCATACAAACCCAAACTCAACATTTCATGACTACGATTAGATCTCGTAATTAATATGAATACTTTGGGTCTACTGAAATTCTGAAACTAACCAGTATTGTTTGGTGTAACAGTGAGGTTGCCAATTCCAAAGAAGCTAAGAAAGGCGGGTGAAGCCAAAGAAGATGGAAAGCTAAGTGAATTCCAGCAGGAACTAGTTCAACTTGCAGCTGTGTTGAATGGAGATAACCAATTAACCAGTTATCGCTACAGCATTGGGAAGCAAATGAGTGTCAGGGAAGGTAAAGAATATGTTGAAGATGCTGTGAATCGTTTCTTTGAAGCAGTGCATTCTGCCAAGAGAATGGGTGTGGATGAAGAGCAGATTGTGAAAATGAGACCTTCACTTACCACAAGATCATTTTCTCCCAAACCCATCATACACCACCCATAGAAAATTATAATTATAATAATATTCTGCTTAATATATTCACCAAACTGTAAATCTTGATAATATATAGAATTAGAAAATAATAAACAACTCCATTTTCATATTAGATCAAGCTCAAAAGTTTGTAGTGTAGGGTTCAGAGTGATTCTGGTTGATCTCAGCTGGGTTTTATAAAAACTGGCCAAGGCCAATTGGATCTTGTATCAAATACATTTCATCTTGTTAAGTAGTAAAAACGTCTTCCTTTAAATGTGTTTTGATTCCTTTTTTCTTAGTGAGGCTACTTTCCTAGATCCAATTTTTTTACTTAAATTCTTTTCCCCAGAAGAAACCCCTTATTAGCTAAAGAAAAGAAAAAAAAAATGTTAATGAAGATCAGTTCTATGAGAAACATATTTTTTTCTGATTTTTATTTGAAAATCCACTTATCTACAGTGCCATTTCATCTCATGAGGTCCCAGTACTGCTGATGAATATCCTTGTTAGCTACCAACATGTTTTAAAGGTACTATTTTTTCGAGAATGGAAATAAACTTTTAATGATTTTTGTCTGAAAACCCATTTTGGCATGGTGCCAGATCATCTCATGAGGCCCCACTGCCCCAGTGTTACATCAGCATAATTGTTTTATTTTGAATTTTTTTATTATTCTGAAAAAAAAAAAAAAAAATCATTGAATCCAAATTTTGATATCAACCGTAAGAAAACAAGTGGTGGAACGAAATCTTGATGCAACAGTTTGTTTCCTTGCTAAACGTGATTGAAGCTCATCCCTTCCCCACACCATCTTGGTTCTTTCTTTTGGTCTGCGTGATCACCGGTAGATTTCTCATGCTAAAAAAATGATATTCTTTGGATGAAGCTTTTCTTCACCACTTTCATGATTTCATTTCCCACCATCTCAGGTTGGGAAACTCGTTATTTTTTGGGTAAAAATGTATTAAGCTATATTAACTAAATCCGGATAAAATGGACAAAATATAGAGAATATACCGAATCCGCTTTTCATAATTGATGTTCTTATTAGGCAATCTTCCAGTCAATTCTCTGAATCCCTAATGTCTAACTACCCAATAGCATCTAACGCGAGATGCTTCACAAACAAACCCAGATTCAAGAAATGCCAAACACTACAACTAAATCACACACTCGTTAAAATTTTCCATTGCCACCGACAAACCTTCTCATAACCAGGAAAGAAAAAGGAAAAAAAAAAAAAAAAAACCCAGGGTTCACGAGCTTCATAGTTTCTCTCTCCGTGTGTCTCTTTCAATTTTCTTAATGGGTACAAGGTTCACGGGCCACACCCAACCTCGAGTTTGGGATATCGTAAAGCAACCTGTGATTCTGCTGCTGCATATTCGCTATCACATTCAACACCGAATTCACATTAGCCGGCGAAGCTGCCATGGCCAAACACGTTATAGTCCCCGCCGTGCTGTGTATCAAAAAGTTCTCCGTCGGCAAAGTCACGTTCATCCCCGTAAAATGCAGAGTTATCGTCGGCGACACCACCGTCTGGGTATAACAGGTATCAAACCCACCCAACGACGAAACCGGTCCGGCATTGATCCGTCGCCGGAACTCGTCCCTCACCGCAATGTAAGCCGGTTGGACCAACCGGGTGAAAACCGTTCCGGAATCGAAGATGGTTCCGGCACCGGTTGTTGAGTCGAAGGCGAGTGCGCTCGAAGGGATGTTGACAAGCCGGCGGCCCACGCTGATTCCGACCATGTTGACGTAGTAAAGAGAGGATCTTCTTGGGTTAGTGAGTAGTGGTGTGTATTTGATTCGGATTGGCTGAGCTACTGGTCCGAGCCGGAGTGAACCGGAGAAATTGGCGGACCGGAAATCGGGCAAGCAGTAGGAGAAGGTGGACTGGTAGAGGGACTTGGATTGGGAGAGTAGTGACATGGGCCCCCGGCCCAGTCCAAGCAAGCCCTGCGGAGGTACCGAGTTTCCGGTGGCGGCGTTGATGCAACCAAAGGAGTAGTTAGGGACGGGATCGGTGGCGAGAGCTAGTGTGTCCTGCGAGACGGTGGCGGCGATGGTGGAGGAGCCGTAGGTGAGGTTGAAGGAACAGGCGGCGCCGCCGCAAGTCGGGTTTGGGACCTGAGTGCATTGCGCGGCGGAGCACCCGACTGGCTTGTAAGTGGTTGACTTGGTGGTGTCAAAGACAACGGAAGAGCAACCTACACAGCCGGTGCAGGGGATCCAAGCTACATCACTGCTGGTGTCCAAGGCCATAAACATGGGCTGGGCAGGAGTGCCAAACCTGGCCCGGACAATGTAGGTTGGGCTTTGAATAACCTGGCGGCCAGAGGCAATAGGAACAACTGACCTGCGAGCTACAAGGCTGGACAGATAGAGAAGACGAGCACTGTCTTTTGCAGCTAAGTCAAGGATGGATTGTTCCCAAGAAAGTGGTTTCTTGGGGCGGAAAGGTGAGCAAGGGCTGTAGATATGCATGACTTCAAGAGTGGAATCGTCATGGTTGGAGGAGCCACAGCTGAGAGTAGTTGCTTGAGAAGGGCAGAAGCAGAGAAGGGCTAACAGTAAGAGGGAGAGGAGCAGAAGAGGAAGAGTGAATGGTGGTGTGGTCCTCATGGCTGGGAGGGAGGGAGAGACGTGTGTGAGAAAGAAGTGATTGGAGAGGTATGTATTTATAGTGGGAGATGGTGAGGGAACGATTGATAGTAGATGAGGAGTAGATGAGGAGTACTGGGGGAGTGGGAGCGAATAGATAACACTGACTCACACAGACTGTATTCCATTTCGTTTGCTTTTGCAGGAAGTCTATGGGTTTGTCTCTAGTCTATAGGGTTTTTAAATGTAGGCAATATCTTGGATTTGGGGCCTTAAGGGCCTGGAGAATGTTATGGGCTTGATAATTGATCACGTTTTTTGGTAATGATAGGATGGAAATCTGATAGCAAAAGAATCTATGGTTAATTATAGGGGAATGAATGAATACATGGGTTAGTGGACTTAGATATAATTAATGTTTCTTGATGTTACCATAAGAAAAAAAATTCATCATAAAGAGAATTGATTAAAACATACAAGAATCTTTAACTTAGGACTTAATATGGAGATGATGATTTTGTAACTTGAATTGTGAGTGGAATGGGGTGGGGAGTAGAGAGGAAAGAAAGAAAGACAGTCAAAAGGGAATATGATTTGTTGTGTAGTGGGCAATGGGATGGCAAACAAACCTGGCCCACACGCTTGTGAGTGAGATTAATGGAAAATCTCTGACTGAAAGAGATTAATGGAATATCTAACCCTAATTTAATTGTCTCTTATACGGAAGCAAGTGCATGACAGGGGATCACTGTATGCATTATTAAATATCTCAAGTGCTAAACTTCACTTTTCAAAAAGTGTAGATTTGATGAGAGTTTGTGCTAGCTTTCATGTCAAGGAAAGCTTTTTTTGTATGTAATCATATTCATGGATTACATATTTGTATTCAATACACCTTTTTTTTTTGTTTTGTTTTACAGAGTAGACAGCTTTCTAAATAACTATGCTATAAATATCCCAACACCACCATCAGATTATAATCTTTCAACAGATTCACCACTACTATTTCCCGATTAATTCTTTATCATTCTTAACTATTCCATAATCAGTTTGCAGATATTGGTGCTTGGATATCACTGTAGCCTAATTTAAATATAAATTGAAAATCTGAAAAGAAATTTGCTTGTTCTCTTAGAAAAAAGAAAACAGCCTCATGGCAAAAAAATACATTTTGGTATGGTTGGATTGGCGAAAAAATGCCCATCTAAATGACCATATGGTTGGTTTCCTCATTGGGTGACAGTTGCTTTAGAACAAGGTACAAACATTAAAAAACAAGAAAAAGAATGCACAAAAACAAAAACAAATTTCTTTTATCAACAATGCAGCATTTGATATTTTCTTATATTCCAAATGCTATAAAACTGGGTATGACCAGAAAGGAAAGAGCATTATGGACTCATTTGGTTATCTTCAACTCAAAACTTATGATGGTGATATGACACAATAAAGAATCGTCGAATTAATTCCTATCTTGTATGTTAAATTGTGTGATCTATTCAAAAGTTAAGTTCTTCCTATGTTGATCTCCCTTCTTTCTTATTCTTTTGTTAAAAAAAAAAAAGAAAAAAATATAAAAGTTATTAGATTTATGAAAGGTTGAAAACATCGTAAAATTCATGCAATCTACGTTTTTATTTGATGACCACCTTCTTATTGATAACATGTTCCATTTAAGTCACTGAGTTATTATGCTTCTTTATTCTAACGAGACAAATTTATTTTCTCTCTTTTGTGTTTTGATTTTTCAATGAATTTTCTATTGTATCTTTCCCATGTGGACTCTATGGCGTGGAGAATGATAGGAGTTTATGCAAGAACATTAGCATGGACATAATTCAAAAATCTTTCATAAATATGAAATGACCAATACATAATTCATACTATTTTTTGTCATGAAACTGATGTTACTGTACTTGTGTGAAAATCTTCAGCACTGGATTCATCTTTTTACACAACTGTTGTACTGCACCCTTTTGGTTGGACTTCAAATTGATTTTTTTCTACTAAGACCTTGTATTTTGTAAGAATGTTTATAATGTTCTTTTCTTCATATCTAATTAAAAAAATCTTCACAAAAGCAAGAAAAGATCTAATTAAAAAAAATTTCATAAAGAACAAGAAATATGGAAGAAAGAAGTAAAGGACAGATTAGTTCTCATTGCCAACTAAATAATGTATCAGTGGGCGTACAGATATGATTATTAAGCTTAATCATTTCAGACTGGTCAATAGAATCTAGGTTTCTTATGAGATGATAAGGATCTAAATCCACTTTTAAGCTTTTAAGTAGCTTTTCATTGCATGGCTTAAAGAAAGACATGTAAAAGGCATCTTTGGGAGAATGGTGTGAATACTGATTGTGACAGCTTGTGTTTGATTGGGAAGAGCAAAGTATTTCAAAAATTTTGTGGCAAAATAGATAGTATGAGCTTTCTTCCACTTCCAAAGGTTCCATAAAAATTATGACTTCTCCCACTTGATCGTTTTGGTGGAGATGCATGGAGCCCAAAGAAAAGTTAAGGTTGCTTCATCGTGATCTGACTGATTCAAGTTAAGAAGCAGTTGCTCTTCAAGAAAGAAATCAAATGCCTTAAGAAACTAAACTTGCCCAACTAAACTAGTATAGAGATGGGGAATAACGAGAAATGGCCACATGGATACTCAGGTTTTACTGTACAAGCAGGTTATGAATGGGAGTGAGCAAAAGTCCAAGAGAAATTGCTGTGCCGACATGAGTGAGTTCAAAGGATCTGTAAGGAAAAGACTAGGAAATAGGTAGAAAGAGATAAGACCCACCCGTCAAATAATGCATAACAGAAGGTAAGACACAACTAATTGCTGTTCTTGACTTGCAGTAGCGTTTTCTATTCTATTTTGTCTCATCCATCCCCTCTCCATCTTCTCTTCTTATTTTTGAGACTTTGATTCTTATTTTTTATCTATTTAATTTAATTGATAACTGTTCGTCACGGGAACCATTTTATAGCCTCAGATGTCCCTCTCTTGCCCTCTTCGCTTGCTAGTTGCTTCTGCTTTTAGCTCTTCAAGTCGGCACACACAGAGAGACAGGCACACACACAGAGATGGTTCAGGTTATCCCATTTACCCACACTGTTTCCTGACATGTTTCACCTCATCAATATGAATAAGAAGGGTACGATGGGTACCAAGGCTCTAATATGATAAGAGGGTGAATTCCTCATTATCACATGTAATTTGGATTTACTCACCAATTGGCACCCAAATAATAGAGCTGACAACTAGGGCAGTTTGAAGTTAACTGTCAAGGAAGACGAGCTTCGTGTGGTGTAGCCCGTGACTGTGCCTTTAAATATGACCCAAGTACAAGTTGTAAACAATGCCAAAAAGTTAAATATAACATCACTTGGGACTTTGCTTCAGTCCACCGTCATGCCAAACACTTGGGACCTTCGGATCAAAATCTCAATCGAGATTTTGGATATGACAGACTGAAATCTCGCTTGACGGACATGCGCATTAACCGGGCATGACTGAGTCTCTCTCAGTTCTCTCAATGGCAGAAGGCTTCAGTACAATAAGTTTCAGCAGAGTTCAAGATCCAGGTCCCAACAAAAAAAGACACATCAATGTCTGTCACTTGAAAGGAATAATTGAACATTTAAGTTTCACTCTTAACAAGACAAACATATGATGTGATCGGCTCTAAGTGAGGCTGAGGGTCCAGTTACACTGGATTCTGTTTCAGAAAGCCAATTTCAGCAGCACCAACTTGGAATATGTCCACATGATGCACCAGAATTTTTTTAAGTCAGCTTTCCCACAGTTGTCACAGAGTATATGCACAATACAATCTACTGTTTCAATTAAAAAAAAAAATTCTACTGACAAGGCACCAGGTATTTGAAAAAGAACTTTTTTCTTGCCCAGAATGTGAATCCAAAAAGATGCACATTAAGAGCTTTTAATGTAAACATAAACATTAAAAAAAAAAAGAAAAAAGAAAAAATTCTATTTGCAGTCCTGTATAGGCTTATCAAGTTTCACTAATGAGACTCGTTTTCTTTCCATTTCTTTTCTTTCTTTTCTTGTTATCAAAATACTTGCCTCCTCTGTATACAAAGACTTCTCTATGGTGATAATGTTTAAAGAAGTTCCAAGAATTGAGGTTGTCAGGCTAATCTTCTTCCAGCTCAGTCAAGAAAACTCTGCTCTGTCCAATCAGGAATATTTGCAGTAGCTTCATTCAACATTTTTATAAGTGTAACCTAGAGAAATTATCAGAATGAAATTAGAGAGAAAAAATTGACAACAAAACACTTGGATGAATTGCCTCCACATTCATTAACCATGACAATACACAAACTTTATTGAATTAACAGACATGAGCAGTTCTTTTTGCTGATAACGTTTGGTGATTGTTTGCATAATGCAAGAAATAAAAGAAGTTAGGCTCCTAATATTTGTACAGCTCATAACACAAATATCATAAAATACACAGGCCACTAAGCAACCTTCATCAACGGCTAGAGATATCCATGAAAAGAATATACAGCCTCCATTGAATTTCAGGAAATCCTCAGATTTAATAATAATAATAATAATAAATAACTAAAAACCCCAATACATGGTGCAAAGGCTTCTGCATTTGTCAAGGTCTAAAGAGGGTCAAATGTACACGGCTAACCCCTGTTTCCAGATAGGCTGTCCCAAGGACTTGAATCTGTATACAGACTATAGTTTTTAATCTAATAACAGATAATAAAACCATGCTGCTGGAAAATGATGCAGTATCCAAATCATTCCATGTTTTGAATTCTAATATCAAAGCCATGAAGTCAACCACCTCCTGTAAAGAGTTCTTCCCACTTGTGGCGATCCCAAATTCTTGGTCCATCGCATTTATATCAATGTGTTGATCACCACGTTAATTTATTACCAAGTTATTAGCAACTTAAGAAGAGCTAAAACTAACGAGAAGGCATTTTGAGAACAAGCTAGTGTCTAATGCTTCAAGGGTGCACCTTTATCTGGGGCTTTTCCAAAGGAGACAATCCACTAAAAGAATAATTTTTCTGATTGCAATATGAGCAAAAGACGATAAACCTCCTATATCTAGCTTCAATATGGCCAATCAAGGATGGTCTCGAGGACTCCAAAGCCTTCCTAGAGGACTTGAAGCTTCCTAGGCAGGCTTCTACACACCATTGCGACCCAAGTAATGCCTGAACCATCATTAATTTGGATTAAACATTTTCAATTTCTCATTTTCCAATCGCCTGGATGGATGAAAAAAATGAGTTCTTTCATCAATAAATTATGATCTCTAGTGGACCTCTCAGCAGTATCCAGACCCAGATGAAAGTTCTGACAATCTGTCACAGAAAGAAGAAACTATAATTCCTATGGGCTCAACTAGAACCCAGTGGCTTGCAGAAAGGCATACAGAAAATGGGCATTGTCATTGAGCTAATAGCTCTCTTGAATTTTGATTTGAATGAAACTAGGATTTGGACTTAAGAACCAACAGAAGGGGAGGAAGGGGAGTGGGGATGGTCGGGGTTGGCTATCTCAGCCTGCGTGTTGTCATCCTTCGAAAGGGGCAGCCACTATTTCATTAATCAAATTCATGTACAATGCTGGCCTCCTTTACAAACTTACATAGAAGACACAAGAAAAGACTTTGACACTAAAAAAGAAAGGCCTAACCCTATCCTTAACTAATAAGGTAACCTAATTGACTAGAAAAATGAAATAGTAATAATTGATCCTGTTACCCTACTTTATAACATTATTTTAGGCTCGTAAGATTGGCCAATTGTCATTACCCGATAGAGGGGGAAAATTGGCCAATTAAAAGTATACCAATGGGATAAAAAACTGAATATATATATATATATATAACCAACACAAGGCATATCTCTGTCAAATAAGCCATCAAAGTGTCCCATTAACATCAACTAATGATGAGAAAACAATGAGTTAATGAAAAATGTGTTTGTATTAGTTAGATTTCTCTCCTTCCTGCAGTATGAATGACCCTATGAAATTCTTGGAGTGAATCCAAGTCAGTGTGAAGCCAAATGAACTTCTTTCTTGTCTATCTTCTTCTATCCTCTCCTTTCTCTCAAACTACATACCCAGAGACTCATATTGCCTGAATCATCATATTTCCTCCAACCTCCATTTTCATTTCCTTGAACCATCCCGTTTGTTCTTTCAACTAAAGGAGCCCATAAACTCCAATAAATTATATACTTGAGTGGTTGGAATAGGATTAGTTGTGATGAAAAATGTGGTATCTCAAATTTCCATCCACCCTCCTCAGCCAATTCTCTAAGAAAACCAATTGCCCCTTCTGGCCTAAACTTTATTGTTAACCTTCTTGCCAGTTTTCCAAGTTTTATCTCAACTTCAGCTCCCAAACACTTTTTGAGTATTCTTTGACCAACAAGGCAATAATAAGTAGTCCATGAGGAGACCATCCTTGAAGCCAGGTGGTGATTCAGCACTATGCACCCACTCACAGCCTTCCAACTCATGGGACGGGAAAGGAAGGTAACATGAAATTATGTGCAAATGATTTGTTTATTTATTTACTCTGTTTCTGTTCTTATATTTTATACTTCTAATCTTCCATTGTTTCTCTATATGTGAATCCATAATTCTGTCATTCAACAACCATAAACCATCCATTTCACACCCAAAAAAGTGTATTCATCAGTATTTCACCAACATACCAAAACCCAAGAAAATGAGGTCCTATTCTGCAATAAAAGATGGGGGGGGTTCTCCTTGAGTTGGATCAAAGTGTTGGGCTTTATCCAAGGGTTTCCTTTTGTAGATTTCTCACATGGTTTACTTTGTTATCGTAATCATCCCTTAGTTATTGGAGCTTCCACATGGCTTATATTCAACTTCTCCATGGATGTAGCATTATGTGTGAGGAAGAAAGTAAAATCCATCCTTTCATTTTTTTTTTTCTTATTTATTATTTTTTGTCTGGTATTTGAAATCTGTTATCTGGTGGTTTTAGTTGGTGGTGCTGGGAATAGTACACAAATTGGTCTCTATGCTATAGGTGTCCATTACTCGTGATGGGTTCCTGTCTGCCTGCTCTGGGCTGTTATCTATTTTGTTTTTCTTTTGGTGTGTTGGCTGTCTGTTGTTTGGCAGGTTATCCTGAGTTTTTCTTGATATATTTGATGGACGTGGGTTCCTTCGACTCTCTCTTATTAATGATGGTAATTCTAGCCTTTTTGCTCGCTGTTCTCGGTCTGGTTGTTTCTTAGCTAGAGATCCATGTCTGATTGCTCGTTTTTTTTTTTTTAGTGGTCATCATCGATGACTTTTCCTTTTGTAAATTTCATTAGCTCATTTCTGGTCCTCTATTTCCGCTGGTGCATCCATCACCTGGAAAGTTAACCCATGCCTGTTGTCACAAATATATTGAGATTTCGGATCATAAAGGAAACTCAAAAAACACAGCTAAATTAACTGGTTGGCATGGTATAGTCTAATACAACATAAACTGCCGCTAATACTCATTATGGATTGTCCTCAACCATAGGTATCTTTGCAGGATTGTCTTATAAATATCGGCAAGTAAGATTTACACCCTTACACCATGTTTTAGAGTTCGCCACATTTTTTAGGGCTCACTACCTCTTTCTAAGTGTAATATATAGATGTAAACATCGAAATGGTTCAAGTTCAATTTCTGAGAAGAACCAAGATCTCAACTAAATATCTATGTGGTTTGCTAGTGTTTTTTAGCTCTTTCTCTTTGTTTGCGAAGTTGTACTTGCTTCTTTGTCTTTAATATAATTATTCATTCATCCAAAAAAAAAAAAAAAGAAAAAAGATCTCAATATAAGTTGCAGAAAAAGAGAAAGAATTGCAGAAGAAAAGAAAAGAAATCTTATCACGTGAAAATTTAGAATTGTTTTTTTACTTCATTTTTTCTTTTTTCTTTACGGGCAGGGACGGGGGCGCGGGGGGGGGCATAGGGGGGTTTTTAAAAATGGTAGAGTTTTTGTAGGACAAGGCTTATTCAACAAGTGTGTTCCAAAATTATGACTTTTGTGTAAAAGGTTCACTAATTACCATGATGCCATGTGCTGAGGCCTGAGGCCAATTTTTAGCTATAAACCAGACCTCAGAGCAGCACATTGACAGGAGTAAATTACAACTCCAATGTCAGGTGTTGAGTTGAAATATAACTAATGTAAAGAGGTACGCAACTGTCCTCCAAGGTGTTGGGTTTCAACAGTGGAATTAATTACCAACCATATACGCTTAGAAGGGATTGTGGTCCTAGTAAAGTCAAATGATGCCTCAGTCGCCAATCAAGATTCATTTGACATGGAGAATGCAAAAGCTAGATTGAAATTTCCATAATGTATACACTTATGAGTGTCAGAGCCATTAAATGGTGAGAGTTACCATTTTGGCAAATGTAAAGTTCAAAGACTTGAGATCAAACTCTGTTAAACTATAAAATATATTTCATTTTATTATAGAACCTGATTTTTCCCAAGGCAAGGATCAATAAACAGATGATATAAACTAGTATTCTTATGCATTTCATGGTGTGGTAATTTTATTGAGGAAATTATAACAATAGACATACCACAGCTCTAGGAACACCAGGAGGAGGCAAGGAGAGGTTCCTTGGTGGAGGTCCTCGAAGATAGGATCTTTTGTCGAAGTGCCACTGTCCCATTTTTCCCTCCAATAATTCACCCTGCAAAACAAAAAACTTCAGATGCATAACAAAAGTACCAATAATGACTGTAATGAAGCAGCCAACAGTTATGTTTGAATATGAATGCATTTACCAAGTGAGTCCAATAATACACACAGCAAATTGAACCAAGTTTCATGACAGATTGCATACCTTCAAACTATAGTCGCATCCATAAGTGTAATGAAGGATGAATCTTTTTTCAATCTCCAAATCCCATGGGGGCTGAAATAACCATTTAAATGAATTAACAAGCAAAACTATGTAATAAATTAATTTTCAAAAGACTACAAAGTTCATTGTAACGGAATCAAACAAAAAAGAATTATTTGTACAGCATGACAAACCTGTAGCATAAAGTCTTTGCGAAGAATATGTTTAACACCATGCAGTGCTGATGCAACAGCATATGCGTACCTTAGTTCAGCAAGTAAATTACCAAACCATTCGAAAAAATGTTAGTTCTAAATCAGGTACTGCCTCTACCAAAACCAAAGCTGGGAAGATGTAAGATATCTCACATTTCTAACACCCATCCAAAAGCTTTATCAGTCTCTGGATCATCTTTCATCCTCAAAGATATATTCATCCAGGTAGGTGCAATTTGCTCTAGTAATGACTAAAATAGGAAAAGTTGTTAGCATTACAAATGACTTGGACAATTTAATCAATCAAGACAAAGTCGAAAATCAACGGAAAACAAGGATTTTTTGGGGCCCCAGGGGTGGTTTGGAGGGACAGAAGCAGAAACACTCCAAGAAGTAAAGATGACAATGATGATGATTGTAGTAGTAAAATAGTTTTGATGATACAGAGATCCTATATCTGTATACAGGACAAAAAGATGATATACACTTTTAAATCCACTGTTAGTGCTTGGCATAATTTGCAGAATCCAACTTCAGCATAATGGATAGAAACACAATCATTCAGTCATTCTGGTCATTGTCCTGAGCACATAGTAAGAAGAGCCTTACCTTCTTGATAATCACAGGAGAATTGCCAATTGGATCAATATATTTCAGGGGGCCATTCTCCTCAGGATAATATTTTCTTAGTACTTTCTCATGCTCATCAGGTTTAATGTAGAAGAAGGGGTACCCAACTGGATGTGCTCCATGTGCCAAGTTTGGCAAAGGATTAAGAAATATATGATCAGGCTCTGCCATGAGTATATATCTGCATTAGTCACAGAAATTCAGAGACTTCAATATCTACTCAAGAAAGAATTAAAGGAGAAGGAAATATTTCAGCAAATCTGGATGGAAGAAAACTCACTCCTCCTCAATTATGGCCTTTTCCAGCCATTGAACAAAAGCCCATGGTCTATTCAAGACAATGTAACCCTGGAAACAACATCAGCAAAACAATTCTTTTGAAATAAAAGAAGGGAAACAAGTAGGATGTATACTCGTTTACAACTCTTAAAATTTAAAGCACATCACTGTCTGAAAATTTTCCAATAGGCAATCTGTACTCAACATTTAGGACACCCCTTATCCATGTCAGCGGAAACATTTGCTAGTTTCTTCAAATTAATCAAAGGTTTTAATATCAAGCAGTAAAGTTGTTTTTGCAACTGCAATCTCCTAATTTAGAAATATTTGATAAGGGAAAGGGAAGGGAACTCCTCATGCATCAATTCTTCACCAGAAGAAAATTCTTACATGAGCAAATGCAAGAAAATGAAAGAATACAGCAATGATTCTCTATTCTAACTGAGTTAAATCAATGCAAACAGTAAAAGAATCCTCACCTTATCCAGACCTGCTGGAAGAGGATCAACAATAAAAGTTGGGATCTCATCCATCAGCTTATCAGGACTTCCTGAATGCAGTACCCTAGTGAATCCTCCCATATGTGACCCAGGCAAGTCCTTCACTTTCTTATACCAATAATACATTATGCGACACTGCCACCTGCTGTAAAGAACATCGGTTGCTGTCAAGGCCACATGAAAAGGCGCCTTCGTACTCTCTGTTGTCTTCAAATTCTTGGGCATATGCCTATGGGGATCTACAAATAGTCCACCGTCCAAATTATCAGCTACCTCTTTCCTTCTCTTGTGAATTATCATACTCGTCAAATTATACGTAGCAAAGAAAAACCCTAGTGCCAACAGCACTAGAAACAGAGGTGATGCCCATCTCATATTCTTCCTTCCAACCATCTTCGGGTGTTTTACAAGAAGAACCCTGAAATTCTCTAAATCAGCGATTTATCTTTTCCATAGCAGCTACTAAAACACAGACGTTGATCCCACAAGATTAAACACGTTCTCACGTTCAACACTCAACCATAGCTGCAGAAGGACAGTAGTTTATACGAATTCTAAATTATTCAAGCATATATCCACGCGAAAGCAAGCTCTGGTGAGCAAATGTACGAAAAATAAAATCACATTAGAAGATATCACATGCATCACTTTAAGGACGTAAGGCATGTAAGACGGAAAAAGAATTCCACAATGACAATTCAAAAACATAAAACCCAATTACATTTAAAAGATAAAAACTAAAAATGAACATTGCCATTGGTATGAAGACTCAGGAGACCTAAAGAGGATTTTTTTGGGCCTACAGAGGATTCCGTTCTTATTAAAAAAAAAACACTATTTCAGTCAATACGAAAAGAGAAAGAGGATTCTATACTTGCTTCTCAACCAAACGTGAAACTTTGGACATGAAATCGGGAACGCAGATCTGTAAATCTACCAATAGAAAACAAATTGTGATATGGGTATCAAACGGAATCCATCACCAGAGAGTGACGAGAAAGAGAATGATATTTGACGATAATTCAGAAAAAAAAATTAAATGCAGTTGTAAGGTGCATGTACCTGCCCACTGACGAGAAGTTTGATTGATGAAAAGAGGCGCGTTGACGAAGAAATCAGAAATATAGATCCAACAGAGGCCGAGAAGCTTAAGAACTGAACAAATACGTTACAGAGGGAGAGCTACAGACGCACGAAGAACTGTGAGAGTTACGGATGGACTTGTTAACGACTGGTTTGGTTGGCCTTTTCAGTAAGACAAGAATGCAGAGATTTAAAAATGTCAATAACCAAACAGGAGGGATTGACTGCCTAAGCAATTTTTGTATAGTTTAGTGTCTCTTGTAAATTTAATAGTCTGTCGTTTTATTTTACAAGAGAACCCTTACCAGGGCTCTTTATTTACACTTTCCCCCACTAAATCATAAACATTATGTAAAAACACCACCTGAACATGAACTTGAGCCGCTAGCACAAGCGAGAAACCCCTGGGAGTCCGACCCGAACCATATTACAGCCGGAGTCAAAACTGAATTTCGGGCACACCATTACTCTTTAGAATAAATCAAGTAACAGAATCAATAATAAAATGAACGGGTGGGTTATTCAGAAGATTCCAGTACAAGATTTTGATAGATCCGACCCGTTTCAGCTTTTCAGGTTTTATTCCACCTTCTTATCCGGTAGAATGAGGAGCCGCCTGCAAATTTCATAAGATACATGAAGGAGTATTACGTAAATAGCCATAATTGATGAAGGCTGTGGATAATTTGATTGACCTTCAGTCTTAAGATACGGCAAACATTAGTTTTTTATTAAAATGCGATTCGTTACTGACACAACCTTCAAGGCAATCCAGAAAATTCGGAAAAGAGATCCGTTGCCAAACTGGAGTTGGAAGGTGGGGACCGTATTTAAATTAGTAAAAGACTTACCCAACGGTTGGGTGTGAGTAGAGGTCCATCTCTTGTGAGTCTTGATCACCGGAGAATATAAAAAGCATGAGAAGAGCACATACCTGACAAATAGAAGATCCTTTACCAAAAAAAGAGTGAGTCATGATCACCGGAGAGTATGGAAAGTATGAGAAGAGTATGTATCTTTACCATGACAAGTAGAAGATCCTTTACCGAAAAAAGAAAAAGACAAGTAGAAGATCTGCACTCATCTTCGATCTACTTGTCAGTTTTTAGTAATAAACCCTAGTTCAAAACATATGGTGGAGAGATGCAAAAATAACACAATTCTTCACCTCTGTCAATAGAAGATCCAAACTCTTATGCAACTAACTAATTCACAAATGTTAGAACTTAGAATGATAAATAGCCTAATTAAAATAATGAAAAAACTTCATAATATTGAGAATGATAATTGATACAAAAAAGAGCCTTCATCTGCAAATTATTGTTTCTATTATCAGAGAGTATTTTGAAGCGAAAATTGTATCAAATAACATAATTGATTTGGAGTTTTTTCTAATATTGTTTTGATCCCTTTTAATCAGAATACCTCCTCATGACAACTTTTACTTACCCAATCTTTTGAAAGTAAGATTTATCTCCTTGCAGAGTTGCAGTGCTTTACTCATTCTCATGGAATAGAGTAATGAATCAATTGCAACAAAATTGTATTTTGTGTTCCCATGGAACAAAAAGAGCACAAAAAAATTGTTTTTGGAAGCCAAAATTGAGAAGGCTAAGACGGTGGATTGGATCCAAAAGGTATAATGGTGTGGAGTCTTGACCACCTTCAGCCTGAGAAGCCCAGTTTTTACTAACCATTAACTTAATGGGCAAAGAGCACTGGTGTAATTAATGGGCCAAAACAAACAGGCCCAGAAAACAGCATATACCCGAAGCAGTGATGTAGACTGGATCTCAGATTCTGGATTTTTTTTTTTTTTTTCCCCCGGTAAAATGCGCTTTATATTATAATAAGAAATATATCTAATACATTGTAAATTTAAATACAGTAATAAATATGACCATTCCAGTCCGCATTAGTGATTGCACTGAGCTCATCCGCTAGGTAGGAAACCAAATAAGAGATCTCTATTCCAGTCATAACATGACTTGCAAGATAATTAGCAGCAGCATTAACTTTGTGCAAGTGATGAATGAAAACACATTGGCGGAATCCAACACAAAGCCCCCAAATCTCTTCCAACAAATCACGAACTGACCATATTATATAAATAGGATCATTAATGTGATTAATTGCTTGCAAAGAGTCACTGTGTACCTCCACATCGACATATTGTCGTTCGCACGCAGCTTTGAGGTCCACAACAATCGCCGTTATTCTGTTCAAAGCACACTATTAGTGGTAAGCCCTCTGGCTATGGCAAAAAGGACTTCACCATGACAATTTCATCATAAGATTCTGGATGGTTCTTCCTAGGATCGGCAACCGTCCAATGCAGCATTTGTTTCTGGAATAAAGGTGGGGGTGGAAAAAAGGGGGTGGAAAAAAATTTGAAAAGGCAAAATTTTCCATGAATTCCAAAATATAGCTTGTTCGGTTCACTGAAGTGGAAAAGTTAGTAGCATACTAACTTTTTCACCTTTTGCCTTTTCAAAACCCCATAACATAGGTGAAATTTTGTAAAAAATGCGAAAAATTATAAAGTGGGACCTACATTTAATATTTTCCCACAATGTCCCTTCTTTCTCCCTCACTCCATTACATGGGGACCACATGTTTTTTCCCCCACCCCACCTTGGCAAACAAACGCAGCCCAAAATCTTTGAAAATTTATACAGAAAAAAAAAAACCCACCAAACCCAACCAAGGACTTGGGCTTTCAGTAGCAAGCCCAAGCCTGGTGCATAGACTTGTGAGAGGTTCCATCAAATGATCCAAAGTAGGTTTCCCAACTCTTGTTTTTGTTCTTACATTTTGACCTCTGCACCTGGCTTGAAATCTAGATAGGTTCCAAAATTGATGAGTACAATATAATAAGCGTGGCCAATTAACGGATTTCTTAATTAAATCTTTAGAAATTCCCAAACCCTTAATCAAACTTTACTTTTTATCTTTCTAATTAATTCAAAGTCATACCATAGACTTTGCCAATGACACCTTCCTCAATTAGCTGTTTTTTTTTTTTGGGTAAAAAGAACGCTGTCACGCACGACTCAACAGAAAACAAAACAAAGAAAAAATCAATTTGACCTAATTAATATATTTCTTTTTTGTTCAAACCCAACCAACATATCAGCTGAAGAAAATCTTATAATTTCGGAGGTGACTTCTGTAAGATTTTTAGAATTCCTCAGTTAGCTGTTTACTTCTGAAGGAATGTTTCTCATTCTCTCTCATGAAGTATAAGCCATGATGGATGGGTTAGAAGTGAATAAATAAATAACTTACTAAAAAAATTTCTGATAATCATAAGTTAATTAGATGAATATACATTTTCAAATAAAACTTCTAGAAGAATTTCTGTTACTTTTTACATATTATTATATATACATCCCAAGCATACATCGTTAGGTTTATTGTAAGGTGAAGGCTCAAAACACGCAATACAAAATGATCAAAAAAGTCTACACAGTGCATGGTTCATGCAATTTTGAGTGCTAATAATGCTGTTCATAAATATAAATTATTCTAAATTTTTTTATCTAAGTTTTTTTTTTTCTTTTTCTGGTGATTTCTTTTTTAAGAATTGAAGTAGATTCCGAAAGCAATGACACTGGCATGACATCTTAGTTAGGTTGATTTCATGCCCTCCACAAGGTACGAAAATAAATGGTTGGCGCCCACAAAAAGGGTAAAAAGGAAATTAAAAAGAGCATAATTCTAACCTAATTATAATTCAGATCAAACTCATGCAGGTTGTGCACGCAACAGCGAAAATTCAAACCAAAACCTTGATCCGAACTTATCTTTTTATAAATTTCTTATCATTAATGGTAACCAACGAAATCACCTTGAAGTTCTTTTTCTTTTCCAAAATCTTCACCTGCCTCATAGGATGACCTAGACTAAATGAGGATCAGGAGGTCTTGAACTAGATTCTTATCGGATCTAATTAAACGCTATCTAATCCTCTATAAATTATACCTTCAGTGCTTGAAGCTTAGGAACTACACACAGAACAGAAAGAAAACTCCAACAGAAAAGAGAAAAAAAAAAAGAAAGAAGAGATGGTTCTCAAAGTTGTTGCCCTCTGCGGTTCTCTCCGTAAAGGATCTTACCACCTTGGTCTTGTCCGAGCTGGTACTAAATTCATCAATCGATCACTTCGTGTTTTTCATTTTTCTCTGTAAATTGTAGCTTAATTTTGGGTTCTAATTCTTTCTCTGCTTTTCTACTTTGCAGCTCAAGAAATATGCAAGGCGTCCATCCCAGAAATGGATATTGAGCTTGTTGATATCTCACAACTCCCTTTGCTCAACACTGACCTTGAGGTCGATGGAGTTTGCCCCCAGTGGTTGAGGAATTCCGTCAGAAAATTGCTGCCGCCGACAGCATTCTCTTCGCCTCTCCGGAGTACAACTACTCCATTACCCGTACTGTCTCTGTCCCTCGTTTTTTGTAGCTGTGAATTTCACTTTCTTATCTTTCTCAATAACATAAGTTGGGTATAACTCAACTTATACCCATATAGCTTGGTTGGGCTTTATTACTTTGTTGCTAACCTTTGTATTCCTCTTTCTTCTGTGATTGTAGCTGCTTTGAAGAACGCAGTTGATTGGGGTTCTAGACCTGCCAACGTCTGGGCTGGAAAGGTAGCTACTATTGTAAGTGCCGGAGGAGGCTTTGGAGGTGGAAGATCACATTACCATTTGCGTCAAGTTGGGGTTTATGTTGACATTCACTTCATTAACAAGCCAGAGTTCTTTGTGCCTGCATTTAATCCTCCACAAAAGTTTGACGAGGAAGGAAACTTGATCGACCCTATGTCCAGGGAGATCCTACGGCAGATTCTTGTCTCATTGCAGGAATTCACTTGGAAGCTTAATGGCAAGAATTAGTGAGCTTGATCATTGCAATTCTTCACAAGTTCAAAAATGGTTGTTTCTTTGTGATTTCTGCTGGCAGCAAGCAGTTCATTTCAATCTGTTCTTGCATTGGTTTCGTTTGTAATAAAGAAAAGAGGGTAACCCAATAACACTGTTATACTGGAAATTTGAGTTATAATTGATTTTGCCCGAAAGAGAAGTTTGTCCTCAACCTGTTCTAAATCAGCACATAATAAAATTTGTAAATTTTTTTCATAATTTTTTTGGATCCATTGTTAATTTTGTTTTTCTGTAAGGGTTGAACCCACCCTTCGAGAAATTTGAATCTTACCACTCAATCAACCCTATATTGACATTGTTATTTCCGTATTGGTTCATTCATTCGATCTGAAAGCACTCATTGTTGAGCGCATGAATTTGATCAGATGGTTGCATATATAGATAGAAATTGATAAATTCGGAAACAATTTGAAGATAAGAATGGAAGTCTTCCGTCGTATTCACATTGATGGTGGAAGGTCATACAACAGATTTTCAAATTAGATTTATTGGATACATACATCACCCCTAGAAAGAAGGTTGGATACAAACTCTAAGAAGATGAGATAAGGTTCGTTACTCATCTTGAATTCAAATTTGAATTATGAAATAAATTAATTAGGTCTTTACCCAAAAAAAAAAGAAATAAATTAATTAGGTTACATGGGGTTATCCAATCGATGCATATATTTGGACCCTCTCTTGTTGTTGTTGTTATTTCTTTTTTTTAGCGCTAGTCCCAAGGAGACTTGAATTTTGATTTCTTATTAATGAAGTGTGTGTCTTTACCAAGTGAGCTAACCCCTTATGTAAAGGACACTAACTTTCACTCGAGCAAATGCAATGTATTGCCTCATCGCAGACACATAAGAGCAAGTGAAATGAGTGCACAAGTATAATGAATTTCAGGTTTTTTTTTTTTTTATGGGCTTTAAGCGTTTAACTATCGTGTTGCTTACCCCCGTGTGTAGGTGTAGATGCGAGGCATTCCATATGTCCAAGTAGCATTCACTATAAATGGTAAATATAACACTTGAAATTTTCTATCCGGCAGATAGAGGTATGTGCTCCTTCACACAACTCTCCACCACAAATTATGAGGGGGTCCAATTTCAAATTTTAACAATAAAAATTATAGGTGGGCCATCTTCTTATATGTCGTGAATAAGTGTGAAAGGAATACAAGTCTCTTTCTGTTAGGATAGAAGATTGGAATTCAAGAACAATTGTTTGATGACTTGACCTAAATCTAATCCACTGTAAATATTGGAATTTATACTTTTGTATGGTGTGTATTGTGTAAAGGTTATTTCTTGTGTTCTTTTTCTCACAATGCTTTGGGCTTTTCTTTGTGAGTGTGGTGGGTGCAATGAGGTGGAAAAAAATCCTCTACAGTGCACAAGTCTCTATTGTGCATAACAATGCACATGTATACTAAATGATTGGCTGAGAAAACAAAGTAATTACAAGACTATTGAGGAGTTTTAAAATTTAAAAGCTTACTTTTAATCTCAGCCAATCATTTGGTACAAATATGCACTATTGTGGACCGTACATGATTTTTTTAAGGAATGAGGTAAGTAACAAAAAGTATAAGCCCTCTTTGGTTTATGGCATCCCTCTTTGAAACTAATATTTCTAATCCACCCCCACTACATACGAAACCAAAATCACGGGGTTGTCCTAAATTTAAAAATTCACCACTAAGTTTTTAATTAACTTTCTATTATTTTTATGTGATATTTAAAGTATCAATATCGAGTATCATTTTGGTCTAGTGATCTTAAGAGATGTATTGTTTCGTAACGAGTATTGTATTACATTAACCGCTACTTGTTAGTGCAATCCAAAAGAAAGATGTATGGTATGGTATCAGTTGTATCTAATATGGATACATATTGGCTAGTATTGTATAGTAAAATACTTTAAACCTTGCTTTAAGGTGTTTTAGTTATTTGCATAATCGTAATTAAAAAAATTATAATTTTTCATTAAATCTATGCATTTTCTAACTTTCTTTAATCAATCAAATAGTTTTATAGGATGAATCATATATCATTCCACAACCAAACATCTATATTTATAAATTATAACTCCATAAATATGAAATCTATAGATTTGAAATCTCTAGATATTTGAAATCTCCTGACTCACGTAACCACACAGGCCCTTAAAGTGTTTTAGTTATTTGCATAATCGTAATTAAAAAAATTATAATTTTTCATTAAATTATGCATTTTCTAACTTTCTTTTAAGTTTTATATATATATATATATATATATATATATTTCTTACAAATATATTATTTTTTATTTTCTTTTAATTTTGCACTTTTTTAAATAAATATTTTAAATTGCAACTTAATATAAAGAGTTTGAAAGAGAAAGCTAGAGATGCTGTTTAATTTACAAATATAATGATATTTTATGAATGGAGTTGCTATGCCAGCTTAATGTTTTGTGCTTTTAGCTTTGTGTTCTTAGTATTGAGCCTGTCTTGCTACCTAAAAGAAAATATTATTTAATTTATTAATTTAATGATTTATTTTGGCAAAATATTATTTGGTTAATCATGTATACAGTAAAGTGAAGGTATCTTCGGATGGACCGTGTTTTAGTGTTGCGCAATTAACGTCATAGCATGCCTATGATCGAGATTGAAATCTGTATCAAAATTTCAATTTTGATCTTAGGCCACCGGTGCTACACATTAATTAGCGTTGAAAACGACCACATAACCTGAATTTGATTCCATAGCTTTAAAAGTCTCCCAAATAAATTAATTTTTAAACTTTTTAAAAGAAAATGCTTTACCTAACTTGCTAGGTGTTAATGACATGTCATGATTTATTTATTTATTTTTATGGTTAAGACTAAACTATAAAACTCACCAACTCATTTTTCCAATATTTCGAGATGCTTGATGTTAATTTTCTAAGCTATATTGCATAATTATATCAAAATTTCCTTTTAATGGTATTTTTTTTCTGGTTGTCAACTAGGAAATGCTTTTTTATATAAAAAAAAAAAATTTATATAATGCGAAATTTTTTTTAATCATCTTCTAATATTGCCAAGTTTTTTTCTTAAATATTATTTTTACTTCAGTCGACCATTAGGTATTTGATTTTAGAAGTATTAAGTAGTGGATTACTTGGTTGGAGTTTACCAAAAAAAAGAAAAGAAAAGATTACTTGGTTGGTAAAAAGTCATAAACAATATGCAACCAAATTTAAGTGTTGACAATATTATTTTTGCATTGATGAAAAAAGTATTTTGACAAAAATTAAATCATAAAAATGGAAAAGAGATATTTTTTTTTGGGTCCAAAGACAACGTTGCTCAAGGGTAAGTAAAATGATATTTACATTGTAATTTTTTTTTTTGGGTCTCTTTGTGGTTGTAACAATTATTTTAGATGACCTTGTAGACATGCATATGGAACATGTAAGGCTATCTTTCCTCCCATGAATGATTTTTATTTAATTTTATCTGATGATTTGGATTCATGGCTATTACTGTTTTCAATCATTTTAACTCATGTAAGGTTGTATTTATGCATTTCAAGTGTATGGTATTTGGTTATTATATTTTAAAGATACTGTGGAAGACATTCATGTTTAGCTCTTCTATTTTTGTATTTGATTGCCTATATGCACTAATGAGCTCATTTCTTTCTCTTTTTTTGCAAAGAAATAAGCTGTGGCTGTGTCACCTCCAAAAAAAATCAATATATATATATATATATATATATATATATATATATATATATATATATATATATATATATATATATATTTATTTATTTATTTATTTATTTATTTATTTATTTTGAGCTATTAGTTAATAGTTGACTTATACTTTTGAATTTCATATTTTTTAATTTAAAATTAAAGTCAACTTTTGACTGATGAATCAATATGTGTATTGATGCATTTAGAGTATATAACCATTTACCTAGTGCACAATAATTAAACTGTGGAAGTAGATAAACTCAGTCATTCTACCAAAAGAAGGGAACAAAGACAAGTTTGATTAAAGGTTTATATAAATGTATTTTGGAAAAAAAGAAAAAAAACAATAAAATACAATCTCAAGGCTCGGATGTCAAATTCCAAAGTCTCATAGCTTTTGGTTTTGCTAGGCTTGAACTAGCATGCGCTTAGGGCTGTTTAGTTATCTGAATCAAAAGATTTCAAACCTTATGATTCATGATAGAGTTTTACTAACTAAACAAATAAATAATTAAAAAAAATAAAAAACAAGACTTCTGGGACCAAGAACAAAATTTCATATTGTAAAAAAAATAGTTATACTCTTTATATAAAGCTACCTTAAAATTTTAAATAAAATTAAAAAAAAAAAACCTGTTTACTTATGGGAGTAAACCCAATAGTGGGTTGGACCACTAGACGTGAACAAGTGAAAGTTCACGTTTCAATTACTCGAGGTTATTCTAAAAAAAAAAAGACATAAATATAACTGAACCGTTGTGTAAATAAATCCTACCATTAAATTTATTGAATTAAACTTGAATTGTTTATGATAGATGATCCATATTGAATTCTACCAAATTTAATTGTATGATTATTAGGACTGTTTACCAAGCAATTAGACAGCAGTTCAACAATCACCTTCTTAAAAAAAGTATGGAAAATTTTATGATTAGCCACTTTTAGGTTTTTATTTACAAAAATAATCACTCAATGTTTCACTTAACAAAACTAGCTAAAACTAATTTTGGGTTTACAAAATTAGCCAAAGTAGTAATTTTTCATTTCTTTGATATTTTTAACCCCTAAAACTAACCACATTAAAAAAAAAATCACTATTTTGTTTAAAAGAGGAAAATCACTAATTTTTCATTCCCTTTGGACATTTTCACCCCATATTAGTATGATTAATTTTAGGGATAAAAATGTCTAAATAGATGAAAAATCACTATTTTTGCTAGTTTTGTAAACCCAAACTTGGTTTTAGCTAGTTTTGTTAAATGAAACTTTGAGTGGTTACTTTTATAAATGAAAACCTAAAACTAGTTAATCAAGTAATTTTCCCAAAAAATTACTCATACTTACATTCTTAGGTGGGCCCAATACACTTTTGTATTGATGGCTTTGAGTAAAAAGTTTGTGATTTAACCAACGGGGGTTGGTCTAAGTGGTAAGCAGCTTGGTCCGCTTAAGCAATGTTCCGGTATCGAAATCTTGTGGATGCAAAAAATCTCCGTTGGAAGACTCACCCATCAAAGTCAGGTGTACCACCCGGGTCGAACACTGGATTAGTCAAGGCAAAGCCTTGGAAACCAGGATTAGCAAAAAAAAAAAATATAAAAAAAATTTTTTTTCGGTAACAAAAAAAGAAAAAAAGAAAAAAATGTCTGAATATTGCCAACATATGAACCGCTTCAAGGATTTAAGCAATGAATTTGAGAGTATCAGGCCTGACTTCTTCTTTTTAGGTGGGACAGATTTCAGGGCTGAGTTTATTTAAGAACCTACCTGCGTAGGAGATCTCTTGTCTCAGTTCTGTTAGAGACAGAGAGAGAGAGAGAGTGACAAAGACAGAGAAAGAGATGGCAACTGCAGGTGTTCCGGACATCAACGTCGTAGCTCTTTGCGGCTCCCTTCGCAAAAATTCCTACCATCGTGGCCTCGTCCGCTCTGGTACTGCTACTGTTACTGCTACTGCTTCTGCTACTGTTTCTGCTATTTTTCTATCAGTTGTTGCTGCTTTAGACTTTAAGATCGCATCTCAAGTCTCAACCAGTGTTTTCTTTTTAATGGTTTGTTGTAGCTATTCAGATATCCCAGGAGTCGATTAAGGGAATGAAAGTTGAGTACGTTGACCTCTCACCACTCCCCTTCATCAACACCGATCTCGAGGTCGAAGGCACTTACCCTCCGGTGGTCGAGGCTTTCCGTCAGAAAATCCTTGATGCCGATTGCTTTCTCTTTGCTTCTCCTGAGTACAACTACTCTATTTCCCGTAATTTCTTTTTCCTCCCATTCCATTCCATTCCTTTTTTTCTTTTCTTTTTTTACTTATTCCGATTCATTGTGATAAACTAACCTAATGCTTGTTCTTTACGATTCTTCAAGTGTTGAATATTATTAATGACTTTATAATCTTTTATTTAGTTTTTCTTTGGGGATTTGCAGTTTGTATTGCTTGATATTACTGTGTGAAAGAATTGAGTTTTAGGTTGTCAAAGATCCGTTAACCCAACTTCTTCTCTGTTCCAGTCTTAAAGGTGAAAGATAAGAGATAGGTGTGAATGCCATAGCCAAAGGCCCAAAGAGCTTTATGAGTTAATCCCTAATTATCTTTTCTATTTTTAATCATGTTGACTTTGTGTGGATTTATCATCTCTTTGGAATCCGAATTTGCTTTTATTCCAGTTATAAAAAGTCCTGGCATAGTATGTTTTCTCGACATTACGGATCCTGAAATGAGTTTGAATCGAGTTAGATGATTGTTAGCGCTGACCGCGGTCGACATGGATCATTTGCAATAGCCTCTCTCTTGATTGACTCCACGGTTCAATATCTTGGTTTAAATGTCCAAGATCAAACCTATAGGTACTGTATCCACCAGGTTTGATCATGTTTGACATGTTCCGATCATATTTCAGAAATTTTAATATATCTCATTCTCAACCAGTTTTGATCAATAATAACCAACTTCAACCCAGCTGGATTCATAGTTTCAGTCAGCCCATATATGACATGTTGAGTTTTGCCCAGAAAATACCAGGTTTCAACCAAAACCTGGAAAATCTATATGAGTGAGTTCCCTGTGACTAATCTATCACAACCATGGTGGGTAAAGCCCTTGGAGGGAGGGTGGTGAAACCCTTTTGGTCATATCCCCTCCTTCTGCCCTGTTTTTTTTTCTTCTTCTTTTCTGTTCATCATTGTCCAGCATCTTATTGATTAATGTCAAGTTGTCTCCCACTGCCATCTCCTGTAGGAGGCTGGATGTTGTCCTTGTCCTGGTGTGGTTGGTCAACCTTCTTCTGGTGAAGATAAATTTCACCATCTAGACTGTTCCAGAAATATTTTCGGGTCTAAACACATCCGTCTTTCATCGTTCACCACTGTTGGATCACATATTCAGAATTTTGTGCTCTTCAAAATTACTGATTGTGAGCTCAGATATGTTTGAGGTCCTCATTATTATTTGTTGCATTTGTTCAAACAAAGGCATTTTGGTCTATAAAAGGTAAAGTTTTCACCTTTTTTGTTAAACAAATGGTCTCTTAAATGTCATTAAAGAGGCATGTAGAAAACGGCTTAAAACTATACTCTGTTTTTCTCATCTTCATAGTTGAAACCATCTCATTGCCCAACCGTGGACATAGCCTTCTGGTGAACCGCATAAATCCCGTATTGTACTTGTGTGTTATTTTTTTCATTTTCACAGCTTTATATAGCTTTGCTAACAATTCTCTCGGACATAGCTTTGTTGTATAGTTTTACTAATTATCATGTGATATCAACACTACTTCTGTGTTTAGTTAAGCCATTAACACTGTTCTCTTTATTCTGTTAGCTGTTTCAAGTTTGAGACATGAGTGTCTGACAGCAACAGGGTCTGAGATTCAGCCGTTAATTTCTGAGAAAACAATTAGCTTGATCTGAGATGTGATTATGTTATTTGCTTTCCCTTCCATTCCCTTTTACCAGAGTATCCACTAGGCTGGTAGATCATGACTTAGTTTAATGTTAGTTTCCTAACTTATTATTTTCTGTCCATGCGTTTATCTTCTTATGAAGTCATTGGTACTCTCTGATATTCTTTTACACACATTCACACTAGTAGGCCACTTAATGAATTTCAGTCCCCTCTGATTCATAGTTCTCAAATTCTATTCACACTATACTCCTGCTCTTTCTTACATTTTAAGCTCCCTATCCGGCAATTCAGATACCTCTTTAATCCGGTGAATAATATTGTTGTTTTTGGCTTTCACCATTGGCACTATGATATTAAGGTATCTATTTCTTTTAATGAATAATCATAATTCAGCCTCTCCATCTATTAACAGTAAGGCTTGTGGTTTCTGCCTTTTTTGGACTCGACTAATTTTTTTTTCTCTACCTCTGAATTTAGCTCCTCTAAAGAATGCAATTGACTGGGCTTCTAGACCTCCAAATGTTTGGGCTGGTAAGAGAGCTGCCATTATAAGCACAGGAGGTAATTTTGGGGGAGGAAGAGGACAGTACCATCTGCGCCAAATTGGGGTTTATCTTGATATGCATTTTGTAAACAAGCCGGAGTTTTTCGTGCAAGCATTCCAACCTCCACAAAAGTTTGATGCTGAAGGCAACTTAGTGGATGAAGAAGCCAAGAAGAGGTTGAGAGACGTTCTCTTATCATTGCAGGCCTTCACTTTGGAGAAAAAGTGAATAAATTTGTTTAAGAGGGAAAGAAAGAAGAAAAAAAAATCCAACTCCAGATGCAGCAATTTCCAAATTGGTAGCCGATTGTTTCTTTACCTAAATTAAGTCCTAAAAATAATATTGTGTAACCAGTGATTGCATTTGATGATGACCTTGGAATTTCTTTTAGTGAGAATATTTGAATTGAATTTGGATTTACGATTGCCATTCAAACCTTTAGTGTATCAAATCTTACATTTGGTTGATAATGTGCTAAATACAGTGCCCGGGGGAGAGGATGGATCTGTGAAGTGACAACCCTCATTTAAGGGTTCCTTGTTTACCCAAACTATGTAGAATTTTTTTACTTTTTTCACTTTCATGTCGTTTGGTTGCAAATGTCGGCGGGTTTTATTTATTTATTTATTTTTATTATTATTTTTTTATATTGGCAATGATACTGTTGGTTACATCTAAGTTAGAAGTTCTTAATATAAGATGATGCAACCAATGAATGGTTACTTACCTTAAGAAATGAACATGTACTTTTTGCTTATTTTGATGCTATGCCTCATGGTGGATGTAGTTTCAACTCTTGACTTATAATATAAAATTCTGCCCTTTCTCATTTAAAAAAATAATAATAATGTAAAATTACTTTATTAAGATGTAAAATTTAAAATTTATAAATTAAAATATTTTATTGTATATAAGTACCAGTATTATGGTATTCAATGACATAAGACTCTTAAGTGTAGCATATTGCATAAAATACATCACATGCCTTGTCAATAAACACACACTTCACATATATAGTGATGACTATGTTGTAAATATGAATCTTAATGTCCATTTGTTCATCTTGCACGAATGCATAGATGGTCTCATCCTTTGACATATACAATGTTTAATTTGTGAAATGCAAGGTAGAGGTACGGATAGGTTTGCTTTCAGCTACCAATGTTCTCATTGAAAAAGATAGAGAGTTGAATATCAAGATTAATTCTTGGGGTTTTTTTCTTAAGCGGGGGGGCGGGGGGGGGCGGGGGCAGGGGGGTGCACAAAAACAGGGTTAGTAATCCAAAGGAAAACTAAAAGACTCAATCTTCATAGTCCATCTGATGGATCTCCAAATCCAGAAGGAATGCACTCGGGGTCAAGCGACACCTTGAAAATCCAATTAACAACTTTATTAGCTGCACGCTCAATGTGACTACACCAAATCCAATTCCCTCTTCGGAGATAAACTCTAATCTCCTCCATGATTTGACCAACCAAACCTTCCACGGTCCACACAATAAGGATCCAAACAACCCAATCGCCTTAAGAGAGTCAGATTTAAGTTGGAGAGGTAAGAAGCTTTTCTCCACCACCACCCGAAGCCCTTCACTAATGGCCAGCAACTCAGTTTCTAAGACTCGTCCAGATCTCACCACCTTTACAATCCCACCCAAGAAACAACCCCTTGCACCGCGGAACACCCACCAATTTTGGCAACATCCCTTCTCTGATTAACAGTGGCATCAACATTGAATTTAACCCACCTTGCTGGCAGCGAACGCCACTTGCTCACTAGGACCAGCCTCGCATAGGTCATGTGTCTTCCTTCCAAGCATCAACCACAGGTTTTTAAAAATCCACCACCAACCTCCAGCCCTCTTGGGTCCTCGTGAACTCAACTTCATGAACATCTGGAATCCTCCAATACCACATCCTAAATCTTCTCCACATCAGGTATTCACTCTCTCTTTCTCAAATTATTCATTTCTCTCTCACACTCCATTTCTATTAATTTACCTAATTTTATGTGCTTTACATTATAATATAATAATTATTCGATGCCATGGGTCCCCTTGCCCTATTTCGGCCCCCCCGTTCCCCGCCCGCCCCCCCACATGTAGGTTTTGCAAGCAAACAACAATCCCTAAGGACATGAAGACAATCTTCAACCCCATCATGCAAAAGCTCCCTTCTGGGGGTCTTTTTTTTGGTTTGTCACGGAGGACCATGCGCTCCAATCTATGACTTGATATGTGGGTCTGCTCATCTCCTCCCAACCAGTCTTCGTCGTGTGCCCTGTTGAGTCCAATCGCCTCCATGCTGGCTTACGTGGCCCCTCTTCTGTTGGTTCCATGTTCTTCCCCCCCCCCCCCCCTTGGGGGGCCCGCGCTATCCCCCCTGAGGTTCCAAAAACTCTTCAAACCTACTATGCTGCCTCCTCCAGCGTGCTTCCAACATCCAACCAATCTTCCCTCCGGAAGAAAGTATTCTCATCATTTCCATTAATGATTCTACTACATTTGCAGCCCTTGGGCTGCTCCTTGCACTGCTCTCCAGGGCGAGTCGTGGAGTCCCACAATTCTTTCCGTGGACATTCTTGGCTTTAGCACCCCAAAGAGAATTAAAATTGAAGTTACATTTTCATTTGAAATGTGGAAATTATTCTATGTGGAAAAGTAATACTTTAGCAACCAAATACCCAAATAACTTTACGTGGAAAAATAAATTTTACTTCGCATAAAAAATTGTGTTTCTGTTACAACCAAATGAACTCTTAATAAGCAATCAATATTGAACACTACCTTTATCTAAAAAGGGGGAGGGGGGATTCAAGACCCCAATGAATGGTATGGAATTCTGTTCATATTTATAAAGATTTGACCATTCTTCTCAATAGCTAGATGGAAATCATTCATTACCCCAATTTAACTTGCTCTAAGTATCCCATTTGCAATGCCTTTCTTCTCCTTATTATCTTGCAACAAAATCATTTATGTTTCAAATGAAGATGAACTTAGTCTTGAGCCTCTTATCAGTAATTGATGGGGGTAAGGTTACATAGGAAGACTATCTTCTCGGACTTTCTCAGTTTGAAAGTTTTTATCACCGGATTTGCCCTTTTAGATTTAGCTTGCTAGGTTTAGGATTTAACACAAAGTGATTGTTTAATTTGATATACTAAATTTATTGTTTCTAGTGGATATACAAATTTTGAAATGCTTTTCCCAAATTCATCATGGAAAGAACAGTATATGTACTATAGAGAAGGGTTATTCGAAAAGTCTTTCACTCTACGTGGCATTCACAGAGAAGTGTCCTTTAAAGCCATCAATCCTACGAAAAGCGCAATCGAGAAAGTATTATGCCGAAAAGTGATAGATGTAACAAACAAACCAGATTTGAGCCAAGTAAACTTAGTTGAGCAGTTCACTCTGATTTTAATGGTTTGAACCACAATGTATAAATCAACGTGTGTCAATATATTTTTATTCCAAAAAGGATCCACCAGTTAGGCGAATCAAGGTTTAATATCCGTATCGAGTATCGTATCGGTAATGTGATTTTAAGAGACGTATAGTCTTGTATCGAGTATTGTATCGATCTAACTAATGTATTTTTTTTAGTTAATAACTAATGTATTTTAGTGTAATTCAATGGAGAGACGTATTGGTTAGTATCGTATGTATCCTGGGATATTTTAAACCTTGAAGCAAATTTGGAGGTCAACACTAGACGATCCTGTCGAGTTTGGATGAATCTCCTGATTGCCAATCGAAGGGGATCCAAATCTTCTCCACCCAATCGAAGACCATTTGGAAAACTGATCGTCGAAGCTTGGAATCGGATCCCCGGACTTCTTGCAAGAAGCAATACGGAGAAGGTGAAGGTGAAGGTGAAGTCGAAGTCAAACCAAGTTGCTTCTGATCCATATTTTGGATATTTTCCTTTCTAGCTGCTTCAATGAAAAATTTTCCTCTGAGGTACGCTAGTGGACTCAAGAAGAAGATGAAGACCGATGGTTTGTGCAGACAAAAGGCAATGAATGCTTCTCAGTGACGACGACGGAGCGAAAGGCCAACATTGGGAGCCGGGTTTCCTCTTGTGTGTAGCCGGTCATGGTCTGCTATTGCTAGATTAGCCTTGTCCATTTAGTTAAAACCAAGGTATTCATCTTTTATATTGGAAGTGGTAGCTGCTGTGGCGGTTTGAGTAGTTCGTCATTGACGGTGAAACGCGCCGAACCTACAGTAGGCATGTCTCGCGACGCGTGGTCTGCCTGGAGACGTGTAGCTTTCTTCGTCTTAGCATGCTCTGTTGTTTCTTTGGGGTCTCTCACAGTATTGCAGCAAATTACGAATGCTAACTATCATCTTTCCTCTGAGGAAACGCAGAAAATGGTATCCTCTCTCTCTTGTTTGCCTTTTTGTGTTTCAGTTTCTGTTTTGAGACAGTGAGGTTAGGTTTAATTTGATTTGACAAAAATGGCACAAGAAGCACCTTTAAGGTTTCAAACCCTCTTCCTTAAGATGTCCAGGAGATTTAAAACCAAGAAAAAGGGGCGTGAATATCTGGGCTCATTTCTGGAGATAAGACTTTGCAATTTCTCAGTTTTTAAGGTGGTGGGTCATTGTATGGTTGTTAACAAAAACTTACCCGACATGGTTCTGCTGGTTCCCTACTTATGAATATGTTAACAAGACCTACTGTGGCTGGCCCTTTATGAACACATAGAGATAATTTTTTGGAATCCACTAGATTATAATGAGAAATAATGAATAGACATCCAAAATTGTTATCTTTATGGCAATGTTTACACACCCTTGACACAACATATGTACTGGAAAACAAACAGGTGAGTCCTTACAAGGAAACATGGAAACTATTTTGTGGCAGAATTTGGGTCCAATCCCGTACTCTTTTGTCCAGGTAACAATGTGTACCTAAAGATAGAGACTTTCGAACATTTCAATTTCATATCTGGTTTTTCCGTTGTATAAATGTGTTTCCATGTTCTTTATGCTCAGGACAGGGGGCAATGTCGTTCTCAGAATAATACTTCATGTACTGTAAAAATTAGCAAAGATGCCAAGCTTCTTAAAGAATCATTGAAGTTCTTTGATGCCAATTTCTTCAATGATTCCAAGGTAATTTGATGAAATTTGTAGAGAATATAATTGATACATTGATTTTTTGCCACTGTGGTTACTGAATATGTTAGCATTCCTCGAACGAGATCTTAAACTGTTACTTGCCATTTGTATTTTTCTCCTCCCCTCCTTCATAGGCAGAGGAGATGGCTGAGGGTGCAACAGAGTTGAATATCCCCATCTTCAGAGCCAACCGGAAGTTGGTCGCTTCTGTCAATGGTGGGTTGCATGATCCATCTGTCTTGGTCTTCAATCCTGAATGGGGTGGTCACGAAACACTTGGTCAATGCAAACCATTCGGTTATCCTTCAGTTCCTGGTGTTAAAAGACCTGATGATAAGGAAGATATAGCTTTCATGAGTGTAGGTCTTTTGTTCTCTTCAATTACTTAATCACTTCAAGTAGAAAATAATGGTCTGTAGTTCTTACTTTCTATCCTGATGTATGAGAAAGGATTGTGTTTCAGGTCCTTGAGCTGGGACAACTTATTAAGACGAAGCAAATAACATCGCAGGAACTTACTGGGATCTTCCTACAGAGATTAAAGAGGTACCGTCCAAGTTGTTGCATTAGATTGTTTACTCTCTCTTTCCTGCACAATCAGGTTTCTGTTGATAATGCATTGAGTGATTCCTTTAGGTATAATTCAGTTCTTGAAGCTGTGGTTACTTATACAGAAGATTTAGCATACAAACAAGCAAAAGAGGCTGATGATCTACTTGAACAGGGAAAATATTTAGGTATCTCAGTTAGTTTTCAGTTTCCTGTCTTTTCATCAATATATTGAATAATATTGTGAGTCCTTGTTTCATTTTCCTCTGAATGTATATGCGAATGATATGAGAGAGCCTGTCCATTAATTCACTCAGTTTTGAGTTTCGATGTTGTATAGGTCCTCTCCATGGAATTCCGTATGGTCTGAAAGACATAATATCGGTGCCTGGATATAGGACCACATGGGGTTCAACAACATTTCAACATCAAAGTCTCAACATGGAAGCAGGGGTATATAAGAAGTATGGTTCTGAAAAATCTTGATACTCTGGTCAAGAAAATTGTTACTCTAGACTCGGTGACTCTTGACTTTTTTCTCCCCATGCAGGCTAAGATCTGCAGGAGCAGTTCTAGTTGCAAAGCTTGTTACTGGTTCACTAGCATATGATGACATATGGTTTGGGGGAAGGACACGAAACCCATGGAATATTGAAGAGTTCACCACTGGTTCATCAGCTGGGCCTGCTGCCAGTACCTCAGCAGGTTTTTCAGTTAGCTGCTCAGTTTGATATTGTTTCTTTTTCTTTGCGGATAAATTTTACCCATGTTACCTGGTTCTGCTATCTATGTTGCCTTCACTGCTAGTCAGTTCTCAAGATTTTTCTTTTTTTGGTGTACAGCATAAGCTCGTGATTTCTCTCATAAGCTGGAGTTCATATTACTGTCGTTGATGATTATATGTATTTGCAAATTGATTGTGTATTAGGTTCAAGTGTTACAGTACATTCTTAGATTCAAGAGCACCAAGCAATCCATATAGGCTGTGGTCCCTTTTTTAGATTGTCTCCATCATCTGGCCAACAACTTACAGAGATCAGACAAAATTGCCCCCACATTTTTGGGTTTGAGAGACCCCAAGAACTCCTGTCCATGTGGGCTATCCAAGTGATGGTTGGCCTGATGGCCCTGTGAGCTTATCTGTTGATTGACCTAATGGACCAGACCTGTTTTATATGGTAGGTAGAGCATTGCCTGCCAAAGAATCTGTCTGTATTACGTTCTTAAACCAAATTAAATGGGGGTACCATAGTGTTAAATGTTTTAGACTCTACATTTCTAGTACTAATTACTTGTTGATAGGCTCACAAGATTCCTTATCGTAATTACCCTGTTTATGCTCCTACTTTCTCTTCAAAACACATGCTTGCACACAGAGAAAAGGACTGAGAGACAAAATGCGGTGTAAGAAACTCTTTTTTGAGCATAGATGGTTGGTCACATGGAAATTAATTTGTCTGGTTATTTCCAGGATATCAAATAGTTCTATTTGAAACTTTGGATCTGTCTATAAGAACTGGATAGGAAGTTTTTGTTTTTTGTACTTGACTTCAACTATTGTTTAACATCTAAAGAGTTCTTTAATTTTGTTGCAGGTCTTGTTCCTTTTGCAATTGGTTCAGAAACAGCTGGCTCTATTACATATCCTGCTGCACGTTGTGGTGTAACAGCATTACGCCCAACTTTTGGAATCATTGCCCGAACTGGTGTTATGAGCATCTCAGAAAGCTTGGTAGCTCTACAATATTCTTTATTGTACATTCCCTAATTTGGTTTACATGAAAATGCTTGTGGAATCTCTTCTGTTTTACAGGATAAGCTTGGTCCATTCTGTAGAAGTGCCATGGATTGTGCAGTTATTCTGGATACCATTCGTGGCAAGGATCCGGCTGACATCTCCTCTAGAGACGTATCTCTCAGGGATCCCTTTTCCATTGACATCACTAATCTCACTGTCGGATATTTGGAAGATGCTGAGATGGAGGTCTGCTTTCTGGTGTTGAACTTTTCTAAATTTATTTCTTCAGGGACTTGCTTTCTGCTGTCTCAGAAGAGTTGGAAATGCAGGTTTTAAGGCAATGTCCTACCGCTTACTGTAGTGTTGAAACTCTTCTTTTGTTACTTCAACCAGGTTGTCAATGTTCTTGCCTCAAAGGGTGTTAAAATGGTTCCCTTTAAACTGAATTACACAGTCGAATCTGTTCAAGGCATCCTGAATTTCACAATGGATGTTGATATGTTAGCACACTTTGACAATTGGCAACGATCTGGACAGGACGATGTTTATGAAGCTCAAGACCAGTGGCCGGTAGAACTACGTCGTGCTCGCTTGGTACCAGCAGTAGATTACTTGCAGGTATGTCACACACATACATCTAATGACCTCTAGGTAGAGATGGGTGAAGGGAAAGGAATGTATCGAACTGGTTATATTAATTTAGGTAGGCTTTCTCTTTAAGAAAATTTCATTATAAAAGTGCAAGGAAAAACAACAGCTCAAAGAATTTGGAAGCAAATCATACACGGCCAACTGGCCAAATAACTTGGAACTACGTAAGCTACCTTTGCACTGAACAAATTTTTTTTGTGCGGATTTGATGGCTAATGTCATGCGTATCTTGAATTCTTATCTCCATTTTGAAGGTTGTCCAAATTCAGGTGCATGTAACCCGACCATCAGCCAAATAAAATACAACAGGCCTATTGATGTAATGAGAGTCATCCATTTTAGGTGTCAATATGATATTTTAAATAATATATATTTCCTGTATAACCTATACAGGATGGTAGTCTGATAGATATGGACTAGTACACACTGATGCAGGTAAGATAAACTTCCTTTAAACCTACGAAACATAAATGGTGAGTGAGATATGAAACTGAAAGCCTTTGAAACTTGTTTTTGCCTATGTTTAATTCTGTATGTCCACAGGCGCAAAGAGCACGAGGAAAACTGATACGGGAAATTCGAGAGAGCTTCACTGTTGATGCATTCGTTGCAAATGCAACTGACTGGGAGAGAGTTTCAATGGGAAATCTTGTGGGTATGCCTGTCATTGTTGTTCCAACAGGACTAAAGAGTATTGTGAACCCACCTCCAGGTGGTACTCGACGTAGAACTACCATCACTACAGGGATATATGCTCCTCCCAATCAGGACCACATTGTAAGTTACCACTGCCCTTCTGTTTTTCTTTTTTGTTTTTTTCTTCTCACAAAAGGGTTTTCAGAAACATGCTTCCTAAATCGTGATTGCTGATCTCCTTAAAGTTGTATATAGTATTGCTCTTTGGAGAATGTATTCCTCCTGGGAAGCTGAAAGTGTTTGGCAGAGCATGTTATTCTTCCTAGTTCAGTTTGTTGTGCCTTTTTTGGAGTTATTTTGTCTCCATTTGTGCAGGCTCTAGCATTGGCGATGGCTTATCAATCTGTCACTGATCACCATAAAAAGCGCCCACCAATTGATGATCTTGGACCAAATGATTTGATTGTAGATCCTCCTACAGTTATCTACCCTCCTCGTGTCTTTGGTCATGATTAAGAGACTCTACCTATAGCCTTCATCATGCACTACAATTCAGACATGCACTTCCCCTCTCGCTTGCTTTCATTGGACCATCGTTTTGAACAATCAAAGATAGTTTTCTGGAGTGTAGGTTCTTTTAGCCTTTTCCTATCAGATATCATATAGATTCAAGCTTAGAACACATGTTCAAAGAGAAACAGTGAGCCTCAGCGGCAATAATGGTGAGGCATTGATCTAACAGATGCCATGGAAGAGGGTAACCGTAGACATAGGCTGTTTCTCTATGCCAACTATACTCTACGGTTGCTTGTTCAAGCAACAAATTGGAAGAGTCATGTATATCAAAATCTCCTAAATTTTTGAAATTGATAATTGAGATGATGGATGATTGCCTCTATTAAGATCATGTCTCCACATCTTACTGGAAGCCTGGGATGGAAGTCTCTTTCTCAATGTGGGAAGATTGTCAATCGGTACTCAATCTCTCAGTGTACATCCGCGTTTTTGGTTACAAAGGAATAAAACATCTCCCGAAGACATTGTTAGAGTCCGATCAAGGAGGTGATTTGATTCTTTCATGCAATTTTCTGACTATGTTTCAGGTACCACATCCTGATTTACAAGGTGATGTTCTGAATAATCCTAAATATGTTCCATGCCTACTCTATATTTACTAGCGTGAATGTTTATTCGAGGTACTGAATTCTCTCATGAAAGGACTCTTTGGTTTGTTCAAAAAAGTAAGGACTCTTTGCACCGGTGGAGTCACGATTTCACATTAGAGGGAGGGGTAAGTATTGACATTTCACACTAGAAAATGATGGCCCTAGCCTTGAGAGCTACAACCATGACTTTTTGGTGTTGTCTTTTTTTTTTAAGAGAAGAAATTTCTACCAAAAGATCAAGTGATTCTTGATACCACATTATTTTGAATTCACGGAAAAACTTCATAGATCATTAAGATATTTGCTCTCTTTACCACTTTACTTTTTAGGAGTATCTCATCATCATTTCCAAATTATTTTATGACAGATGATAAAGCCAATAGTGAAACCAAAGTACATAAGAATTATACGAGTTGAAAAGAACACAACACAATGTCACCTCACTTATAATATGGGTCATGCTTTAGTGCTGCATTGTGCTGCCTATGGTCGAGATTTTAACTTTTGTGAAATGAATAGTTGAGATTTTAATATCAACTATAAACTGCAGGTGTTGCGCATTAATTATACAACACCCAAGTGAATACCACTTAATCATTCTCATTCTCTTTGAAGACAATGTAAATCTTTAAGGCATCTATACATATTTCCCTTCTTTTTTTTTTTTTTTTTTTTCCTTTGACAAAAAAATGTTGATGGCATTCTGCCATTACCTTCTCACATATAGTGATTTGTTTGACTTTGTAGTTTTTTTCTTTTTTGGTAAATAACAATCTTATTCAAGGGGGTGGGGTGGGGGTGAACATAATACCACTAACCACTCAGTGGAAATCAGTCATTCTTTCGGACCCGAAACCGAAAGGGCCTTCCTGGCTAAGAGATCTGTTATTACATTAGAACTCCTAGGAATAAAGGTAGGAATACAATATGACTTCGTAGTTAGCAGTACGCTGCCAGCATACAATATGACTCAACTGCAATCCATGATTCGGTAAGATTTAAATATTATTTCTTTTGGGTAGAAGTGTAGAATCAGGAGATACAAATTTAGAATGGGAAATCCATAAGAAAGACGCGAAGCTTTACCATTTAAAGCAAAAGAAACACACAATTCACATGAAAGACAAATGCCTGAGACTGAGTCACCGTGTCACTTACCATAATCCCATTATATCTTCTCATCATGGAGTACTTCATCACCCGGGTGGATTCATATATTCTCCAGTGTGCATCGGGACGGTTGGGCGTGTCCTTAAAACGAGTGCCAGAGAATGTCGTGAAACTGAAGGAAAAACACAAACAAGAACTTCATCTATTTTGTCGTGCAGGATTGGTAGAGTGGGAAGATTTATATTTGTCAGTAGAAAGACCTTATGAATGACAGTATTTTCTGAAATATATTCGCTGGTGCGCAAATCGGCCGAATGAACCTAAAAAAACACGTCATTTGTTTTGTTTCTATGCGTATAAAGAAAGGATGATGATCCAATTCCAACCCATCCAAGGAGAGGAGACGAGGCTCACGCTTTAAAAACAAAGACTAGAGTGTTGCCTTGAGAAAGAGAGACAGGAGACGAGATTTGAAAAGTGGAAACCGGTCGATTTCGTCAAAGCCCGAAATGTGTACCTTTTCAGAACTCAGAAGTCACACAGATCACGCGGTACGTGTGCCCCGTCTCTGCGCCCAACTAGTCATTTCAACACTCTTACCGGCTGTCTCCGAGTCCCAGTATTCCTTTCCTTTGACAGATTTTTCATAAAAAGTGCCTCTTCTTTTTCTACACTGTTGTAACATAAATGGTTTTTCTTACCAAAAAAAAAACACATACACATAAATGGTTTGATGGGTTATCTCACACGTTACAAAGTGCCATTGGTTTTTTTTTTTTTTTTCTAAATATCTACACGGTCTATTTATAAAAAAATCTAAAATCTTAATCTTCATATATCTAGTAATGTATAAGTAATTGATTCAAAAATTCTAATTGAAAGATACACTCAAATTAAAATCAGACTCAAAAAATACAAGATATATTCAAATCCAACATTTTATCCTTTGGTCCTATTTCTACAACTTTTTAGTCGTTGCATGTAGTGCAAAAAAAAAATAATAATAATCAAACTAACCATCAAAGGATAACTTAGTTTATCAACTGCATCTCTTATTGAAGAGTCACTATTAGTGTCTTCCAGGGTGCATGTAATAGTTCACATCCCTCGTAATAAAAAACTACGGATTGTCAAAAAAATATATATAATAATAAAAAAAAATTTACCAATTCCCCCACCAAAAAAAAAAAAGAGAAAATATTAATCAAGCTACCAGACAAACGAATAAACCACACAGTCCAATAGTAGTACTATGTTCAAAAGAACACCAGAAGATTGGAGTTTATAGCGGACTGTAGCACTACGTGAGAAGAAGGAATAGATGTACACTTCATGCCCCTTTTTTTAAGAACATCAGAGCTTGTAATTTTAGATATCTAAGTTGGTGGATGGAATCATGAACTGATTAGGTAATGAAAGCAGCATATCCCAATATTCAGAATCTATAAAAAGACAGAAAACCCAGGAAGCAGCAATCTCATGCTACATTTTACTACAAAACCATGCATGCAGGATTCTCCTCAGAAATCAAACACACACTAATTCATCTATACCAACAAACCAGTCAATTCTTCACTAATATTAGTTTCCATGGCCATCTCTTTTTCAATGAGAACTGATGGACTAAAAAGAAAGAGAAACAGAAGGACACATGGTTTTTCACCCACTACCTTTCAAATCAGATTGCATTGGAGGCTGGAGAATCAGCACTTCCTTGGAGCTTTTACAGCTTCTAAGGTTCCTGACACAAACAGCATCCGATGCAGCATCACCACATTAGTCGCAGAGCATCAGTAGAAGCAGAACCAACGCGTACCAAGCCGCTTCATTTGGTCGGGAACGAAATGGGAAGCAGTAGAAAAAAACAGGGAGAGCAATGAAACAAGTTCTATTGATTAATCAGGAAAACTAGAAAATAGAAATTAACCCAGAAAATCTAAAACCAAACAGGAACAGAGCTATCAAATGATCGAATCCTCATGGCCAGTTTAAGAAAAAGGGAACCCAGAAAAAATTTCAGTAAGGAGGGTTACGAGAGGTGGAGGGCCACGAACGAGCATCAGGAGATATCTGGGAATTCAAATGGATTGGACTTTGAACGCTGTAAACATTCACAGACATGCAGGCATCAGTTGCAGAAACAGAGCCGACGACAGTGCCAGTTCCGCTGCCTACAACAACGACATCAGGAGGTTCTGCATTGTGTATCTCGTCGTTCTCTTGAACACCCAAAGGAAGCATATGAAAAGAAGGATTAACAAAGGTACCCACGACCAAAACAACAGTACTCGCAGCAATGAGTGACCCAGAAACCATTCCCCCAAATACTTGACCTTGAGTCCCTGAAATAGAGATCGAAATGTAGGGTTCAATCACTGAAAATGACGAAGTCAAAGCAGAGGAATCCAGAAATGTGGCGGAGAAAGAAACAATTTGGTAATTTCCATTGAGCACGAGAGTGGACGCAGACGCATGAGCCACTGGTAAATGAAGCTTGACGTTGGTGACAGTTCCAGAACCGCTTAGAACACAGAGACCCACATGGTGACGGCGCGCGTACTGGGAAACCACCTTCACAACGTCGCTGCCGGCGGATATTTCAAGAACGACGGCTCTCATGGCACCGTTGCCGTCTCTGGTAACCACGATTGGTGGTTTGGGCTTGTTCTTTGACCCCGGTGGTCTGCCTCTAGGCTTCCGAACCATATCTCCGGTTGATCCACCAGCGATTCCCTGGTTACTGACACTGCCGTTGTGGTTAACCGGTGGAGTCACGCCGCTGCTGCTTCCATCACCGGCGAAGAAGAGAGCTCCGGTTCTGGTAGGGCTTTGAACATCATTTTCTTCTTCGCCGGAGTTATAGCCTTGAGCCTCTCCAGTTTGTGCTGGGGAAAGACCTCCACTGTATTCCTCCATTTCTGGTTCTTCAAAGCTCTCTGGCTTTTGGGATTGAGAAAGAAAATCTCAGATGGGTTTTAGCTTCTTAAATCGAGGAAACAAGTATGAGATGGTTCTCGACTTTATTAGATATGTTCTCTCTCACATGCAGACATGAAAGAAAGAAAGAAAGAAGGAAACGCTCCCTCTCTCTCTCTCTCGGTGGCTTAGCTGGTTTTCTTTTTCTGAACCGGGTTTGGGTTCATTCAATTGACATTTGATCGCACCAGACAGTGGGTTCTTGTTTGGGCCCCACCGCCTCGCTTCTATCACATCTCAACTCTCAAGCTCACTCCTCCTCTAGGTGTATGTTCTGGTTTGGGCCAAGTGGGTGTCTTTGGGGGATAAAGAGATTGGCTATTGACCACTAGTGAAAATGATACATATCGGTGTGGTATCGGTCTTAGATTGACTATCAGAACTATTTCACCATTGTTGTATTAGAATAATATCGGTATTGATAACAAATGAAACGGATACATATTGTTCAATAAGGACATAAGATCATATTGATACCTCGAACACCATCGTTTGAAAAGATTCAAAATCTGAATACATAGTAAAATTTTATTTCTTGTCTGTCATTATAAATGCAAGTTACTTAGACCTATTAATAAATAAAAAATCGCGTACTTTGATGTCCATATTAAACACATACTAAATGTGTTCGTTTTTGTTTGTGATGCGTCAACAAATTAATTAATCAAGGAGTTCCTGCAAAACAATGTCACATGTGGGCCGACTCAGCTCACGGGAAGTCACCCTCTGAAGGTTAAGTCAATAAGTGACTCACCACAGAGCTCCAGCAAATTGTAGAGTTTAATTGAAAAATGAGAGTGGAGGGAAACGATTCAGTTACTTTCTCCTCACATTATGTTTTGGTTTATATAGGGTTTATCTCATATTTTCGATTGTTGGATCAATTCATTAATATTGCTTGTGGTTGTCCGATTGTAGGGTTTTTCTCCCTCTATTTGGATTAGTTATGGTTTCACTATAAGGCACCATTGCCAATCCTGAGCTTGACAGGATCACATTTCTTCCATAACTGTCAAATTCCTTCATGCTTAAGACAACTATTGGTTATCCTCCGGAACTAGTCCTAATCGGGGCAGTTGAATCGACCACAGTTTGACCCATGTGATTCTTATTATTTACTTATCAGTTTGAAATTTAAAAAACAATATGCATCTTTCATAGGCATTGCTAAGATAGATTCATTAGGCAGTAGCGTTATTAGTTCAAAATCTTTTTTTTGGCCAACATTTTAATTCAAATTGAGTTGACTATAATCAGTCAATGCCAATTTCCGTGAATCATGAATAAACTTTTCCATTAATAGTGACTATAATTGTAATAATATCATTTTAATTATCATTTAAGAAATGAGATAAAAAGAAGAAAAAAATGAATTAATGTTTATTGGTAAAGTATGAATTAATGTTGGATATTATGAAAAATATATATACAATAGATAATAGATATTGAGAATATTACAACATTCCTTGTCACCTTTTTAAAAATTTGTACCTGCATGTTGGACATAATAGTCCTCTTGATCATTATATAGGTGGTGAACATCTTATGTATAATGTGTATCCAAAGAATACCGAATATCTAATGAAACCGAATATATCTTGATACCCAAGTTTTGAAGTAGATACTACATTGAACATTCTATAAATATCACATTAATGAATGGAAATGTAAATGTTGTTTCAAAAGAGTGCTAAAGTTACGAGAAGCCACCTCTAATAATTAAGTCAATAAAGACGAGGAATCTAGGGCCCTTCTCCTTAGGAATAAATGCCCAAGAAAACAAAGAGAAGAATGTCTTTTGGAGTAATTGTAGGAGAATAGTGGCCAGAGATTCAAAAAGTCTTACCCTTCATTCAGGCATAGTGATGATATATAACGGTCCATACCTTAGGTGATAGTGGACACTCCACAACCCTACGGTGTCCATGTACTCGAATGAAGGGTGGAGATGGCTTCTCGAGAAAACTTGATAAGCGAGCTAACCGCTTGATTTGCTAGACAACTAGAGATCTCATTGCTGAATCAAGTGGTCAGCATCAAACTGTCCTCTATGTGATAGCAATCCCCAATTGGAGAGACAAAATTGGATGATGATGTACTCAAGGATGGCTTTAAATAAATGAGAAGCTTCTTCACCAGCAAAGAACATTTAAAGATTTTCAGTACATTCAATGTTGAAATTAATGTTGTGATTGATGTCTATCTAAAGATGCGCCCAATCTCCTATTGACGTTACTTTTGCTGAAAAGTCGCAAGATGACAGCTAGGTATCAACACAATGTCCACTTCTCAACTTCTCACCAGACATTCTCCCAAAAAGTGCCTAATCTAAGAAATGTCAGGTGAACCATTTCAAACTAGATTTGTGCCATCGGTTTGATTCGAATGGTTTGCTCCAGTTTAGTGGCTTGAACCATAATGAATATAACAATAAAAATGATCTTCTAGCAAAAAATCTTTGTAGCTCGGACTCAGGTACTTTGTTTACAGCCATGAACTAAATTACCTTCACCAAAGGAGGAGAAAAAAAACCTCAATAATACCAAAAACATAACCATCTAGCAATCAATTTTAGACTTCTAGTTATCTTTTTCTTCAACACTAACCATAGGTTCTTGGAACCCCATACCATTCAATCCTCAGTTCTAGCACTCGATGGGAAGCAAATCACTTGTAGAGCCTCTGGGCTACTTTCCACGATGGTTCATGTAACCTCGTCAATAGTGTAGATTTAATTGCACAGCTATTGCAACTCAGCTTTATAACCTAGAGGAAATCAAGAAAGATCCACTTCTATAACTTCCTTCTGTTTATGAGAAGAACAAAAATTTCAAAACATGAACACTTTCCTTAGAACTCTTGGTCTAGGAACCCAGCACCTTCCTCATCCATTGGCCAGATGGAGTGCCTCGCAACCTGCTATATATTCAAGGTTCACCCTAGAATCCAAATAAAACCCCTTCCACAATTAAAAAGAAGTCTTTAAGTGTAAGATATGTTCTACAAGTTGAGCTTAGTCTTGAATTTTGGATTCATGAAAAAATGTAGTCCATATTGGACCTGCATGATGCATTCCTTAAGCACTTCACTCGCATGATCGACGTCCTCCGCAAACTGTCATGGGAAGATTTGCAATCAGTGACTGTAAGCAAGAGATACAGAGAATGAATGCAGTGAGATTTGACTCCTATTCTACTGTAAAAAGAACAGCTACACAACCAAATGAGTGAAAGAAAAACTTTGTAAAACAATAAAAACAAAAATTTGCAGCAAAGAACAATAACAAACTTATTGTGTGATATGAGAAATTGGTGTTTACAATGAACACGATTGTTGTGTAAGGATTATGCAAAATAAAGACCTATCGACTGAAAAGAAGCAAACAGATACAACAGTCAAATAAGGCATTAAGACTACGAAAGCAGCATAATGAAGTGGGTGCTGCTGAGGTGCTCTACTGTCTGCTACCTTCTCCTTTCTTCAATTTCTTACCCTCATTCCACTGATCCATTATGTAAGGGGACTCATATTCTGCCCCTGATCTTTAGGGAGAATCAAAACAGATCTATCTGCCACATATCAGTTGCACAAGTCCTGATTTATGCAAAAGCAGTTTCTGGCTTGCTACGTTCTCCTTTCTTCAATTTCTTACCCTCATTCCACTGATCCATTATGTAAGGGGACTCTTATTCTGCCCCTGATCTTTAGGGAGAATCAAAACAGATCTATTGCCACATATCAGTTGCACAAGTCCTGATTTATGCAAAAGCAGTTTCTGGCTTGCTACGTTCTCCTTTCTTCAATTTCTTACCCTCATTCCACTGATCCATTATATAAGGGGACTCTTATTCTGCCCCTGATCTTTAGGGAGAATCAAAACAGATCTATTTGCCACATATCAGTTGCACAAGTCCAGATTTATGCAAAAGCAGTTTCTGGCTTGCATAACATCAAAGGCAAAAAGAAAAAAAGGATTTTGAGTTGCTGCATGCTGCATCACAAAAAATCCAGTGAACACAATCCAGATCCATCATAGAGGCAGAAGCATTTAGACTACGTGCACTTGTTACCAACATTCCTTACTCGGCAGCAAAACAATAGTAACTTCTAAGGAATGCAAAGATACAAATAAAAAGCTCAAATTGAAGCTTGTCCCAAACTGAGTTGAAGAGGTTCTATCTAGAATTGGTCAGTGAGACAAAATGGTAGAGTTATAGAAATGTCATCAGATACCTTAAAAATATTTGAGTCTCAGCATTCATATAATAGTGCCATCTTGTAAGATGATCAGACTTAGGATCACTTTGCACTCCTCACAGTTTCTTCAACCCTGGTAAGTGCATCTGTTAACACATCAATAGTCCAGTCTTTAACATCATCCTGCATATCACAAATTGAGAAATATTCAGTACTGACTTTCAAAATTAAATTTGGTCATAGAAAAAATAGAAATGTTGAAACTTTTAAAATTGATTAATTAAAAGCTGATGCAGAATGTGTGCATTTTATTCCTAAATGCATCCATAATTTCTAGTATTGGCATTAAATGTGTGTAGTTTCACTCCTTGAATTTGTAGAAACAGAGAGCTAATGTGTCAAATACCTTATAATAGAGTTCAATGTTTGAAGTTCATCCAAAATATACCAAAAAAAATGAAAAAATAAAAATCAACATGATTGGTTTTATATATTCCCTTGGTCATAAACCCAGATATAACCAAGTATATATCTTCTCCACTACAAGTCTTTTAGTCAGTAATTTATATGCAACTTCTCAGAAAGCAACCACAAGTAAAAGTGGAGCAAAGAAGGAACAGACCAGGACAGAGAAATTGCTGGGGTAATATTCATGTTCCTTTTTCCCTAGTTAAGCTCCAACATCCCTAAAGAAAAGCTCATAACATGTAACAAAGAAAGTCAAGTATGTGTAGAACTACAGGAAATAAGTCATAGAATCTTATGATCTTAAAATTTATCTTATATATAGATACAGTATGGAACTGTTAATGTCCAGAACCAAATACAATTTAAATTCAGCTGGTTCTATTATAACTGCTCAGATTCAAACAGAAATGCTACATCCAAATCATTATATTTCAGCTCTAATGGATATAATGTGTAACTAGTAATCTTCCATCCCTGTGGCTGGACTAGTAGTGCCATTAAAAGCAACATTTGGCTTCTTATCACCATGTGACCATGACTGTCAACAGATATGCCAATGGAAGGGCATTGATGCAGTAAAATCCACATCCATTCCCTAAAGCCATAAAAGGACCTTGGCAATATTATGCCCCGTTTTACTCTGTTATTTATTTCCCTTTCTGTTTCTTCTCTTACTTTTTTGCCTTCTTTTGGGGTCCACAATTGGGCCTTTCAACGTTTTTTCTTTTTCTCATCAAGGGGAGCACATTTCAAAAAATAAATTAGGCAGTTAACATCAAAAGTTGTTACTGTGACGGCAGCAAAACACATAAGGAAAGAACTTGTTGGCTAGGGTTCAATTCTTGTCTAATTGCAGACAGCAGACATGTTTATAAATAAACGTCAATTCTAAAGATAATTTACAAAGATACCCTAAGTACATGTGAGCATCCAATACACTCACACAACTAAGGAATCAACACTGATGGAATACCAGAAATACTTTCACTTACAACCCCCTCAAGTTTCAGCGTATACATTACACATGCCCAGCTAGGAACGACCAACTCAAGGCGACGAAACAAAGCCTTAATGAACCTATCAACAACTAACTTTCAGAAGCAACATATAAAGTAGAAATTAGCAGCTGGAACACAGCATTACAGGCCATCTGATAATCAAAAAACACATCTATAGGTTTTGAACCTGAACACCCAAGTTCCCGAAGAAGTGATCTCAACCACATAACCTCAGCCACAGTATGGGCATAACTCTATGCTCAGCCTCAAAACTAGTCCTCACTAACATAGTTCATTTTTTCACTTCTCCAACTGACAAGGTTACCACCAACAAATGTTTAATAACCTATGGCAAACCTCCTATAATGTCATCACTTAGTATCTGTCATAGTATCCAATCCTTAAGGCACCTTGAAGTCAATAAAAACAAACCATTCCTGGAGCACCCTAAAGGGACCTGAAAACCCAGGAGGCAACCTCACAGTGACCCCTTCTTAGCCGATTCCATAAAAAAGTCAGGATACCAAGAACAAAAGAAATGTTTGACCGGGTAATGTTATGTTTTGACCTGAATTATTGTACCCGATTTGAAAGATGGACCCGCATCGACATACTCTGGTGGGCAACCCGAATGACCCGTTTACCTGATTGGAGTCTATATATATGTATTTTATGTTTGCCTACCATACTATTGAGAGATTTGGGGTTTTCGATTAGGGTTTTGAGTGAGAGTTCTTGTAAAGCCGTTCTTGGGTGATTGGTTGTGAGATCTCCTTATATTATTCTTCTACATAGTGGAAAAATTCTTCTTCTTCGCCCGTGGATGTAGCATACCACGTTGGTGTGTGAACCACGTTAAATCTCTGTGCATTTTCGTTTTTGTTTCTTGCTATTTCGTGGTGTTTGTTTTAACAGGTAACAATCAGACGTATGAGTTTGCCAAAATGTCCTTTGTACTGATGCTCATTTGCAAGCTCTTAACCATCCCTTTGCCAAACTTTGACAGTGGGTTCATAGGATGATCAACTAGCTTGGAGTCTTGGGTACAAGCACACCAACCTCCGATGGAAGATCCAAAACATGCATCCTCTAAATGAGGGTAATAATCATAGCCAGTGAAACTTTTTTAAATATTTGATTTAAGGGGAGGTTTTTCGTCTCAAAATCTAAATCTAAATAATATTAATTACTCTTGCGGGCATTTCTCGAAAGGATACAATTGCTTGGAATTTGACCAATTGAGATATCCGGAAACAAGATTTTATTATTTCTTCATTCGAGAAAGAGATCTTATTCTATCCAAGAAACTACCTAAGGGCACCTATGTCTTTCATATATAGAATACTAAATATAAGAATGTCATGAATGTACATTAACAAGTAATCAAAAAAATCAAGTTGCAGTCAACAACAAATCAAAAAAATGAACGACTAGAATAGATGACACTGGTTATAGAAACAGAGTTGAATTCATCAAACTAGACTTCAAGAGACTATCTGAAATTAAAATGCCACCCTTTCCATAACATTAAAAATAGTGGCACCACTTTGATAGAACGCATATTATTGTTTGATGTCTCACCTCTTGAACCTTTCCTAAATTATTATTCAATCATATGTAGTAATAAATAGCAAAAGAATAGTAACACTGAAGTGTTGCCTCACCATATGTAATGGTTCATCAGTTCTGATGCGTGCATTAGGGCGTGCAAGCTTCGATTCAAAAGGAGTCCTTGGCCTCACTTCTTGGATTTCATCCCATTCTTCACGAGTTAGCATTCTAACTGTCCCTTGACCTGGTGGAGCCTTCTGTATTTTGCGCTCAATCCTTTCTTGGGATTTCGATTCATCAACCTGGAATATTTATGGCAAAAACTTAGCAAGCCGAAAAAATAACACTAGAGAATTGTAAATATTCCTATTATTATTATTATTATTATTTTGGCAAAATAACTTCCTTTAAACTTGAACCTGCATCTTCCCATCCCAAGAAGCAATAGTCCCCATGCATGCCATAGATGCTAGCATGCTAATTTAGGAAAACCACAAGGCAATCCTAAATTTGATGCAAAGACTTTATGTCACAATTAAAAATAATGGTAAACTAACAGACACAAAGGAAAAGAAATACAGGTACTCCAAAAAACCTAGATGAAAGAAAAGTTATCAATTATATATTCATAAAGGTCGGAGGAAATAGTGATCAAGCCCTATATTTGACCAATAGGATTCTAAATTGATGAATATAAGGCAAATATTATAGTCACAAAGTTTAATATTTTGCGGAAATCAGAAGACAGTTATTTTGACACAGAGATGGATGATGTGTCCACTCCAACATTTTGATAGAGGGCATGGTCTAGATACCCATGCGTCAAATTTAATCAAATACTCCCTTTTGTAGAGGCATGCATCTTGTGCATCACCAACTGTACCAGTAATTTTAACCACTACTGTGCAATCTCCCAACTCTGAGCAAGAACAGGGAATTTAGATAGGAAAGAAAATTCAATGAAACATCTTCAATCTGACTTGCGACTTCCAGAAATGTCACAAAAATTGTGCGGGTTTCCACAAGCCTAAGGAACGAGGTTTCAGAGACTTAGACTAGAACTGCAAAAAGGCTTACCCACTGCATGGGGATCCTGGCAATGCAAGATATGAGGAGGGTCATATAATTAGGTAACCTTACCCTTGCACAGTTATGTGAAAATTACCAGAATCAGAGAAAACTTTATAACTTGAGATCAATAAACCTATGTGGCTTGGATTCTGTTAAAAGGGAAGCTTCACAATTAAGAACAACTCCTCAGAAAAATGGAATTGTTCGATCTCAAGAACCAGCAGTGATAAAATATTAGAAACCTAGATCCTAAAAACTAGGGACTCAGACATCTGAGAAAATAATGAACTAATAGAGTTTAGATTTTCAACAATAGTTTCCAGGTTATCAAATAGGATATCAAAAAATAAGTATATCTGATAGATAGACTATGAGTTGTCAAAGTATCTTGTCCATGGTAGGAGAACTCACGAGAAATCTTGCTTTTCCCATTTAGTGAGACAGAGATGTGCAAGGCAAGACGATATGCTTAGCACATATACTCTTGAGTTTCAACTTTCGATCAAGTTGTAACTTTGATAATTGCGTTATCATTTGAGCTTTGTAAATTAACTATGAAAATGAGTAATAGATTAGACTTATTTGAATTTTGAACTTTGAGCATTAATGAATGAGTATATGATGTGTACAATATGCCATTTTAGGCTTTACTTCAGCAAAAGCAGCTTCCGACTAAGATTTTGAAGTGAGAATTACAGTTATACTATCTTTTTCATAAATCTGAGGTCACTGATGTACAGGCTAGATAGCATGAATCAGCCTCAAATGCTTGGAGCCTCAAGCTGGTGGAAATTTTTTTCGCCAACTTGGTTTTTTGAGTTGCTGAGATGGGCCTCGAGATCAAAATCTTGAATCATGATCTTACCTAAGTATTGGTGGTGAAGAAAGAGTGATGAGGAAGAAAATGTTGTACCAAGCATCCCACTTCCCAACAATATAACATACATCTCAAAAAATAAAGAAAATGGCCCAACCAAAATCTCATTACTCAAACTTTACCCCGTTTACAAGCATTTTAAACAAAGCTCCAAAACAGAAAAAATAAAAAATTGAAACACTAAAAAGGAAAGACCTAAACTGGTCCCAAGCCAGAAAAGTAACATAAACTGACCAAAAACATGGTCAGACAGAATCCTTCCAGCCTAACTGAAACACCAAATAACAACTAAGATAAGGAAATGAAGATAATTAATTTCATTGGCATAAATTCTACCCTTACTATAGGACTGTTAAAGTGGTTCATTACAATAAAAATAAAAATAAAAAACAGACGCTGTGGCTGGCACGGAAGTCTACTCACTTGCTGAACCGTCACAGGTTCAAGTCATTGAAACAGCCTCTCTGGAAACAGGGGTAAGGCTGCATAAACTTAACCTTGCCTAAACAGAACCTGCTAATCTAGAAGCATCATGCAACGGGTATGGGTATGGCCTTTTATTGCATATAGAAAAGAAAATTTGGAAGAAAGGCTAGCCCAACTTAAACATAATTCGAACACAAAAAGAATTTCTATTAAAATAATCCATATTATCCTAATTATATTAACCTCATCACTTGCGCCAAAATAAAAATGCATACATGGTGCAACAGCTACTACCATTAAAGGGTGCAAGGAGGATAGAAACATATGCAGCCTAACCCCGTTTCAAGAAAAGCTGTTTCCAAGCATTGAACCTGTGAGGTGTAACCAAGCATTCAGCAAGTGAGCACTTGGCCAAGACCACCAGATCTCAAAATAGTAACCTTACCTTTGAACAGAGGCTTGCCATCTTCAACCCTCAATTTAAAAACCATAGAAATATGCAACCACAAATAAACAGCAAATAATTTTTCTGTAATTGTATCCATCTAACAGCTCAGGCTGGCTTTGCAAGATCCTGTTGTCATCTAACAGATAATTGAATAAGCTCTTATGATCCCATAACCATACAACTGACACCAAAAGTTAAAACCCATATAATGAAGAAACTAATCACATACAGGCCGAATTTGAATCATGGACAACTCAGAAAGAGTAATACTCCCCAACCCCACCCAAACAAAAAACCTCAGTGCAGGAGGCTCCCTCCACAGAGGTGTCTGGGGAGAAGGATGTTCTGAAAATTTTACATTGTGAAAAATAAAATCTAGGCATTAGAAACAAAGCTAGGAATCAGAGAAACCATAAATGTAATTCAAATACAGTATCGAGAATTAGCTTTTAAATTTGAAGGGGTCAATTTAATTACCATCATGAGAACCTTGACAAACAGTGCGCAAGCCACAGCAGTCAGAACCATTGGCATGGTCATCGTGTCGAGAAAAGCCTTCGATTCGGGGGTTTCAACGAAAAATTCGTCCTTCTTAGGTTCCTTTCCCTTCTTCCTCAACTTCTCTTTTTCTGCTATTTTTTTCTTTAGCGTTTCACTTGGGCTATTCATAGCCCACGTTGAGAAAGGTCTCCGGGGTTTGAACAGCATACTTCTGATCCCGTTCATCCCGAAAGCTAGAAGAGAGGCTGTCAAACTGAAAACCACAACTTTGATGATCAATCAATAACTACAAAGGGCTTCTCATGAATTCTTCAAAAATTCTAGGCAACTTGGCTGAGATCGGTCGTGAACTCCATTGAATTTCTTAGAAGCATATCGTCAAAGTCATGAGCTCTAAAATCTAAATAAAACTTGTAGCTAGTTTCGCTGGAATTTTATCGTTCAAGTGCAAAATCAGTAGTATTTCGCGATGAACCCTTGTGAGAATGACACGTAGCAAATCCATGTGAGCCGTTGGATTTTTATTTTTATTTTTTTTTCCTTTTGATCATGATTATGAAACCATTCCAATCCAACCCTACCAAGAACAAAAATGAAATTTGTATTCATCGGAATTTTAGATCCCATCCAAATGAAAAATATGAAATCGAGAAGAAGTGAAAAATTACAACAACTTCCGATTCATCTCTTTTAGACTCGATGCACAACCCAAGTAGAAAACCTGATTAAGTCGATAAAATTTGTTAGAAATCTTACTTACATGTCTCTCAAGAAAAGAAGCATTTAACCGTGTTGTCTTGTCTCTTAATATGATGGAGAGGAAGACTGGGAAGAACTCATCAGCCATCTTGCAAATTGCAACTCAAAAATTTTATAAAGATTATTGTAATTTTTTTTATCTCTCAACCAACCCTTTTTTGACCATTTTTTATTTTGAGAGAATAAAGGCTGTTATGATTCATTTCCTCTGATTTTTTTTTTCCTGGTTATTTCTACATCACTGCGTTGACCAAAAAAGAAAAAAAATATATAGGAAAACATATCTTTACCATAAAAAATATAAGAAATTAACTGTTCATTTGATCTCATGTGTAAAAATTATCCTAGAGCCGTGCACAACAGAGATGTTTTCCAGGCTTAAACTTGCACAGGCCATACAACTATAATCAATACATCATCTTAATGAGAAAAGTTACAGCAAACCCGACGATTCAAAAATCCCGGGGGAGCGCTAAGGCCAGTGTGATCATATTGTACAAACATGTTGAGCTCTGCTTTTGTTGGCCTGTTCCATGGCAAATGCATCAAACCGGAAAGGACAAACCAATGTTGATAACCTTCCAATCTATTTAATATCACTGTATGACAAAAGCTTCATAAACATCTCTATAACCCTACAACAGTTTGCCCATTTAAAAACAATAGGATCAAGACATTTTGCAATCAGCAGTGTCTCAGACATGTTAAGTTTCCAGACATACCTGTTGCAAATAATCTTATAGAATTCACAATTTCAGAGGAAAACTCAGAAATAAAAGAAATTACAATGATACTGCATTGCTCCCTGAGGATAAATATAAATAGCTGAAACATACATGAGGATTGCCAAACAACAGCAAACCCTTAATTCCGTATGCACAGGATTGTACAGCTCCATCTTGTTTTTCACCCAAAAGTCATAGATAAATAGGGAGTCTTAACACTGGTCAGCTACAACAAAGAGGTCAAGAGAGATTGATGATTTTGATTCAAGGTAATACTTAAATCTTGAGAAAATTAAGTTAATAAAACAAAACTATTCAATGCAGGTAGAGACACTCCGTGAAATTTGCAGAACCTACCGGTTAGAAGAAGGCTCTGCTACCATAAAATACCCTTGACCCATCTTTCTTCTTATCAGTTTCCCCGTTCTTGTTATGGTTATGAATAACATCACCACTGTTGTCAGATTCTGGTTTATCAAGATCCATCGGGAGTTTCATCTTTGCTAATGACTCTGTGAACTGCTGCATGCTTTTCATATACATATCAACTATCTGCTTCTGCATTGCATTTTGCTCAGCTTCAAGGTTAATGTTCCCAAGCGGAGCTTTAAAAGCTGGACCCAGTTCCCCAGGATGCAGACTGTTTTCTTTGGGTCCATCCTCTTCCTTGTTTCTGAAACTGGGCTCTTTCTCCTGGCCAACTTCATGCCCTTTCTTTGAAGTTGGCGTATCTGGAGAAGCCCAGGAGCTCTGAGGAGCTTCAACATTTGAATTGGGTGAACAAGCAGTAACATGATTCTTATTCTCCATAGAGTCCACTGAGTTCCTGTCATCACTTAAGCTAGTTGTCGTTGAGCCGAAGAATCCAGAATTATGGTTGCTTCCATTTGGAGAGATGGATCCACCATAGTTCTCCTCGGAAGAATTTACAGTCATGTCATAGTCATCCACTGACTGAGGACAGGCACCCAGATGAAGAAAAGAAGCAGGTCCGACCACAATAGACCTTGAAGCAGTGCTGTGTTCTGCCATGTTAAAATACTCAGAAACCATCTGCTGGTTCTCCTTCACCACACTGATGTCAGGGAACTCAATTCTCCCATATTCGACAGGGTCCAATGCGTCAGAGTTCTTGGGGTCCAGCAACACAACTTCTGAACTAATGGATGAGTTAGCAGCTGAGGCAGAGGACTTCACAAATGAATTCACTGGCAGAGATGTGTCAAGAAATAGAGTCAGCTTGACAGTTCCCGCTGGAGAATGGAAGAGATCAGTAGAGGAAAGGGTGAAATCTTGGGTCACCTTGCCCTTCCCTGCCACCGATGATATTGGTACCAGAGTAAATCCCAACAACTGGTCTTCCATGTAATTCCTGGCTCTACTGAGCATCCAAATCTCACATTTAAGAATTGCATCAAGTTGGGTAATTTTCATACTTAAGTTGTCATTGAATTCAGGGTTCTTGCCACCTCCGTTGATAATTCTAGTCGAGATGGTCTCATCTGGGTTGTAGGTAAGTGAGAATTTTGCATACACATCTTGTTTGTCATAGATACAAATGTTGTGTATGTTCCTGGCATGATGAACAAATATGTCAAGAAGCCCAGAGAAGTCCCTATCTCCATTTGGATCTCCCATCGCTTCAGAGCTAGGATTGTAACGGAACCCAGATATTTCATTAAAGGGATCCATCCCCAAAAAATTAAAACGCAGAATATTCCTGTCAGCCACCCTGTTTAACTTTTTTTTTTTCTTTTCTGGCTCGTGAGATGACTAAGCAAGCTGCTAGAAATTGGGAAAGCACATGTAAGAACAGAGGTGTATCAGAGATTAACTGAATGGCAAATTCTCTGTGTTCGATTATACCATCATAAACGGAAAAGATCTGAAAGAGCTAAGAAAAAATATAAAATCCGAAAAAATAGATAAGTTTGAGACAGAATAAGAGTTGCAGAGACTTGCCTTTGAGGAATGGTGCTGGTGGTGCTGGTGGTGCTGATGCTGCTACCTTGGGAGTTGGTGCTGATCACTATCAGTTTTAGAGTGATTGATGAGGAAAAAACATAAATTGATGTTGTTATGATGGATGTTGAGGACTTTTTTGCCTTCCTTTGTAATGTCTCTTCTGCTTTTTTCTCTCTCTTTCTTTTATTTTCCCTTCTTCTGGTGGGTGGAAGGTTGCTTTGCTTGACATTGCAGTTTGCAGGGAGAGAAATTTTCTCCACCGAGATTAATGGAGGACCCACTTGGTCACTAATCACTATCCTTTCCCATTACCATTTTTCTCACTTACACTAATGATTTGTTTCTTCCAGGCTGCTACTCACTGTACCAGATGCTCTACGAGGAAAACTTCTTCTACCGACACGGAACGAAACCTTATCCCATTTAGAAGCAGGGGTAAAAGGTTGCTTACGCATTAATTTTGGAGAGAAGACCCAATGCTGAAGGGACGAACAAGAAACTAGGGGTGGTTGTTTCTTATTTTGGAAGAATCTAGGGCATTCTAAGGATGATGGAACATTTTCTTGAAAAACTCCGGATCCCAAGAGAGTTGAAGATGGTGCAAGTGTGCAACATCGAATCCTGTTGTCTTACTTCAAATGGAATCTTAGTCGCGTCACTTGATTGAACATAAGCGAAGTTAAGGGATTTATTTCTAACTTGGCTGAGAGTATTGGTTTAAATAAAAAAATTGGATAGAAAAAAATAAATTTAGTATTTATTTGGTGATGATATCATCGTTTATCTCTAATCGTATCGTTTATCTCTAATCGTTTTGTGGTTTTTTCCACAAGTAGTAGACGTAATTGATTGTAAACCTACAGGGTCTATGTATAATTTGCTCTAGTGTGGGATGAAGATATTGAAATATGAGAAAGACAAGTGATACAACTATGAAAAATGAAGACATGATAAATTAGAATTGAATTTGCAATCACTCCAACGCATGATTTATTACAAGAAAATTGCATGAGATGAGATAGTCATATTCAAAATAGCCTTTAGATGCTTTAAAATAAAAGAATTATTTGATTTAAATTGAAAGAATCAAAAGAGTCAAAAATAAGTCTAAGTTGACCTTCACAGAACTGGTGAGAAAAAGAGTTTCTGTGAAAAAGAGGTGTATTAGTGTATAACCTTTTCTTGTTCTACCAAAAAAAAAAAAAAAAACCTTTTCTTGTTTGTTTGTATGCAGTTGTTATATAACTCATGCAAAGTAACAGAATAATTTTTCACCATGGCTTGAAGAGGAGTTTTCTGTGCAAAGAATGGGCTTTTCTCTTGTAAATCCGCATATCATCTATTAAAAAATCTTGAGGAGGAAAAGCTAGAAAACCAACCGAGCACATCTAGAAATCGAAGACAAGTTGAAGATGTTGTATGGAAAAATATTTGGAGCTGCCAGACACTTCCAAAGATTCGAAATTTCCTATGGAGAGCATGTGCACGGGGGTAGCCGGGTGAAGAGCTGGTTAGAAGGCGATTCAAATTGATCCTTCATGTTCATCTGGGTGCGGTGGAAACTATGGATCACATTATTTTTGAGTGTCCGATTGCAAAGCAGTATGGTTTGGTAGCTCACTTACATACATTCCACTCGAGGAAACACCATTACTACGATGGATCAAAGTTGGTCTGCTGTAAAAGAGATTGGAAAGGAGGTAAGCAAATCGATACTCAACCTATGTTCCTTCATTGTTTGGCACCTTTGGATTGCAAGAAATAACAGGATTTTGGGAGAAAACAAACTACCCCAAAAGAAATTATTGAGGCAGCTCAAGAACATTCTGATTTGAGGTAATCAAGACACGGGAGGTGAGGAAGTGCTAAATAATGCTCAACCCGATGAAAATCAACAAAATGGGAACCTCCGCCTCAAGGTAAACTAAAGTTGAATTCGGACGTGTCTTGGTGTAAAGGAAGTGACAAAGGTGGTGTCGGTTATGCTCTGCGAAATCATAAAGGAGAAATTTTACAGGTGTCTAACCGGTTACTATGCAACTCGGTGTTGGAAGGGGAAGCTATCGCCATGAGAGCCGGATTGATATTTGCACTTTCGGAAGATTGTAATCATCTTCTCGTAGAGTCGATTGTTCTGGTCCAATACATAAACAATGCTTCCGTCCCCTCCCCTATGCTTAGCTCCTCCGTGGAGGATATTAGGGAGTTATGCTCATCTTTCCTCTCGTGCTCATTCTGTTTTGTTCCAAGAGCGATAACGCGGCGGATGCTCTTGCAAGGAGGGCCCCGTCGATCCCGTGTCGACGGTTTGGCCTATTTCCGTTCCTTGGCTCGGAGTTATGCTCTCCAGTTGCCTAGGCTGTTTCGCGGGTTGCATTTTCTTTCAGTTAATGGAAATTTATTACCAAAAAAAAAAAAAAGAAGAGGAGTTTTCTGTAAAGCCGATTATAACTCATTTCCTTTACCATCAAATATGCTCATAATAAATGATGATGCAAAGATTACCAAAAAAAATATAAATGATGATGTAAACAGGTAAATATAGGCTGTAGAAATATAATGATTTTTGGTGCCCATGCCATTATTACATAAGAAGCTTCTCTTTTTCAAACCCCCCCCCCTCCCTCTCTTACCCCAACCCTGAAAGAAATTGAAGAACTTATTCTCTTTGATTGGTTGTTGGATCATCATGAAAAGTAAATATTGGAATTGCATTCTTAACTAAATGGAGCCTCTCCATGGAACCTAGTCAAGGTGAAAACTAAAGCTTATCCTGTGCTAAGGGAGTGCATAAGCATCTTATGTATTTTCACATTTGGCTTCAACCATGCATTATGGGTTGGGGATAAAGTCTAATTTGAAAGTTGAAATCACATGCCTCATGAGGGAGCAGTGTTGGGTTGGTATGGGTTTGGACTTTGGTGTTGTCTTTATAATAATGAAGTGGAGGTAAGGTCAATGGTGGGGAATTTTATCGGGTCTATTCATTTCTTTTTAGACAAAAACACATGTTTATTAATAACATCCAAATGTTCAAAGTATATCAAAATATAAAAAAAAGGGTAATTTTCATCTGGACCCCCTGAGGTTTGGTCTATGTCATTTTTAATCCAAAAAAGTTAAGAGTTTGCATCCCCTGTAGTATAAAAAAAATCAATTTAAGGACAAATTATCACTTATATGACTAATTTGCCCTTTACTTATTTATTTACATTTTAAGAGGTTGAAGTTTATTAATTTGCAAAATCAGACCCTCATTGCCCGATTCCCAAATCTCCATTTCTTTCGTCTTCTTCAATGGTTGTATTTGGTTCTAAATCTCTATTTTTCAAATTCAAGTTCATCTTCAACTCAACCCCAAAATATTGGTGATTTGATTTTTTTTCCCCCTTTCTTGAGCTACATTAGCTCCATCGAATGGAATCCGACTTTAACTTGAAAACCCTAAATCCCAAAATAAAAAGGGAAACCCAGAGAAGCCCTCCTGCAAGCCGTGAAACAACGGAAGGAGATCTCATCAATTTCTTTCTTTTCTTTCTTTTCAAGGTTCTCAAATTTCAACTTGAATCGACATTTACTACAATTTATATAATCTTCATCATGGCCGTAGGGAACAGTAGCGTCTCAAGATCTGGGAAAACGGAATAGTAGCGTCTTCAAATTTGGAAAAACACTGCTGTAAACTTGATTTCTCTTCAAGTGCAACGGATGTGGAAAGGCAATTCAAACCCAAACAATTGATTGATTCATTTTTTAATAATCCTTTTGAAATTCTACATATTATTTTTGATTGGGATATGAATTATATACAAGTATTCTGTTTGGAGCAAAGATCATTCAAATCGCACGGATGTCAAAAATCAGATTAAAAGAGCAAGAAAAAAGGAAATGAGAAGACCGTTTTGGAGAGACATGAGAGCTCCAGAGACTGCGACCCATCAAAGAAGAACAAACCTAAATGCCCTGTGAAATGATGCAAGGCGATATTAACTTTCTCCAAGATGAAGAACTCAAAGACATGGTTAGCTAGAAGAGGTCTTTCAAGGGATGCAAACCCTAGTTGGAGATGAGTTTCACCCATTACTTTTTATTTTCTAATCTTCATCCAGGGCTTGGAAAATAAAGATTTAGAATTGGTAGAGCCAGGTATTTGGGAATCGGATAATGAGGTCTGATTTTGTAAATTAATAAAATTTAACCCCTGAAATGTAAAAATAAAATTTCAAATAAAAAAAATGAATAGGGGCAAATTGGTCACATAAGTGATTATTTGTCCTTAAATTGATTTTTTCTATAGTACAGGGGAGGTAGATGCAAAGTCTCAGTTTTTTTGGGCTAAAAATGACATAGACCAAACCTCAGGGGGTCCAGATGAAAATTTATATCTTCTAAATCTTACGTCAACCTTTGGATGTGACTCATGAACATGTATTCTTTATCCAAAGAGGTTTATCCATTTCTTTTTTAAGTAATAGACCTGATAAAATTCCAAAGATCAATAGTCTCTTTGGTCAAGTAACTTGCCATGTCATTGTGAATGAACAGGTTTAGGATTCCAAACAAGGGTTCTAAACAAGTTTAGTTCCTTCCATTTCTCTCCTCCAATTCTCTCTCTCCTTTTTTAGGCTACGTTTGTTTGCAAAGGTAGGGTGGAAGAAAAGATAGGAAAAAAATATGTAGGCCCATGTGTAGTGGGGCGAAGGAAAAGGAAAATAAAAGAAAGAATCTTGTGGAAAAGCATTAACTGTGGGTCATTTTTTTTAGTTTTTTACAATTTTTTCATGAAGTTCTACACATTTTGTTAGGTTTTGAAAATGTTTAGGGTGAAAAAGTTAATTTGTCACTTTATTAAATAAATTTTCTTAATTTAGTGAAGTTTGTCTCTAATTTTCCCACTATAAAGAACCAAATAAATACACTTTTACAATTTAAAGCAAAAAATTATTTTTTCAAGAAATTTTCAACCCTTTTTTCCCTTCCCACCTTCTAGCAAACAAATGCAGCCTTACCATTTCATTATGAGATAGGTGATCCAGGGGCAGACCCACTAAGGGGCCGGGGGGCATGGCGCCCCCCGGATTTTTAGAATTTTTTCTTAATTGCCTGAATTTTCTCATTTTATGTGAAATTTCAGTATTTAGCCCCCCAATATTGAGAATAAATTTTAAAGGTAAAATAATGAGTATAAATGTCATTTCTATCTAAAACTAACTCATCAATTCCTAAATGTCATTTCTATCTAAAAACTAACTCATCAATTCCTATTTATTCTACCCTCTTATCATCAATTCCTATTTATTCTACCCTCTTATCTCTCATATCTTTTCTTCCTTTTTATTCTCTCCTCTTTCAATAAACTTGGGTTAAAGGATTTTTTTGAAAAAAAATCTTACTAGATATTTAAAAGGTCATTTTTAATTAGAAACTCCTCAATCTCTATTTATTCTCTCATATCTCATCTCTCTCCTCTCCTCTTTTTTTTCCTATTTATTATCTTCCGTTTATTTTTGCATATTTATTCTTCTCTTTCTATAAACGTGTGTTAAGGAAAATTTGGAAAAAAATCTTCTCCACAATTGGGTACTCTTTCTCTTTCTCAATTTATATATTGTTTATCTTTTTCTCATTTTTAAATTTTTTTGACTTTATATTCTCTATTTCTTTATTTTTTCAGCAATTTTGTTATTTGATTTTATAGTGTGAATAAAACGTCTATAATTTGTAAATAAACTAACTACCATTAGTTTGCATCTCTTACCTTAAAAAAAAAAATAGTTTGCATCATGTGTAATTTTTTTTTGTGCTAATGCTTTAATTTACCTATTTTTGTCAAATATGTGTAGGCCCCACAAAATATATGTGGACCTATTCCTTAATATAGTAATATAATTCATAGGTAAGACCCCCAATGGGTCTTATAAAGGCCCACACAATATGTGCGCCCCCAATATTGAATCCTGATATTTAATCCATGGAACGATCCACTAATATTGGATGGTCGGACCGGTCCAGGTCGATTCAGATGATTTTGTGATGATGGATCCCATCTTGAGATACCGACGATCAGACGATGGCGACAAGAAAGCGCATTTGTGGGGCCGCATTTGGCGAACAACCAAGTTATCGTTTTCTATCCGGTCGACCATTTCGCGTTTCATCGAATATTCCAGGTAATTAGGAAAACAAAAGCGGCTACTTCCACGTGGCAGGCTTGTAGACGTCAAAGCAGCATGGTCTAGTGCCACGTATCTCTGTTGTGGCCTCTTTTACAGCCCTCGGATTTTAATGGGTCCCATGTGTCAAAAAGTTATAATTTGTCAGCCATCTGATACGTATCTCACTTTATCTTTTTAGATAATAAAAAAAGTAAGGCGGAAAAGTCACCGTTTCTTGTGATCCATGTATGCTGTTGCTGGCTTCGTCTGTTTCTGACCAACCGCCTGAGACCACAGAGCATCGGGTCTCGGTTCCGGAATGATGCCCAGAATCTTTTGTTCCCTTCGCTTGTAAATACCCGTTGGGTCTACGATCGACCGAATTAGTTGAGCTCTGCTTTTGCCTCCGTTATTCTCTGAACGTCCCTCCCCACAATAATCTTGATGGAGAATAAGCAGATTAGCGAGGTTACAAATCTTCCTATCTTAGAACAGGTCCTTTTCTATCTCTTTGATCTAAGTTTTGTGGATTTTATGTAATTTTCTGTCGGTTTGATCTAAATTATTGGATATATGTACAAAATTAGGTGTTGATGACCCTCTTCAAGAATCCATGTTTTCAGTTTCCCTATCCCTCTCTTTCGGGATTTGGATTTTGCTTTATGATTTTCGTTAAATTGACTTTGTGCTGGTGTCTTCTTTCTTTTTGCCCTAATCTTTGGAATAAATTCTTGTAGGTATGTGATCGTATGAAGGGAATAGAGCTTGGAATGCCAAGCTCAAGCTTGACAGTGTCAGACAATTATGGGGTTTGTGCGATCTGCTTGGATAAGATAGTACTTCAGGAGACTGCTCTTGTTAAAGGTTGCGAGCATGCTTACTGGTTCGTCCAAATCCCAATCCTTTCATCAAATTTCTGTTTGAATTATCTGATATATTAAATGTTAAAATGAACCCTCTCTTTTGTTGAGAGTTTTCTCCTCTCTTCCCCCTTTCCGCCTTTCCTATTTTTGATTGTCGGTGTGTCACGTATGGTCTTATCTGCTTCTAATCTCGGGGTTTCTTATACTTCCCTTGTTCAATGTGGCAACCATGGATATTAATAGGCTGGAAAACGAGCTTGGTGGTCAATTTCTGGCCAACTATTTCCCCTGCTTCCAACTTTTCTTAGTTCCATTATAGCTTTTCTTTGAGTATATATATTAACTCAAAGTTGCGACCTTGATCCATCCACCTCTACAATCTTCCTTGCTGGCCTCACTGTTTTGTACCTGCTATTGTGAACCATGAACCGTGTCGCAATTGCTGCTGCTGTAGTTGCATGAAGACTTCAATCATAATGTGTTTTAGGGGGGTGGGGGTTTTTTTGTTTTTTGTTGGCTGACTTACTTGCATTTAATTCTTCATTTAAACCTTGTTTGGGTTGACAAGCAATGCTATGGCCCAATATTGATTCTTGCTGGACCCATAATTGTTTAAGACCATGAATAATATCTTTGTGAACGCTTGAGGCTTGCCAAATTAAAGATTGGGCTTGCTTAATCTTAAAGATTAGGGAAATTTTGGAAACAGGCAATATGACTTACTTGCATTTAATTCTTCATATAAACCTTGTTTGGGTTTGATCAATTGCAATGCTTTATGGCCCAATATTGATTCTTGCTGGACCCATAATTGTTTAAGACCATGAATAATATCTCTGTGAACGCTTGAGGCTTGACTTCCTCCAACCCAAAGATCTGATACATAGTCTAAATATATTAAAATATTTCTGTAGGATTTACTTTTCCACCTTCTAGGGTTTTAGGTGCTCTGCAGGTTGAATAAATATTGGTCTTGGTTGGGATTGTACAGAAGTGCGAAAAATGAATATGAGTGATATTGACTTACATCTATCCTAGTTTGTAATTTTTCTGTTGGTTGGATTGTGTAGAAGTGGGAAAGATGATTATGATAAATTATTAAGTAGTTTGTACAGGGAACTGAACAATCCCAAAACTTGACATATTTAAATTAATATTTATATTTTCCTCTACATGGATATCACAATTGTCAAGGTTTTGGACATTTTGGTCGGAAATGTGCTTGTATTTGCTACAAGCCCATAGCCTCCTATAATGAATCACCTGATCATTTCATAGGAGAGTGTACAAACAATCTGTTCTTTTTAAATCAAATAAGACACGCATGAATAGGTGCACGGGTATGTTGTTGTTTCTATGTGGGCTTGTGCAGTTAGATATTGATCTTTTTTATTTTAATTTGTATAATGTGAAACCTCGCTGTTGATTTTATTCTGCTGTTTGAAGGTTTATATTCTGTGGTTCTTATCTTAGTTGTTTGAACAACTATCTTATTTTATTTTCACTGGGTTTCTCAATCATATTATTTTGTGTTATCCTATATATTGGATATGCAGAATGTACGAGGATGGAAGTGGGATCAAGGAAACTATATTGCTCAATTTCTTAGTGGACTTAAAAAGAATGTTGAGAAATGATGTTGCTGAATTTAACTGTTTCAATGAATTTTTGATATGTAGCGTGACATGCATCCTTAGATGGGCCACGTACAATCAGAAGCAATTGTGCCCTCAATGCAAGTGCCCATTTGAGTTCCTCAATGTTCATAGGTCACTTGACGGAAGGTATTAGTTACCGTTAACCTATGAGTGAACCTCTAATATTTTTCTGCTAACGAAAATGTTATTCTAATCCTTGACAGGATACATGATTACATGTTTGAGGAGAGTGTATGTCTGCTTCTTAGAGCAAGTTGGTTCATACCATTGGAGGTGCAGGCTCAGGAAGAAGTGTGTGATGAATTGGAAGATGTGTATCAATATATAGAGGATGACATTGATTATAGCGATGAGATCAGTGAGGATGAAGATCTAGATGAAGTTTACTATACCAGCTCAAATCTATGTATTGGTAACCGTAGGTGGGGAGATAATGGATATGTCAGGGCAGGGCGCAAAGAAGCTAGGCCTGTCCATCCTGAACTCCAGGACCATGGTGCTGGTCCATCTCGTGGCCCAAAAAAGAACGTGGCAGCAAATGATTCAACTGGAAGACGGGCGAAGAGGGCAATGAAGCGTGAAGCTGCAGATAGAGCAGCTGCAGCAAAACATCAGCAGCACTTAGTGAGGCTAGGTCGCAAGTAGTGCATGCAGCTTCACTTAAAGTTTAAACACTAGGCATTGTACATACATAGACCCAATAGATTAGCATTGTGAAATAAAGAAACGGAAACATGGGTGAGTACTCATGTTCATTCATTGAAATTAGAGTGGCTGTTTTATCTGTTGAATTGTTCTGTTTACAAATCGTTCTCTGATCCAAGTTGATCACCAGTTTGTAAAATCTTTGATCAATAATTGACCTTTTATGTGTAGCCGATTCTAATTCCAATTTTTATCTGCTTTATGGAACTTGCTGGGATCCTCGGACCTGGTTGTGTCCTGAAGCAGGAATTCTTTTGATTGTGTTGATGCGTAGTTTCACGCTTTTTTTCTTTTCTTTTCTTTCTTAGTAGGAAAAATAATGCAATCAACAAAGATTATATATTTTTAGTAAAAATCTATTATCCGTCTTTCGTGTTCGATCTTGGAGAGAATGCATTGCAGGCTTTGCAGCAAAGCAGAGTGGAGATTAATAGTTCATTACCTTCTTCCCGCTGGAAGGTTTGACAGACGATGAGCAAGGCGTTCAATAAAAGCCGTCCCTTCACATATGAAAGAACTACAATGTCCTGCGCACCATCTGTTTTGTTTGCTTACCAATTAGGGGATTCATTTTTAGCTGAAACATCATGAGATTCTACAAAATTGCATGTTAGATCTGGTGAAAGCCAGAAATGCCAGAGTGTGTACCCATGTCACAAGTCACAACAGCTCTTGGGAATCCATGTATTGTTTTGGTAGCGTCCTTGTCATAGATTGTATGAAAAAAAAATTAAGATAGAGTTTCATACCGTAAACTGCAAATCTCCTTAATCTCCATTTTTAGTGTTTGAGGAAAGAAACTAGCAAGCACATAGGTACGGATTTCACATCACATGACCAATAAATTAACAGTCTTGAATGGGAGCAGCTTGACCATTTGTCACCAAAAAAAGAAGAATCTCAGAAAGTGTCACAAATTTGGAGCCAATATCTTATAGGGATTATATGAAGATTGGGAGCCACTGCAAATTATATTCCTGTGATGAATTCTACGGTATTTTGTAATTTTATTTTCACTTTTAAGGCACTTCATCAACGGCTGAATTCTGGACAGGATTGAACAATCAATGTTTTCAATTGACAAATACAATTCACAAAGTGATACTAGATCAAATAGACATCTTTTTTTATTTTATCTTCCGCCTCTCTCTCTCCTCCTTTTTCAATTCTATTTAAAAAAAAGAAAAGAAAAAGAGAGTTAATTTTCTGCAATCTAAGTTCTTTTTGATGCATACACAAAATCAATCTTAGACTAAACTTTCCAAGAGGTACAAACTGAAATCTGTTTCTTCGTCTTCTAGACTTTTTAGTTCCATTGCATTAACAAAATGTAAGGGTAGATCAGCATGTCCATATAATATTACAGTAACACTTGATATGAGCCTGTTGGTTAACATTTTGGAAAGAAGCCAAGGAAATGAACTAACAATGGAAATCTTGTTGTGCATCTGCAATATATGTGTTGATAATGTTTCTGCAACCATTTAATAATTAATACCACCACAGCAAGATTGATGGGATGTCTGAACTGTAAACGTGAAGCTGTTTACACACAACTCGCAGCATAATAGCATTATGGCCAGTATACTCGAAGCAGACCTTGCATTCTCTTTGATCACCTCTTTTATTCATTATAAAGAATTTGGGGCTGAGAAGATCCAAGAAATTGGGAATTAAATTGCCAATTATATGAGTGATTCACAGGTCAAGAAGCACTTACTATCCCTTTAATGAAGCAACAAATAGGATATGCTCTTGTAACCAATAAGTGTAACTCCTTCCATCCAAGCTCAGGATATGAGTTTGACTAAGAACCAGCAACAAACAATTCAATGATGGATCTGACCAGCTGCCATTGCCTAGCAGATATAAGTAGGTGGCTAGTCTCAGTATACAGACTATACAGTTCTATCACCATATCTCTGTTGCCAAAATCTGGAAGACGATAAAGCTGTCTTGTCTCTAGTTTGTTGCGTACCAAAGGACGATTTGAACCAAATCAGATTATGGTAAGTCATCCAAACCGTCACATTTACATTTCTTGTCTAATCCATCTTTATCTTTGGTTGTCATTGTGATTTAGAAGCTGACATCTGAAAAATTTTTTCTGCCGAGGGATGCCAATGCCACTTAAAAGAAAGCGGCAAAAACAGAAGAAAAGAGATCCCATCACCAGTAATCTCTGCATGAGCAGAAGCCATCACTGAAAGAATGAAACCGGCTTCGGTCCCTCACGAGAATTTCCCGTCTGTACACCTTCGATATTAGTTTCATCACAATATGGCAGTCCTTGCATACCCTCAAATTCTTAACGATTCTAATGATGATGCTTTCTTGACAGAGTCTTGAAATCCCAAAAGCAACTGCGAGTTTCTCACTATGCCTAGAAACTGCATCTTCTTTCTCTTCATCTTCTATATCATGCAAAACACTCCCAACCTCGGGAATGTAACCTCCCTCGACCTTGAGTCTCAGCATTATCTCCCCAAGTTTCTCATTAGCCTCCTTTGTAACCTCACTTGGTCCTTCACCCACCATGAAACTGTACATGACCTTGTCAACCTCAATCATACTCCAACCAGGTGCCTTCTTAATCTTACGATCAGCCATTGACCCTCTCACCATGATGACATCCTTCCATTTCCCAGCAACAGCATAAATGTTTGACAAAAGAACATGATCACCAGAATTGTCAGGCTCAAGTTCAGAAAGTCTCTCCTTCACTTTCTCTGCCAATTTGACATTCCCATGGATGCTACATGCCCCTAGAAGGGTCCGCCATATAACAGCTGTTGCTTCTACTGGCATTTCATTTATAAATTTGTAAGCCTCATGAAGAAGACCAGCACGACCATATAGGTCGACCATGCAACCATAATGTTCTATTGATGGTTCTATCCCATACGTCTTCTCCATTTTGTTAAAATACTGACATCCTTGTTCAACCATTCCAGCATGGCTGCAAGCATACAAGATTGCAATGAAAGTAATACCATCAGGCCTCACCCCAAACTCCTCCATCTCATGAAAGAGTTCTATCGTTTCCTCACCAAAACCATGCATTGCAAACCCCGCCATCATTGAAGTCCATGACACGATACTCTTTTCAATCATCTGACCAAATATCAAACGAGCCATTTTTACATTCCCACATTTCGAATATGTATCCACGAGTGCATTACTCACTGAAACAATCCAATTATAGCCTACCTTCTCTATGTACCCATGCAAGATCTTCCCAAACTCAAAAGCACCAGCTTGTGCACATGCAGAGAGGACTCCAGTCAGACTCACCTCATTAGGCCTCATCCCCAATTGCCGCAGTTCTCTGAAAGACCTAAAAGCCTCCTCTAAACAACCATTATGAGCAAACCCAATAATCATGGTACTCCAAGAGACGGAATCTTTCACAGGCATGTCAGCAAAAGTAATCCTGGCAAGTTCCAGCTCGCCCATTTTCATGTACCCAGAAAGCATAACATTCCATGACGTCAAATTCTTGAACGGCATCTTCTTAAAGGTAATTTCTGCACCCTTTATGTCTGAGCACCTAAAACAAGCGGTAAGAATTGCATTCCAAGCAACAATATTTGGCTGGTGCAATTCATCGAACGCCTTTCTTGCTGACACAATGCACCCACATTCTGCATACATACTAACAAGGGTTGTTCGAACGAAGAGGTGAGTATCGAGGCCATGGATTAAAGATTGACAATGGAGTTGAACTCCGGCCACGAGGGACTTGTAATTTGCAGTGGCTTTAAGAATGAAAGCGAAGGTGAAGCTATCTGGGGTTGGCGTCGTTCTCCGGCACATATCTATGTACGCAAACAGGGAACTTTGAGGAGTCTCAGATTCAGAAAGCCCTCTGATAAAGGTGTTGTGCATGAAAACATCTGGTGAGGGGATGTGAAAGAAGAGCCGGCGAGCGTAATCGAGAGCATTGGCGATGGAGACAGAAGAGAGGAGAAGAAACTTCCCAACAATTAATGGGTCCCTTTCTAGTCCAGTTTTGGAAGCAAATGCGTGAATCTGCTTAAGGCCTTTCAGGGTTTTGCAATCTCTCAGTAAGGCCAGACAGAGCCGTTCGCTCATATCTTCTGCTCGTTCTTCCTCAACCGCTTTAACTTCCACTGCACTGGGTCAGCGTGAATTTGTTCGCCCGCTTCTGATAAAACGGCTCGACCATCGATCGTTCATTCGTCAGGGTAGAACGGTCCAACCTCCGGTTTGAGTTCGAAGAAACTTTGATTTAAACCAACCCAAGGGGCACTTCGTTCGACTCTGCAAGGCCAAAGCATCTCTCGAGCGCTCACCCTCGCTGTAATCAGAGCTCATGGGAACGGACGAAGCCAACATCGCGCATCAACCAGAAAACGAGGCGACAAATCCTGATAACGTTGAGGCATTGCTTGAGGTACGTCTAAACATGGAGACTTGTTTTTGGGTATTGTATTTGCCGCGGCCTTTGTTGCTCTTCCTTGTTAGCTGAATGTCTGAATTCAAGCTTAATAGTGCATATGGATGGATGAGAATTTTGATGTATAGGAGTGAAACATGATAATCTCTTGAATTTACGCCATGGGTTAGTGGCTATTTGTTTTAAGGTTACCCGTAGCAGGCATTTTCAGCTGAGGTGAGCTATAGAGTTGCCTGAATCTGCCGATATTTCAAATGGCGCAACAAGATTTTTAAATATAAATCTTAGCAGTGAAGCTCGTTTCCGCTTATATCTCGTTCTTCTCTGAGTTTTTTCTTCTGAGGAATATTTACATACAGCTGGTGTGGATATTGCAATTCTTAGTAGTTTGGTCAGGTTTACTGATGAATATCTGCTTCTTGTTGTGCCGGTGACCTACATTTGGTGGTTTTTTGCTAGCTATTTAATTATGTCATCTAGCTGGTACGGTGGAATTCTCTGGTGCATCAAATAATACCCAAGCAAATGTGGAGGCATTTAATTCAGAAGACATTATTCGTGACAAAGGCTCTTGTTCTCAAATTAGTAATGATTCTATTGCCTCTGGAGCTCTCACTGGATGGCTGATGTCCATCGCTTAAAGCACAAATTACCTTCAACTTCCTGGCGACCAACATCTGCTAGCTGTAATGAGATATGCGATATACACTGATTTTCAACTAGTTGATCATATTCCTCACTGATGTACTGTTTTCCTTTCCTCCAAGGGGACGGTGATGCAATAATTGAACTAAGCTCCACTATCTGACTTGCTAGCCTTTAAAGAACATGAATGCAAATCCTTCAAAAGTCTACCATTTTCAGTTGGTATTAGTAATATTTTCTTTTCTAGATAAGCTCCCTCCCTAAAATTTGGTAGTGTATCACTTGAAAAAAAAAGTTGTGGAAATGTTATGCATAAAAACCATCTGGTTAACAGATCTTCAGGAATGAGGATCTTGTCCCATGTGTTTATTAGTACATAAAACGATATTTTAGAGCAGAAGCTAACTTGGTCCAAGCTTTTAGCAATAGGCAATGTAAAAAACAGGGAGGGACGATTGAAGTGGAATCTTGAATAACCTGATACTGAGATCAGAGATTTTTTTTTTCCTCTCAAATTTTTAGAAAATCCTTTGGTGTATTGCAAGAGAACTTGACAATGTGAGGTGTGATGTAATAGGATTATGCTGAATCCTGCTCTTGGCTTGTTGGCAGGAAACCCTGGCTTCCTTACTTATCTAGCTATTTTCATTGTTATTTTGCCTTTCTATTTTTTTCATTGTACTATGCAATCCACTTTTTACTAACAATGCTAGCATTGTGTCAATATATATGGATGCTCCTATAAAAGTTACTTGCAGCAAATTATTCAGTACTTCATTAATTTTTCTTTTTTAAATAAACTTGACAGGCTGCTAGATATGATGATATCGATGATGTCATAAGCTTAGCATCTACAGGTGTTTCTCTTGATTCTAAAGATTCTCAAGGAAGAACAGGTTATTGTCATTATGGCCCATCACTTATACCTTTACTGTTAACTGCAGAGCTGATCTAATTTATTAGTTATCATGCTTGTTATGATTGTTTGCTGCACACAACATTATCTTGAAAGTCACATCTTGGCTTTTTTTTCTTTTGTATCACTAGAATGATTCTACACTACAAAGATCTATTTCTTTGTAAGTGAAAAACTGTTGGTAATAAAGCTTCCGCTTCTTTTCAAGATCAATCTTAGATATCTAGGGTCCCATACCATGATGTGCATAATTTTGTCAGTAAGTAGGGTTAGATTCTTTCAAAATTATTTAAGATAGAAATACTGAGATAGGGATATCCTATCTCCATACTAGCATGGCAAAAGTTATATCAAATCAAAATGATGTGAGTTTGGGACTTTAGTTTGATGACAAATTTTGGAGAATAAAAAAAATCAGTCCTAGAAACTCAAACATAAAGAATTAGCTGAAATTGGTTATATGTAGTACTTGAAATTCCACCCAACAAATTCTTGAAGCTTATTGAATGAAGATCGTAAAACTTTTACAACAGAGTTATGTGATGTAAATGCGTAATAATGAATTAGAAAACTAAGACTCAGTCTTCTTGATATATATATTTCTGGATAAGAATCATAACGAGAAATTTTTTCTAATAACAGCCAACCTTAAGAAAGAGAACACTTCATGAGATAAAATAAGGGTAATAACATGAGTTGCTTTCAGTGCAGCACTGGTTTTCTTGAAGTTAATTTGTATCTAAGTATTCTAATGGCATACAGTGAAATATATTGGTTTTGACCCAGTTTGAAAACCAAGTTGACATTGAAATCTCAATTATGCTAGGTGCCTGCTTACCAATTATGCTCTTCCTCTTCTTTTGCTACTAAGTTGGATGTCTGATATTCATTGGATTGGTTTATAACTCCAGAAATATTATTATAGTGATTGGGTTTTCTTTCTAAAAAAGCACTTCGTGGACTGGGAAACCAAAGGAATTGGAGGAATGTGATGGCACAAAATATGGATTTGTCAATTTTGGGAGGCTGAACAAGGATAAAAGTATGGTACTTGTCTTTGTAAGGAAGTTGTGATTTTCAACTTTAATCATTTGAGGTGTTGGTTTTTAGACAGGCATTAGAAATAAAGTAGTTTTTTGATGACAAGGTGCTTCAAGGATCCTCTTGAACTTCTTTATCCTGAAGATTTACAGTGGAGTGCCAATGGTAAGAAAATGATTTTTCGTAGGGAGTGTGTGTGTGTGTGTGTGTGTGTGTGTGTGTGTTTGTTTTGTGGGCAAGGGGTCAATGTTATGGGAGCTAGCCTGATTCACCCAGGCAACTCTTTACATGCCAAAACATTTTAGCTCCCAACGCAGACACTTATATTCCGAAAGATTCTTCGAATTGCTTTATCAGAGCATTTCCTGAAGGAGTTCCAATGGTTTGGTTGACCAACCAAACCATTTGTACTCACCAAAAACTGGTTGAGGGCCACTCTAGGTCTCCACTATTGACTGCATGTCTCAACCCTATTATCCCATTCAATGGTCTGCAGATATGGTACCTAGGGCCTGTCAATGGTTGTAATCTTGGTACAAGCTGTTCATTGGCACTGATACCTGATTCTTTCCCTCAATATTGTATCTCGGTATTCAGTCCAGTTGTTTGGTTGTTGCTTTATGGTAAGATTTATTTAATTGATCTTTTCATCTATTGAGGTTTATTTCCTCTAATGCATGTCTTGTTTGGTATTAAGGTTTAGTGGTATACAAGTGGTGACAATTTCTTGTTTAAGATATCCATGGGCTATGATATGATGAAAATAGTAATTATTTCTTTTCTTTTTCGATATCTTGTAAAACCTAATATTTTAGTTACTTCATTCTGGTTCTGCTGCTGCTGCTCTCTCTCACTTGGGTCTCTATTCCCATATCCACAAACCAATTGCAAGCATGTTTGGGATCTAAGACATTATTTTCCCCTGTAATTATTCTTAACAATTATTTAATGGTTGATGTTTCAAAATTTAGTTCCTTGTTTAATTTTTTTGGTATCATTTGTGTTTTCAGCACTTCACATGGCCGCTGCTAATGGACATATTGGTATCGTGGAGTATCTTATACAAAATGGAGTGGTGAGAAGGCCTTATCATGAAGATTTCTTGTATATTCTTTCAGTTAGTACTTTTGTGTTTGGGATGCTATATTCTTGGTAAGTTATTGAGGTGTCTGTTTTCAACCCAGCCTTATCCCAACTTGGTTGGGTCAGCTACATGTCATCTTTATAACGGATGAATGGGATGATGGTATTTACTTACTCAATCCTGAACCCTTTCAGGCCAAGTCTTGATTTCTTGGAATTAAATTTTTGGAAAAGAATATAAATATAACATTGCAAGCAGGCTGCACTGGTCAGGTTATGGGTGAGGGTTACTGTTGACATTTGGTCCTTTCTGGGCACTAGATGGTTTGCCCTGATTGCCCAAAATTGACTTTTCACTATGATGTTCTGTCGAAAACATTTTTTAGCAGTTTAGTTGATCATTTGTCAAGCTCCATGGATTGTATAAATAACCATCTTAGTACATTATGTATGGTAAGCCATTGCCAACTAGTTCCTTTTACTGAAATTAGACCTGCTGCCACTGCAAGTGAAGTTGTTAAACCTGGGCATGCTTCTGGCCAATGGCCATCTAATTACAGGTTGATATGGTTCAGTCCGGTGGTTCTGACAGCGCTTGTGGAAGCTGAACAGAGTTACAGAATTGGGTTGTGGAGAGAATATTTTTAGCCTTGTGTTCTTTTGGAAGAAATTATCCCCTCATCCCAACCAAAAAATTACAACACCTTACTGTACCTTGTCCCAAGTGCCAAAACGGAATATGTGCCTCCTCCTTTCTTCCCTTTTGTTTTTCATTCCCCCCCCCCCCCCTCTTTGCATGGGGGTGGGATTAGGGTGTTGGGTGTTGAAGGCATGTCTTGATTAGAGTTCATGTAGCCAATCTGCCCCAATTATGTTATTGTTTGTGTTACCAGTGAATTCATTCCATGTAATTTGACTTATTGTATAATCATAAAGATCATTATCATATGAAAGAAGGTGTCGTGTCTTGTTCATGTTGAACCATTTGATGTATGTGATAGAAATGACAAGCATTAAAAGCATTCTGATAGTTGAGCTAGTCCATTTGAGTCTTTGGATGAGCCTTCTGTGATGCAATTACAAAGTGATATCTTGATTCATTGTAATGAACTTGAATGTTCTTGCATTTCTATGACGCAGGATCTTAATGCTTGTAATGTGGAGAAAAATACTGCTCTTCATTGGGCTTGCCTCAATGGGCATACTGAGGTAATGGTGTTATCAAGGCTATTGCAGTCAATTTGATTCATCATACAAGTTAGTAAACTACTGGGTTTTCCAGGTGGTTAAGAGTTTGATTCTAGGAGGAGCCAATGTAACAATGCTAAATAGGTCTGTTTTTTATAACCTGTAAACAAGAGCTTCAACTATAATTTTTTTGTTTAGTTAAAGATGAAGAATTATTTAATGTTTTTCATTTGGTGTATGGCTAGCTATGAGAAGACTCCATTGGATGAAGCACTCAGCCGGGGGAAGATGGAGGTCATTGATGCAATCAATGCAGCTGTTGCACAAGTTGAGCTTAATGAAGTTAGAGTTTCCTAAGTTTTGTCGGTTTGGCAATTAGCAATACAAGAACATAGCGGATTATCATGTATATCTTTCAGCTTATGCATTAGAATACCATAAGTGGGAAAAACTGTATTTGTTCCTGGGTGACCGTTTCTATTGAAGTCCTACTCATCTTCCGTGATGCATTTTTTCCAGTTTCATTCCTGTGATGGTCCCTTTGCTATTTGTAATCCGGCAACGCCAGGACCGAAAGTTATCTAACGTATATATTAGGTTGAACTGGTTGAAGGGTGTCCGTGAACTCATTCGGAGGAAGTCACAGCAGAGGAAAGCCCAACCAGTTACAACTAAATCTGACTCCTTGGTTGAACTGTGGTCGATCCTGTGCTGGTTGGGCCGGAACCTGTTTACATGAAAGAAATGTCAGAGCAGGCTTCTGACGTAAATACTAAATAGCTAGAAAGTGGTGGGAGAGTGATTGACCATCACCATCACCATTAAATGAGGTTGGTGAGGGGTACTTGTGGGGATCCGGATCATCTTTCCGTTGGGGGAGCACAGATTGCTACCCGATGGCTTCCTGACCATAAAAACCAGTGGGTCCCACTGGTGAAAAAAAAAATTTTTATTTTTTATGTTTTTTAAAAGTGTTTTTCACCGTGGGCCCGATTGATCTTTGTGGTCAGGAAGCGTCGCCCCATCGGGGTTGTTGATCTGGACACTACTTGTGGTAGCATCAAAGGCATGTTGATCGTTGGAACCTTTAGGTTGGCCTTTATCTCCCTGTTGGTTGACAAGTCAAACATCAATAGCGCCCAACATGGCGTGTTGGTTGGTGGGTAACGTCTCAATCTATAAAAGGCTCCATCAACGCATTGCCTAACAAGCATGTCACTTGAGACTACATTTGGTGGCATGTAACATATGACATCTTGTCAGCCCCAGCACAAAAAGTGTCCTTAGGAAAGCCTCATGAACCAAACCAACTCCTCGTAAACATGATAGGCACTTTGACTTGGGACTCATATCTCTTTGGATGGTCCATTTTCTTGTAGATGTGTGTTATGTGTCCCAACATCACATTAAATGGTTAAAATCCATTTATAAGTTACATCAATCACTCATTTGATGTGATTTTATAAATAATTTTCAACTATTTAATGTGATTTTGGGACACATGGCACACATTTACAAGGAAATGATAGTATTTCTCTTTGACTCGAGCTTGTTCTTGGGCCTAATGCCAAACCTTCGAATCATCTACTGATCGATCCATTTTGCATGAAGCAGGCTGGTCTGAATGTCTGATCAGTGAATCAGGACCAAACCTACATAAAGGACAAATTATGTCCCAACATTATCCGATTATATATGTAATTGTTGTTTCTGTCAAAATTTTGCAAAATTTCAAACTACTAAATACCAATACCTGCCCTCATTGGTCCTCTCACATACAAGAGTTGTCAAACCCCAAATGTAGTATCATATCGTGTTAGAGTAACTTTTAACAATAATTTAAAAAAGAAAAAGAATTCAACAATAATATATATATGCATTTTTTTATTTTGGTAAAAACAATAATATATATATGTAGCGATAGCTAATAGGACACGCATGAACACGCATGAAGTTTGGTTTTTCTACCAAAGAAAAATGTAGAGGTATAAAGTTTGGATGGCCATAATCAAACCACTTCAACAGTTCAGCCAAGTTGTAGAGCTGGTCAATGGCGTCGGGTCGGCTCCTGTGCCCGGTCCATTGATATCGTGTTTTCAGTCTCGTCTCAGGACTCTCTGGATGTCGGAGATGGAGGAATGAGATACTGGCACCGAGGGAATGAAGGGATGAACGTAGCCGCCTTCGCCAGTCAAGAACGAGCGGAAACCCTATTTTGGGTATCTGCTCTGTTGCAGCTATTGGTCGATGCCAAGTGTTTGCTGGAATCCACCAGAGAGAGATCTTTAAATCGTTGGAGATTGATACAGGTCGAACGGTTGAATGGAGGATCCTGTCTTGCAACTGCTGCAGGAGATTTGTCCATGTTCGATTTTGGCGTAAAAGTATCGAATAAGGCGAAAACAGAGGAGACCAAACACCCTTAAGATCCTTTTATGCATTTTTCTTCCACTAATGGCTCTCTATTTCAGAGCTTCGAGGACCTTTGCTTCCTTAGCAATAGCAAGCCTTCCAAAGGTTCGTTTTCTCTGCCCCGTTGGTTATTCTTTGCGCTTCTGTTCCTACAAAGACAATGCTTCTTTAGAGAACTACTACATTAACCTTGTATCTGAGACCCTTGTCCGCAACCGATGCGCCTTTATGCATGGTTTCATGCTTTCCGATCGATTGCGAGCTGTAATTATTGACCCGGACCTGTTCGTTCGTGTCCTTAAATCGATCAGGCGGAGGCCTAAAATCGCATTGCGGTTCTTTAAATGGGCAGAGAGTCAACCCGAATTCAAACACTCTGAATTTGCTTTCTGTGTCATTCTTGAGATTCTGGCCGAGAACAATCTTATGCGATCTGCCTACTGGGTGATGCAGCGAGCGGTCAACATTAACTTGCATGGAATCGTTGACATTTTGGTTGATGGGTACTTGAGTCCGAAGGTTTTGATTAAGCTCCTCGATGTTTTGTTGTTGGTTTACACCAAAAAATCCATGATTCAACCGTGTTTATCAACTTTTGATAAGATGGTGCGACGTGGGTTATATCCAAATGGGAAAAACTGTAACAGAATCCTCAGGACTCTTAGAGATAAAAACCTTGGGAGCAAAGCAAGAGAAATTTACAAGCTAATGGGTGAGTTTGGTATCCAGCCGACTATTGTTACTTACAACACCTTGCTAGACTCTTTCTGCAAGGAAGGTGAGGTGCAAGAAGCTTTGGACCTACTGTCGGAGATGCAAGACAGAGGGTGTGCCCCCAACGATGTAACTTATAATATTTTGATCAATGGATTGTCGAAAAAAGGAGAGGTAGACCAGGCCAAAGGTTTGATAAATGAAATGTTTAACTCGGGGTTGAAGGTCTCAGCATTAACATATAATCCTCTGATTCATGGTTACTTTAAGAAGGGCAACATTGTTGGGGCATTAGCCCTTGGGAGTGAGATGATGCAGAGAGGTGCTTCTCACACAGTTGAGACTTACAACACTTTCATTGACGGGTTCTGCAAGTGGGAAAGAATGGTCAAGGCTACACAATGGTTCTCCAACATGTTAGAAAACAATTTGGAGCCAGATATAGTGTCGTATAACACTTTAATTTATGGGTATTGCAGAGTAGGGAACTTAAGAGAGGCTTTCCTATTAGTTGATGAACTAAGAAACCGATTGCTCATACCTAACATAGTTACTTATAATACACTTATAGATGGCCTCTGCTCATTGGGGAACTTCAAAAGTGCACGAGAACTCAAGGAAGAGATGACCAGTAAGGGGGTTCTCCCAGATGTATTCACTTACACTATTTTAGTGAATGGCTCTTTGAAGTGGGGAAATCTAGCAATGTCTAGAGAATTCTTTGATGAAATGCTACATGCAGGACTGCAGCCAGATAGCATTGCTTACACAACCCGGATAGTTGGTGAGCTAAAATTTGGTGATAAGAACAAGTCATTTACTTTGCAAGAGGAAATGCTAGCGAAGGGTTTCCCACCTAATACAATCACTTACAATGTTTTGGTTGATGGCCTTTGTAAATCTGGTAACCTGGAAGAAGCATATTGGTTGTTGCGTAGAATGGTTGAAGATGGGTTAGTTCCAGATCAGGTGACATATACTTGTATTATTCATGCTCATTTGGAGACTGGCCATCTCAGGGAAGCTAGGGAGGTTTTCAATGGGATGCTAAGCAGCGGCTTGTCTCCTACAGTTGTGACATACACACTCTTGATTCATGCTCATGCTGGTAAAGGTAAGCTTAAATTAGCCTTTGATTTCTTCTCACAGATGCAAGAGAAGGGTGTATTGCCAAATGTGATCACTTATAATGCGCTGATAAATGGTTTGTGCAAAGTGCAAAGAGTGGATCAAGCTTACAAATTTTTTATGGAGATAGAGGAGGAAGGGCTTTCACCAAATAAATATACTTACACATTACTGATAAATGAGAACTGCAATCTGGGTAATTGGTATGAAGCTTTGAGGTTGTATGGTGAAATGCTGGACAGAAGAATTGAGCCTGATTCATGTACACACGGAGCACTACTAAAGCAGCTCAACAAAGATTATAAAACCCATGCAGTGCGATGCCTCGAGAGTATAATCTTAGACAGTGAATAAGTCCAGTGCAATAGCATTTCTTATGGGATCAACGCCCAGATAATTGGGAGATACATGATTTGGCCAAGAGGATTGCCTGCATCTCACTGCTAAAATTCTCTGATTATGGCAAATACATTTCAGAAACATTTTCTTAACATTTCTCCCTTCTGGAATTACTTTGAAGCAAATGGATCATTGGTTTTGAAAGGAATAGCTCCAATGGTCCACATTCGGAGACTACCAGTGGAGCTAGGTGGTGCAGCAATCAGCGAGTAGATGATTGCACCTGAATGGTTGGACTCAATGCCTGAGGTACCACACATAGTTTTTATTTTATTTTAATAAGCTTTCTTTTTAGAATATATTATATATATAATCTTTTTTTGTTCCTTGTTAGTGTTATCTTAATTATGTTATTAGTGCTTATTGGTGTTCTGGTTCACAATATTTTTTTGTTTTTGCTCTTCTTATTCATGTAGTTGCCATGCCCTCATCATCTAGAAACTTTGCAAAGCATGTGATGTAAATTTAGGAGAAAAAAGTTTGATATTAAGGAACAAAAGTTTGATATGAAACTACAAAACTGCACTGCTTTAATAACTTAGGCTCGCAATAGCTAGAACTGTCTTTCCAAACTCATATATGGGTTACAACATCAGGTGTACCTTTTGCTTGAAGTTGGTAGATTTGAAACAACATAGTGTTGGCTCTGTTGCACAAGAAAATAATTGATGCAGGAAGATGCTTCTTGAAATAATATAGGAGCTTACTGTTGCGACAAATTGAAGGAGATGATTAACTGTGAACATAGTCTCCATTTGTTTGACTACTTCATTCATGCATTTGATTCTAAAATATGATCAGTCGGCTGCGAAACAGATGAAGCAACATAAAGGAAGTTCCCAGTGCACTGGGTTCTTGCTGGTTGCTGCTGTGTGGTCTGGGGAGGGTCATATTATATGCAGCCTTAACCCCACCTCACCTACTGGAGGGGCTCTTGCCCACCTCAAACTCGGGGCAGCTACTTCATTTTGGGGCAAATTTAATGTGTCCTGAGGTCCGTCTTGGATGAATTTTGATGTATCAAAATGTTGTCACAATCATTTCTTCCAGAAGTATAAAAAATATGCAGTAGGAAAGCAATGGCAGCAATAATAAATAAACAGGGGAGGATGCTTTTGTTCCCTCCTAAAAAAATATCTATTTTAGGAATGCAATTTTGGAAACTCCTATTAAGTGCTTGACCTCATGATAGGAACCTCCTATCTGGACTAACAAAGCATGAAAAGAAACACTGAAAATATGAAAGATACACTGGTTTTGATGGTATCAGTCAACCCCTACAGCTACGCTGCCCTCAGCCAAAGGCTGCCCAAACCTCAGACAAAACTTCCGATAACCTTTCCTCACACCTTCTCCCCTTTTGTACAGCCCACCAGGGCAGTTGGTTAAGTCAACCCCAATTTCTCATCCCCATGGCGTCCTACCATGGTCCTAACATCACCACTGATCACTCCCTTTGAATTTCACCTTGTCCTCAAGGTGAAGTAAGAGCAGAAGCTTGTTCTTCACTTGTTTGCTGCACAATCATGCCAATTCAGGAACATTCTTAGAGGCCCAATAATAGACCCTCTTCAAACACGCAATTGGTGTCCCTTGCCGCTGTCCAATTCAATGGCTTTGAATTTTCTGTGCATTCCATTTGTCACCAAAGCCTCAGTTGAAGGAACTGATGCAACCCTCCAAATGAAGACCAGGTTGCTGCCTTCTGTGGTTGCCGTCTGTCGGCGCTGTCCATGCCCTCGTCCAATTTTATTGTTCTACCAGCATACCCCATTCTCCACCCTCCCCACTGTACGGTGTACCCACCTCTGCATCCTCCACAAGTGCCACCCTTTTCTGGAATCGCCATACAACTTTTCTGAGCATCCTCATCCTGCATTTTATTTACTGTGCCAAATCCCAGAATAATTCATTCAAATCTTCATGCATGATAATTTCTTCATTGTCCTTACACATTGCAGCCTTATATTTTACCCCAACGACTGCCAATATCTACAATCTTTTTAAGAAGAATCTTCAGGGGATCCCTCTTTATCCTCATGGACAGCTTCTTCAGTATCATTTTCTTCATTCTCAAGATCTTGCCATTGTTTACAAGGTGATAGAACAACAAGCATATAAAATATCAAATCCAGTGTCTGCTCTGTCACCGTTGACTTGATGTAGGCCCCATTTGAGGGTTAGTCTTCAGGATCAAATCAAGTCAATCAGCAGTAAAATTAGCATCTAACAACCCTACGGCTGTGGGATTAGGGCTGAATTGGGTGTTTTAGATTTCAAAAAAGGGGAACTCAGAGTTCGGCTTGGGTTAGAAGGGCTAGGTTTAATGGAATTCAAGTCTGAACCTTGCTGTAATTTATCAGATTTGTAAACTCCAAGTCTAGGGTTTAGGAAGATTAGGGTTTCTAATGGGGCTCAGGTTAGGGTTTAATGCAACCACGGATCTAGGGTTAGGGTTTAGGTTGGCTGCCCTGGAGTATTCCAGCAGTAGGTAGAGGGGTTTGTTAGGGTTTTTAAAGGAAGTTGGCCTTGTATAGACTGGGATTCAGATTTGACTTCCTTTAGTGACTAAAACTCAGATTTGAAACTCCAGTCCTATGTCAACTATGATTCGGCTAGGGCTTTTGAGGATTTGGGCTGCTGTGCTGCAGTTTAGCACAAGAAGGTACTATTCTGCAGTTCAGAACATACTCAGGTATGTAGGGATGGGGTTTAAGATGTTTTAGAATTTTTCTGGAATTTCTCAAAATTCTGCAATTTTCAATTGGAGAAGATGAAGTGCAGAAATTTCAAAACTCATAAAAGAGGACTGGTCTAGGGAAAAAGAGGTTAGGACTAATAGGGGTTGAATGGGCTAGAACTGAGCAGGGAGTGGGGGGGGTCCTGCTTGGGTTAGGAACTGAAAGTCGTGGGAAGAAGAAGGGGAGGGTCTTGGGTGCCAGGGGAAGGGGCTGAAACTGCAGGGGATTAAGGGGGAAGGGGCAGGGACTAGCTGTGATGGGGAGGGGAGGGTTTTCTAGGTCTGAAGCAGAGGGGGAGGGGGTGTGGAGTCTGTGGCAGTGAATGGAGGGGTGGAGAAGGCCTACGGACGGAGTAGGGGTGCTGGGAATGGGGAGGGGGCTCTTGGATTTACTTGGATGCTTGCTGGAAACTTGAAGTAGCTTGTTGGACTTGATGATTTAACCTTCTTAGCTCGAGTATGAGCTGCTTGACTGCTGGAAATCAATTTAAGATCACTCACAAAGACAGCTGCAGGGTCCCCCTCAAAGGAACCCTGCCACACTCAGGTGATTAAACATTCAAAGTTTTAGTTCATCAAATCTGAAAATAACTTACAATGAGAAGGCTATTTATAGCTTAAACAAAGGATTCTGACTCAAACTGAGATCCTTTTAACTGATGGGATCCTATTACATATCAATTGGACTCTTATCTAAACCTTAAAAGGGAACCAAATTACTACGAGATCTCAACCCTTGGATTGGGATCTCACACTTTTATCTTTAATAGCACATGCTAATTAGATAACCTAAGATTCAAATAACCAACTTAACAACAAACTGGACTTCTTCAAAGCACAACTTCAGCTCACAATCAAAGACTCCAAGCAATTCCAAATTGGACTCAGACTGACTTACTGAAATTCTGAAATTAAATCCTAATTTATTTTCAAGAGTAAATTGAGTGTTGAAGTGCCCAAAATACCCCTTTTGTAGGGTTTGGGTACTTCATGGTGGCTTCTTAGATCCTTCATGTGGACCCCACTTAGGGTTTTGGCCTGGGGGTCTTTGTGTTCACATCAATTCCCCCCTCTTGAAAGCATTCATCCTCAATGAATGGTTGCCTTTTGTTGGGACTCTGTATGTTTTTCTGTCTTCTCACTGGGCCTTGATGGAGCCTTGCTAAATTGGTTCATCATCACTGTCTAGTTCTGATTAGGACTCTCCTGGCTGGTTCGCATGGCTTGTCTCTTCTTAGTTTCTTCAGCTATGTTTAGCGGGAGTGGTACAATTTTCTGCCCTTCATGTTTGTAGATGCACTATTCTCCTTGCAAGGAATGGTGACATCTTTATCAAACAGCCATGGTCTTCCAAGTATAATATCAATGGCCTTCATAAGGATAACATCGCACCAAATGGCATCTGAGTAGGAGTGTAGACTGACTGGGATGAGGCATCTGGTAGTTTCGTCCAACCTGGAATCATTCAAAAGTGCTACTTTGTAGGGTTTTGGATGCTTTTCTATCGTGAGTCCTGCCTTCTCTAGGAAGTCTCCTGCTACTGCATTTATGCTGCTGCCACTGTTCACAATGGCTAGGGCTTTGAGTCCTCTTGCCATAATGCTGATATGGAAGATGGTGTTTCTCTTCTAGTCTTCTTCTTCCATAGTAGTGACCGACATCAGAATTTTGGAGATCACGTTTAGATAAGCTGCTGGATCTATCCTGTTTTCACTGTATTCATCATCTTCGAGATCTAGCAGTGGACACTTATGGGTCTCTTTGGTGGTGGGGTCTGGTGGAGGTGCCTCTAAGACTGTTAATCCCCTTCTCTTAGGATGCTCTCTGGCAAAGTGCCCTCTCTCATTAAGAAGAAACATATCCCCGGATTATTGCTAAATATAAGCCCACGGTTTTCTGCTTTGGCTGGTGTTACAGTAGTAGTGAGGTTGGGGCTTGGGAAGGGGTGGATCTCTCCAATAGTCCTGGATGGACTGCTTCTTTTGGGTTAACAGTGTTTCAGCCCTTAGTGCTTTGTCAAACAGATCCCTTAAGTCAACAATATCAATTACCCTCAGTGCCAATTGTATATCTGGTTTTAGCCCAAGTTTGAACCTAGTCATGGTCTGGAGTTTGCTCTCCTTTCTACTAGTTCTAGAGGCCAACGTATCAAACAGCTGAATTTAATCAGCTACTAACAAATTACCTTGTTTTAGTGTATGAAACTGCTCCTGGAGTTTGGTTTTGTAGTGTTCGGGAAGGTACCTTTCTGTAAGCTCCCTTCTCATCTGGTCCCAAGTAGTGGGTTCTCTTCCTTCATAATAGAGCTCTCGAGACATAATGTTCCACCATTCTCTGGCTGCCCCAATCAGTTTAGTCTTGGCTAACTGCATCTTTCTCTCTTTTGACACGTCATATCATTTGAAGTAATCATCTAGGGCTGCCCTCCAGTCTAGAAAACTTGAGGGTCAAGGGACCCAAAAAACTCTTTTAGCTACAGTTTTACCTTGTGGTGGTTTGTGCCTCTCCTTGGTTCTTGGCCTTTAGTGAAGTAGGCTCTCATGTACTCTTTGAATGTCTGTTGGTGGTTGTCTGCCTTCTCTGTTGCCCACCATGTGGCTCATATCTATCATTGATTATGTTTTCATACCTAGACTCCCTAGTGTGGCCATTTCTGTCTTTAGACTATCTAGGGAGGTATGGGCCGTATGGCTCTGGCTCTTCATCTCTGTATCTCCTGGCTGCACCTGTTCCTTCACCATGTGGTGTATAGACCTGAAATTGAACTCTGATTGGTGGTGGTGGTGGTGGAGTTTGCGCACGGTCTGTATCCTTGCTAGTTCCAAATTGGTAACGCTTGTGTTCATCTCTGTCATCTGTAGAAGCAAAACTTGCTGGAGCTTCAAGAGGTGCTCAAGTTGCAGTCTTGTGTATGGTTCACCCATGGTGCCTTGAATCTCTGGAGAGTTGCTGGAACCCAGCTCTGCTACCAAATAATATAACCACAGGTCTAGGGTTAGGGTTGAGGTTGCAATCTCCCTAGAATGTGGCTTCCCAAGAGTATTCCAGCAATAAGTAGAGGGTTCTGTTAGGGTTTTTAAAGCAAGTCGGCCTTGTATAGAGTGGGTTTCAGATCTGACTTCCTTTAGAGACTGAAATTCGGATTTGAAACTCTAGTCCTATGTCGACTAGGATTCAGCTAGGGCTAGGGGTTTTGAGGATTTGGGCTGTTGTGCTGCAGTTTTGCACTAAGGAGGTACTATTCTGCAGTTCAGAATTAACTCAGGTATGTAGGGATGGGTTTAAGGTGTTTTAGAAATTTTCTGGAATTTCTCAAAATTCTGCAACTTTCAATTAGAGAAACTGAAGTGCAGAAATTTCAAAACTCAGAAAAGAGGATTGGTATAGGGAAATGGAGGTGAGGACTTGATTCTACAGGTTATTGCAACTTATAGGGGTTGAATGGGCTAGAACTGAGCAGGGAGTGGGACAATCCTATTTGGGTTAGGATCTGAAAGCCGTGGGAAGAAGGAGAAGGGAAGGGTCTCAGGTGCTAGGGGAAGGGGCTGAAACTGCAGGGGATTAATGGGTAAGCGGCAGGGCCTACTTGTGATGGGGAGGGGATGGTTTTCTAGGTCTGAAGCAGAGGGGGAGGGGGTCTGGAGGCTGCGGCAGTGAATGGAGGGGTGGAGAAGGCCTGTGGACAGAGTAGGGGAGCTGGGGATGGGGAGGGGGCTGTTGGATGCTTGCTGGAAACTTGAAGTAGCTTGCTGGACTTGATGTTAACCTTCTGAACTCGAGTATTAGCTGCTTGAATGCTAGAATTCAATTTAAGATCACTCACAAAGACAACTGCAAGGTCTCCCTCAAAGGTACCCTGCCACACTCAGACAGTTAGACATTCAAAGTTTTAATTCATCAAATCTGAAAATAACTTACAATGAAAATGCTATTAGTAGCATGAAACAAGGACTCTGACTCAAACTGGGATCCCTTTAATTGATGGGATCCTGTTACATATCAAACTGGACTCTTATCCAAACTTAAAGGGAATCAAATTACTATAAGATCTCAACCCTTGAATTGGGATCTTAACTCTTAAGTTATCTTTAATAGCACATGCTAATTAGATAACCTAGGACTCAAATGACCAACTTGACACCAAACTGGACTTCTTCAAAACACAACTTCAACTCAAAATCAAAGACTCCAAACAATTCCAAATTGGAATCAGACTGACTTATTGAAATTCTGAAATAAATCCTAATTTAATTTTAGGAGTAGATTGAGGGCTGAAGTGCCCAAAATACCCCTCCTGTAGCGTTTAGCTACTTCATGGTGGCTTCTTAGATCCTTCCTTTGGGCCCTACTTAGGGTTTCAGCCAGGGTGTTCTTTGTGTTCACATCAGGGTTAAGGTCGAAGGTGAAGGAGGGGGTAGGGGATGATGAATTAAATAGGGTTCATTTGAAGAATTTGAAAGATCTAAGTGAAATAGGGTTAGGGTTTATAGGGTTCCAACAGTCTTCTTCAGCTTAATAGATGGAAGATCTTCTACTTGGAGGAATTTTATCTGTGGTCCACGATGCTGGAAGGAATATGTGTTCTCATAACCACAGTGCTTGGCTTTCCTGGTACACAACCAAGGGCATCCTAGAAGAATGTGGCAGTGCAACCATGTAAGGGTTAGGCTGTGATTCCATCTTCAAGCGCAACTTTCGAACAACATCTTCAGCGGCAACATTAGTGTAACTACCTAGGTTGATAACCATATAACATAGGAACTTATTTCAACAACATCTTCAGCGAAAATGTTATTCCAATGCCAATCTTTTTCTTCCTCATCAGGAACTTATTTGTAGCCAAGAAGCTCTAGTTCACTTTCAGCCACCAGATTGGTTGTTCCTGTTGGTGGGTAATCCTTTGGTTCATAAATTATTTTGTCCTTGTTAATGTAGGACACCAGTCGATTAGGGCATTGAAATCTCTTATGTCCATATCCTTTATGCACGAAGCACTGAAGGACAGAAGGGTTTTGGAAACCACACCAAGATGGAGGAATATAATCGATTAGGCAGTGAGGGTGGCACTGTTGATCCAAATGCCTATGGTCTGTTCATAGAAAAAAAATTCGAGGGAAACTCAAGTTTCGACCAGGTGAAAATGGGAAACCTAGTTGGGATATTGGGAAATTTCGAGTAAATTTATGATTTTTTTTGCAAGTTTTGACATGAAGTTTCGACCGGTTTTAGGGAGTATTTTAGGGTGGGACTCTGCATTTAAGCTAATTAGAGTATAAATAACACATTTGTTGTATTTTGCTAAAAAAGTCAATGTAGGTATGCCATTCAATGTACATAACATCAATGTAGAGTTGTCCGAGAAGTACACTATAAACTTAACTACTTAAGTATAAACCATTTAATATATAATTTCTAACTTCAAAACATCAAAATCAAAGTAACTGACAATGAAAGGAAAGTACAACTCAGTGCCAAGAGGAGTACCTCAGTGGATCCATCCTATGAGCTGAGTAGTATTATGCCTATAACATCCTCTCCTCCAACCAACGAAAATTGACATCCCATGACATTTTATGTCTATGGTTGTCAAGATAATCGACAACTGTAACTTTATAAGTCTGGTCATCAACATGCCTAAGATAACCAATCTGAAGGAATACACAATTTGGATAGGGAAGTCCTGATGGAGGGGGTATTTGCCGTGGTATTTGGGGAAATTATGAAAGAAACAAAAAAATTGAAAATTTGGAAAATCTACGAGACTTGCAGGAAAAAGTCTCAGGTTTCCACAAAATTTCCTTGTTTCCCACAAATTTGGGATTTTTTTCCCTCATGAACCAGCTGGTCCACTTAGGTCGAACAAACCAAGTTTCAACGAAATTTCGACAATTTTGATCAAAACTTGGGATTTTTTTTCCCGGTCCCCTAGTTTTTTGTTTTAAGGTTCTAAAAATGGAAAATTTCGGTCGGAATTTTGCAAGTTTCAACCAAATTTGTTGTTTTATGGGTATTGTTGAAGAACTTCTCTTAAGAAACATGTCATGGCTGATTGTAACTGTTACCCCTCGGAGGGGTATCTGAAAAAGTCCTCTGAGTATGGTTATTTCAAACTCTCTTCTACCTGATATGCAACCTGTACAACGTCTTCCATTGTGAGGAGTTGACTGGAAGCATGTGCAACACTAATCTGAGGATGCAATCCATTACAAAATTGTGCCACCGATACTTCTTCATCCCAATCAAAATCAAAACGGGTAGCACAGTAATAAAATTTATCAATGTACTCTTCAATGGTTGGTTCTCTTGTTTCATGTGAGAACCTGAGGTGCATGTGTTGCTCATAATCAATAGGCAAGAACCTTTTGTTCATAAGTTCATGCATTTCAGCTCAAGTAACAAGTAATGCCGCCAATGCCTTGGGATCAATTTTGTGGTTGTTGCTTGATCCACCATACTCAAGCTATGCCTTTCAGTTTAGCTTATACAAATAATATTTTTCTGCCCTCAGTCAACCCATACCATCTGAAAAAGGTATCTAAACTATGAATCTAGTCAAGGTACTGTTCTAGATTATTGTCCCTGTAAAATTATGGAACATCCAACCTTGCTGCTCTATCAACTAAACAATCATCATAACAGCCAGCTCCATGAGGTGGGGGTGGGGGTGGTGGTGGTGCTAGTTGAAGGGTTGGTGACCTTAGTGGTGCACCATGAGGAGGGTCAGGGATAAAAGAATTTCCAAGTAGCATGGGGCACTTTCCCTTATCTGAAGCTTTTAATTGATCAATAAATGCTTGCATAGATTCCATTATTGTCTTTGTAGAATTGATAGTGGCAGTAAGAGTATCAAATTTAGTATCTGTTTCATTCTTAAGTGTTGAAACTGTGTATGTGATAGGAGAACCACTAAGTAACCTTGTGTACTTAAATACTGATTACACATTAATCAAGGCTCGACATGGAATTCTGTTTAGCTACTAAGTATCCTGATGCACATCCCATATACCTGCAACCTAGGTTTATAATTTACCTATTACAAATGTATGCACTCAAAACAAAAGGTCAAAGTCGAGTACTAGCAAAATAAAACCAAAACTCGACCAAGCCTGCATTATTCTTCTTCAGTTCGAAAAAAAACCTCAACTTCTGTAGAAGGGTCAGACCAAAATGCTTTGACCACCTTTCGGGGAGAGAGTCCGAATCTGAGTCCGAGTAATGACACCTATCAATACTCAGCCTATGACAAATGCTGACATTTTTTGCTAGACTCCACTGCCCACCTTCTATTTGTATATACGTGGTTGAGTTCTGTTAAACCTATAATGGGGAACCCACTCCATCACATCCATAAAAATACAGCAGGCACAGGTCAGTGGGCAAGAATTCAGTTATCACGTTAATGTTGATCCTGGACAGAAATGGAAAAAAAAAAGGTCCACCAAACAAGATCCAGATGGACTGGAACTGGATCAGGTCAACCTAGCCTAGCAGGTCTTCTACAAGGGCCAAAAAGATGTCAAAACATCGTTCATGTGAACAGATCACACTCATGTATTTTGATTAGGTGGAATATTCCTAGAACTCTAGAAGATCTATGGGTTGATCTTCAGATTGGTTGGGGTTTTAGGAGTTTAGTTCATATTTTTGCACCCTTTAATGGTGATGATATCAAATTGTTTCTAATTTTTGTTCTTGTGTTGGTTGAAAGTATTGTTCTACTAATTGGAAGTTGCTGTATCTATTAGGCTGCTAATCTTGAGTTTCTAACTTCAGATTATTTTCAATTTTTGAAATTTCTTTTCTTGTGGAGCTTTTGCCAAGCTATAAATAGGTCCTTTCATTGCATTAGAAAGTTAAACCTGCGAAAATTTTAATTTTCGTCTTCTATTTTGTCTTTCAATCCATTTGAATTCCCATTGTTTCTGGCTTTCTGCCACTACGAAGCTTCAATTTGTTGCTGCTACTACTCTCTTTGAAGACCTAAATCAAACATTAATTGCTGTTAAGTCCACTGCTGCTGATCATCATCACAGAAGGATAAAAGCATCTCTGCAGAACCAATGTCTTGCTCAGTTCCTAGCAACTTCAAGTCACTAGATCACTGCAATCTGGTCTCTGTTTCAACTGATTTGGAGGACATAACATTCATTAAAGCCCTTGCTTGATCCCAAATTTGGCCTATTTTGCTTTTTAAATTGTTCCAGCACCATAACTTCTTTCTTTACCTTCGGCCCATCAAAATCTCTCCAAACTTGCTGCATATCAACTCCACAGGGCCTACACTTGATCCTTGTTTGGAATCAAAACTCCCACTGGTTTTCAATATATCATCTAACCTTATGAATCTGATTTGCTTCCATTATCAATGACCTGCTGCAGCTTTTAAAGTAGGGTAGTTCTTAGCTGAACCTCTTCTCTGTTACATGTTTTTTGTTCTACAGTGCATGAATGCAATTACTTTTTTGTTTGGCAGATGTCCTTGTCATGAAATCTGGTAGGAAGAACAAATGCTTGGTATGAAACAATTTTAATTGCAAGAGGATCTTTCACAACCTCATCTTCTGCTAAGGGGATAAATGTCCTTGGTAGGCTCAGTAGACAATAAGTTCACCTTGTTGACCTCATTCAGTTCCTTTTCTGGCAGCATTGCAGGCATGATGTTTGATGACCTTGAAGGCTCACCTAGTAGCTAGCCCTTAAAAAGAGGGCTCCATTGTACGTAAGTTTCCTTCTTGATCAAGGATAGACTACCCCATCATGTTCAGAGCTTGAGGATTTATGGTTGGTTATGTGTTAACCATTTCAAAAGGTATATAAATCTGCTAAATATATTTATTTACACATTTGCTGTGTAATTTTTTTTTCACATCCAGCTAAGAAAATACATTTATGTAATTGATTAATAAATGACCTACTTTCACTCTATTATCTGAACTTGATTCGAATCATATTCCACGATTCTTTTTGCCCTCTTTGTATGTTTCATAATTTTCATGTTCTCAACCATGATTTAATGTATTATTACTACTATTTTTCTTTTTTTAGGGTGAATAAATTTGGGCACGCTGGGGGCAGACCTTCATTGTGTTAGACTGCTAATAAGCAACCATACCACGACACCACATCTCAGAGTGATTCAATCTATCAGAGATTCAGAATTTCAGATGGAATTTGCTGAAAATTTCGGGTGGATCCCTTTGTGATGCAGCCTTACAATTGCCAAGCTTTTTAACTTGCAGTATTTTATTTCTTGTAATAAATCCATACAAACTTTGGCGCCTTTTGAGGTGAAGGATATCAGTGCTTGCCGACCTGGAAGAAGGAATAAAAATGCCGCCTTACTGCAATCTCCTCAACATTGTAGCAGCTCCTATTTTCAAATACTCTGTGGTGGTTCACCTTAAGAGTTAATTGACAACTCTTTCATTTTCAGGTGGTTAAAAATTCAATTCTACTAGTATCACAGCTCAATAGATCTGTTGTTACCTTCATGATTTTGCATGTCATTCAATCCCTGATAAAGATATAGATCTACCATACTCGACTTTACATTTGACTAGCTAGGAGAATACTCTGATCAAGCTGTGAGCCATGCAGAGGTTCTTGATGCTGCCACTACAATTGTGCCATGCTATGGAGCTCCCCAAGGTGTGAATACTTGGGAAGATTACTAAATGCTGTTGCTTTTCATCGTCTGCTATTTTTATATGCATATTAGACCAATCCTGTAGGAATAAGGCTAGTGGCTGTTGCTGTATATTAGTCCTCTCCTGGTGTGGTATGCGGGGGATTACTTATAGTGAGTTCCCAATGTTGTGTCTGTTAATGGGGTTGCAACAGATAAATCCAGCTTCTGCATGGGGTTTTTCCATGAATCAGCCCATTTTCTTCCTATTTTTTGTGGAACCTTCTCTTGGTTCGGGTGAAATGCATTGTTTTTGAACATGAATTAGAATTTCCTTATTTTGATTATCATATTTCTCAATGGGCCCTTTGTGGCATTGAAACAAATGAATGGATGGTTCCAACTCTATTTGCAAAGTTCCATACAAACATGAAAATGATTTAGAATGAGAGGGATGAGAAGCACTTTTTGGTGCTAAAGGAAAATTTGTAATAAAACTAGTTAAGCAGAGTAGATCAGAGTTTAAATCCTCTTGACAGAGTCCCCTGTGTTTTCTGGAGGTGGCTTTATTAGCAGGCCTGTGTCCAACTGATATTAGCATTCTGTTCAGCTCGATCATCGAACCAAAGGAAACTGACATAAGCAGGGTATTTACTATTTATTTCCAAACGCAAAGAGACCTGTTCCCAGGACCTTGTACAGACGCATCCGGATCTTCCCCCGCTTTCCAGCGCATGACTGTCGATCCAAAGGATAATGGTTTCATATTCCAGTCACTTGGCTCATTTTTTTTTCTTTTGGCCAATCACTTGGCTCATTTTAAGTTGTCGAAATCCCCTTGCTTCTGCTTCTTGTGACTCTGTAAAGACAGCAAAGCTCATACCTCTCTGCTGTTCATGCGCATCAATCCCGATCAATAGGATAATTGGAGTTTCATAGTTCCAGTCACTTGAGCTCATTGTTTTTCCCTGATCTTTTGGCCAATCACGGGTTGGCTCATTTCAAGTTGAATCCGGATCCCCCCCGCTTCTGCTTCTTGTGCCAAGAAAGGTGGCCACGAACCATTCTCCGCAATGTTATGAATCATCAATCCCATCAATAGATGATGATTGAGAGATGACTAGTTCACAGCATGAGATAAATCATTAAACCCTGGATATGTGGCTAACACAAGGGTTGGGCCGTTGGGGCTTGGCATGAGACAATTACAGATGCACCATCTGCTATGTTAGATAATGCTATTTTGACTACATGAATCTTTAATGTTTTAGCATGAAACATGATTTCATCATTCCAAGTCTGAGACCCCTAGGTCGCAGCTCTGCCCCTTAATATGGAGCTAGGCCGAGGCGTTGCTATGGAATGACTGGCCGACCTTTATGGGTATTGTGTAGTCAACTCGATGATCATTCAACTAGCTCCACAACCCAACATAACCAAAAACTGAGCCTGAGAGTTTCTTTCTGCGCAGACAGCATAACAGTTTAAAGTTACACCCATTACTTTTTCATTGATTACCACCGACACTCCACTCCACTCGAACGTGCTGTACTCTCTGCATGCCAGGTACCCAAGAGGCCAAGAGCCCATCCCTTCTTTCTCTCTGGGTGGTTGGACGTGTGGTGTGTGGCCCTGGCATTAATGGTTTCATGCGTAGAAGCATAGAGGGAGAGACTTGCAGAGTTGCAGATAAAAGCGAAGACCCATCTTAATTTGCCTCCCATGTTTGGTTATGCTGTCATTCACTTCCTCTTCCATACTGAACTCGTGATTCCATTCACGGTTCTCAATGTAGACGACAACGTGTAGTTAAGGATCAATAGCTCCTAGCGTTCACTCTCGCTGTTTTTCTCATGCACATTGATTGACTTCACATCCAAAGCCATTTTGGGCTTCTTTGACATATGCAACCCTTCTCTCTGATTATCTCTTTTTCTTTTTCAGTCGCACTCGGTGTCAGTCACAATTAATCTCTCTCTCTCTCTCTCTCTCTCTCTCTCTCTCTCTACGCATGACTCCTCGTGTTGAATTTGATGATTAATTGACACTGTAAGGACTAAGGATCACAGTTTCACTAGCCAAGACTAAATGGTTTCGTTTTAACTTTCAAGTTTCAATTACTTGGACCTAAATATCAGGATGTGCTTCCAAAGTTTTAGTCGTCAAGAGCAAGGATGGAACTAGAATCGACCCAGATTCTGCGAAGACAAGAACCAGTCAGCTGGCAATATATTGGTCCTCCCTTCATACCAGCCTATTGTCCATGATGGCCTGGTCTACCAGATGGAGCATGGTTTTGTTGCTGATGGACGAGTTCACTAGACAGTGATCATATCGCCCAGAAGTAGTTAAAAGGAAGTGTGTCTTCCCTCAGGAAGCAGAAATAGAGTCTGAAAATTGCTTATTAGCTAACTTCGACCATCAAGAAACCTTTTGATTTTGATTATAATTCTTCTAAAGTATCCTTATCTTCTTGACCATAAACAATAACGGGTAAAGAAGTTCATGATTGCCATTAAGTCACTATAACATATTCCAGTCAGAAACAGAATTTGTGTTGCTGTTGAAACCCTTTAGTGTAATTTTTCTCAGATTATTTCCTTCTTATGAGGTTTTGAGGAAATATAGATTATTTTCTTCAACCCGGACTTTCAATGAACATCCTTCTACATTACTTCCTGATACTCTGCAATCATATTCCATCCTCCTGTCGATATCACTTTGATCGACTGGGACATCAATTCACTTCCCCAGAGTGTGGATCGAAAAATATAATCCCTGCTCATGATTTCTTTTCTACATCCACAAGCATTCAAATTTCACCAACTTATTCACAGGTAGGGTCTTTTTTTCCTTCTTCTCTGAGGTGGGGGAAGTAACTGTTGAAAATTTCCCAGCCATCGAACTGCTAGGGGTGTATTAACACCATAGGTATTGTGTACAGATTTAATTTGACAATCATGCCTGAGATGTAGATTTCCTCATTTCACCAACTGTCAGTCTTGATGATATACTGTTCATTACCAACTGAATTTGTCAACAACTACTAATTGATTCTAATCCAGAAATGATTTCATTGAAGATAAATACACGGGTGCAGTAGCAAAAAAAGAGTTGAATTCCAATTCTCCTCTGTACATTTTTATTGAGTACAAAATCCCAGAGACTCCTCTACATCTTCTGAGACCAAAATAAAAAATTTGGTACAAAAAGAATATCTCCCAGTACAAGTTTACCCTCAGGTATATTCATTTACAACTTGAATTGGCTTGCATAGTTCAAGGTTATGAAGTTAAATCTATACCTTTACCAAAACATACTACATACCAGAATAATATAGAGGGAGTGAAGGGCAGAAGCATTGACAAATGATCCAGCATGCAACTCTGGCGGCCACAACTGATCCTCCAAGGGCCATCTCAATGGCCACAAAGGCAACCTTTTGGCTGTGAGTGGATTGTCACTAACACTGACTATACATTGACCATCAAGCACAAGCACTTGGCGTACCCCGTCTTGTAAAAGGAGGCACCTAACCAATACAGATACAAAGTTTGCTAGCTGCTTTCAGCTGACTCTTCAAGTATCTTCTGTGAATATCTTGAATATAAAATCACGGAAACGTTTTGAATATTGGCGTGGGTCAACAGCTGATATTGAAGTTGGATCGTACTGGAAGGATTTGTATGCATGCTCAAGCTTCTTGCTGATATCATAGTCTTGTAGTATGTCAATGACACCAAAGTACAAGACTACATCATAGAACTCTCCAGTTGGCTCTCCAACCAGGGTTTCAAAATCAGTTCGTTTCGTCTGTTCAACCCTTGCTGGCATGTTCAAACCCAATCTGATTGTTGCCCACCTGACAGTACTCAAAACGAAAATAATGTCCATAAGACTGAAAATTGAAACAAGCATCCTCCAAAAGAAGAGGAAGAATTGGTCTGGACTAAATAAAGGCCATGTATAAGTAAATTGTACCGGCTTGGATCTAAGAGAAGTTGATCCATATCTACTCTCGAAAGACGGGGAGCTCCATACTCACCATCGGTGTCACCACTACCTGTACAAGAGGGTCAAAATGTTTCCACTCTGTTCAAAAGAAGTTTAATATGAGATTTAGGGCAGTGATTTGCAGGGATAGAAAATAACCAGTAGGGGTTCGAACTTCTGAGAGACAACCCTCGTTTACTTGCTCCCTAGAGTATGATGCTGTATCTCTGAAATGAAGACCCACCAAGAGACTATAATCCATAATCCTTTCCTGTTCAAGAAACTCACAGTCCCTATCCACTTGCCTGCAATGAGCAGCATTTTATGTTAAATGGCAAAAATATGGGGGTGAAAAGAAAATCACTGAGTCACCAAACATTAAGGGATTGCAGATTTCAGCGGATCCTGAATTCACCTGTGTAGTTCTTGGTACCATGATTTCTGAAGTCGAAATATAAAGTTAAGATCCAGGTCCTTGAGAGTTGTATTTGCATCGATCTCTGCCTCCGGTTTATCTGTTATACGACCATGGGAAGACCCTTTCAAGTCAAAGCGCCTATGAATTGTATACTCAGAACAGAAAAGATTTCCCATTATAACGAAGCGAACCTGCTTCATCAGCCATTCATATGCTTACAAGATATTAGTAGCTGAAAATTCCAAATCTCTGAAGAAGAACTAGACTCAAAGCTGGGATTTCTTATCCATGTTCTTACCTTCTTCTGCGTAGCCCCAGTTAACTTTACACAATGCAAACCATAAAATTTGGTGACTAAAGTATTTTCAAAAGCCCTAACATGATTATAGTAGGCAGGAAGCATCCTCAGAAGTACCTGTACCATAACAGTAAATGAAACAGCAGTCTCAGTTCAGTGCTTATTATCCATGTTTTGAAGCCAGAAAATGACACAAGATGTAGAGCACACCTTTACTTCTGACTTCTTCATTGTCTTTATCATGTAACGGTCATCATTAGTCAAATAAAAGAAGCTTCCACTTTTACCAGGTGAAGAAAGTTCCCGGAGTGCATCATTTCCACATATAGATAGCATGTAATCAGCCGCATCCACCTTAAACAACTTCCGCAGAGTCCTACGTACAAGTTAATATGATTGCTTTTAACATTTAATGGCAAGAACATCAAGCTCAAGTCTCCACATTTAAAAGCTGATCAAGTAGTTCCAACAAGAAATGTCAATGGCCAGACCTACCGGAAAACCAAAGGACAATAATCTTTCCATTTGAATTCAGAAGATTGGTGTGGTGGTGTCTGTTTGCTTCCCTCAGGAGGAAACTTTGTCCAGACTTTTTCCTTGGGGTCAAATGCAGAAGCTTTCAGATCAAGTGTTGTAGCTGGTGCAGCTCTTCCCACAGAATGCCTGTTCAATCACATTAATGTTACAAAGAGAGTGATCAAATAAGAAAGATAGCAGAGACATCTGCTATAAACTAATAGGATAATTAGAAAGCCTGAGAGTGAAAATAAAAAATATTAAATTCCTCTACAAATATAACTCCTTAACACTTGTTAAAGTGGTTGATCCTTCAGTGAATTTCTGTCTGCCTTATTTGCTGTTGAGCTATGTTGGATGCCTGGGAACTAGGTAAACTCTATGAGCTACTGATTGCTAAAGTTACCCAAGGACAGACTACTAAGGATAATCTCTACAAAAACAACTTATAGCAAGAACTTATTGGAACAGCCTGAAAACTGGAGAACCACTAGAAGGGTATAGATTATAAAAAAACAATTTTTTAGCATGTCAGAAAATAGGAATCAGGAGAAAAATTAGGACCCCTAGGTATTATCTTAGAGTTCAGAAATGCTCAACATCATAAAAATTCTCAATTCCAAAACCAAATTATTAGGAGGGAGGCCAGGGATGCACGCCAACCTCCAAAATTTCTGTTATGTCAGTTCTGAACTGTACTGATGTAAACGTAATACTAGAAGCTCGAAGAAATTATAGCTACCCTTGTTTGTTCTCGTGATACTGTATCCATGATAAGGAAGACTAAGAATATTTGGATTAAAAAAAAAGTTACATTATCAGTAGAATGATCATAATCTTTTCTGAAGGCCGATGAAAAATCAAAATATTACACGTGTGAAAGCATTATTCCTTCTGATCAGGAAACAAGAGAAAACAAGCAAAAAGATGGACAATCAGATAAGGCATTCCAACAATTAGTGTCATGTGAACAAAGGAAACGAGCAATGAATAGTACTTCCCAGGCCAACATGAAGGAAGAAAACAAGGAGTAGGAAAATAATTTATGACTTCAAGGCACAAAGAAAAGAAAGAGGACATCTGATTTTTTTTTTTTTTTGGTAGAAAAAGAGGACGTCAGATTAGTAGAACTTATTCACTCACGAAACAGGGGAATGAATTGACGGAATATATCCAGGTCTTCCTCAATTCTCCATACTAGGTCGCATGGGCAAACAAACAGAACCATTTTCGACTAGCAGATGAGAAGGGAAATCTTATTGATGATGGTTTTAGTTATTCCATCAACATCCACTAGAATTCCTCTTTAAAAATGGCATAGGCCCAAAACAGTCCGAGAACAAATGCAGAACAGAAAGACAGCAGATATCAAAGCTTACAATTTAAAAGGCTACAAAAATCAAAGCTTGCAATGTAACAGAAGGTTAAGTAAGTAAAAGGAAAAGGAAGTGATAGAACAGGAAATACAGGATTTTCTAAAGAGATTCCAAAGGAAAAAGGGGGATAAAAAAGGTGTTATTGAATGAGTTAATACCTGATCCCCAACTGGAGATTGAGCATGAGCTCATAGTTCTTATGCCCCTTAGAAATTGTATGACCCTGCTTCTTGGTCTCCCTGGGTAAGAACCTCGGAGTCTGTTGCTTTGCTCCCCATGCCTCTGCATCTTCGAGCTGGAGAACCCCCAGTCCATCCTCCACTTCTCTCCCTCCCGTCTGATTTGCATCAATAATATCACAAGTAATGTCTCCATCTGATTCCCAAATGCAGAACCTATCAAACCCCTTTTCCCCGCCGACATTATTGATCCTGCCATCGACGGACATCCTCCTTATCTTGCCTGCTGCATCGAAATTTTTTGACTTCCATGTTGGTTGCTTCTGCAAGAGATCCGGCTCAATTCCAGCCCAATTCAGCACCTTCTGGGACGGCAAAATCAAAACCCTCTCACTTGGACAAATCTTACAATCACTTAAATCAACAGAAAACACATTCTGAGGATCCCAATCGAAATTCCCGGTCGGTGAGGCTGCGGAAGGATAATAAGTTCCGCTCTGTTCTTTTGGGTCCCTACTCCATGTACCCACATAGAAGCTCCCATCAGTCCACCTAAAAGTGCCATTCCCTTTAGGCAAGCCATCTTCCCAAAACCCATCATATCGATTGCCATGAGCCCAAATGAGAGTTCCATTGCCATTGATTGCACCATTCTTCCACTGCCCAATATAATGGTTGCCATTCTTCCATTGATACCTGCCATGGCCGTCTTGTTGGCCACGGCGCCACTCACCGTCATAGTAATCGCCATTGGCGTAATTCTTGGTTCCTTGGCCATGCTTGAGGTTCATGACCCATGAACCTCTATAGGTGTCACCGCTCGAGCCCGTGTAGGTGCCTTTCCCGTCCATGTATCCGCTCTTGAATTCGCCTTCATAGGTAGCCCCAGAAGGCCAACTAAATTTGCCTTTCCCCATGGTTTTGCCTCTGCACCATTCGCCAACGTACATGCACCCATCGGTCCATAAGTATTTGCCATGGCCGTGAGGGAGATTGTCTAGCCACTGGCCCGTGTAGAAGTCGCCATTAGAGAAGACGCGCTCTGCGTGGTATACCTCGCCGGGGGGGCCATCACCTCCGCCTCCATCGTCGTCGTCGTCGTCGTCGACATGGGCTACTGACATTGCTGTGAAAAAGCTCGTTCCTCGCCTTCTCACAGCCGCTTGTGATTTCCTAACCGTTGCTTCCCAGGCCTTCACGCCAGCGCCTTCTTTGCTCATTGTTTCAAATACCCACTTATCGCTGCTGCCTCTCGTCACACAGTCATTTCATTACATTCACTGAATCCCTTCTCCAATCACCCAACTCGAAGGGCAAAGAAAATCAGTGAACGAAATCAGGGGAAGAAACCCAACTCAGAAATAGATTCTAACAATGCAACATTGATGAAAGAATCAGGATCAGAATCAGAATGAGAGTCTGCTGTAAACCTCTTCTCCCCTTGTTGTCTTTCCCCGTTTCCCTTTGCTTTGTTTCTGTTTGCATTGAATATTGTTTCAGAACTCCATTCTGTGTTTTTGAGTCTCTGGGCATCTCAAATTGTTCGTACGAATTGTGTTGTTGTTGTTGATGTTGTTTTGATTAACGGGAAAGCAAAAAGTGGAATGGAACCAAGAGGTGGCTTTTTCTTTTGGAACCAATAGACAGACAGACAAACAAACGTCTGAGAATTGTGTAAGATTTTTCCTTTTATTTTTCGTAAATTATTTTCTTTAAATTTGAATTATTTTAAATTTTTCAACGCATCGGTCAAGCTCCGGGTTCATCTCCTAGAACTACTGTCAACCCTACCATTTGGAGGGAGGGACAATCAATGAATCAAAAACGGCAAGGTGCGTTAATGGAGTGTGCTATTTTAAGGGATTCAGACAGAGAAGAGACAGATTAGTTAGAATGGATAGATAGATAACGATATCATATTTGATATTTTCAGATCATGGGGATTGGATTTCAGAATTTAAGATTCATTTATTATATTCTCTCATTCATGCATAATGCATTCATGATTCATGGGAGCCGAGAGAAGCTCTGGCATTTGATGAGGAGAAGTGGGTATCAGGCAGGGTATGGTATGTATAACAAGTCTACCACTAACTGGATTTTCTGATATTAAATTTTATTTGAAGTTGGTGTTGGAGGGTTTGAGACTCTGAGGTCATTAATTAATTATGAACCGCGTTGCACTGTGTAGGTCGTGCCGGCTGCTTCTTTCTGTTTTGGTTTGTTTTTGTTTTTGCTTCTCAGTTCTGAGAAGGTGGTGGTGGTGGTGGTGGGGCCTTGGTTTGACCTTCCCTCTCAAATCTCAATACGAGGAGAGGTGTTTTAGTTAGTTGGAGGGCACAACGCCTTAGTCTTTATTATTGTGTTATCATTGGTTTAAGGAGAGATTTGCTATCATTACAAACTTTAAACTATCTTTGGGGTTTATTTATATAGATACTTATCTTCCTTTACAAGTCAAGTCCTTTTCCTGGACCCAACGGGTTCGGATTTTGGGTCTTGGGTCGGAGAATCCAACCCAAGTTAGCTATGCCTATGGTATGAAGAGTTGGCTCCCTTCCCTGCTTTCACCATACAAATTGTGTGGAGTTTTCATATGAATATGGTATGCTAACTTAAAAGTGAGACTCTAATGAATCTCACATGAACCTCACACAATGTGTGTGGTGAAAAAACATCAGAACTCCCAATGCAGTGGGTTGGTTAGGTTTTTGGGAGCCTTAGGAGCCGAAATGATGAATGTGCCTATATTTTATTGTTGTAGGGAAGAAGACAAATAACATGGCCTCATCAATCATAATGTTCAGCATAAAGATGGGTAGATCACAGGGTCTACGGAATCAGCATGACCTAGACTGATGTATCTAGTAACTCTCGAAATGTCACAATGTCTAGCACAAAATTGGCATGTCATACTACTATTATAAAAGCATAAACTCAAGGGACATGATTACATTCTTTTTTCTTTTCTTAAAAGTCCTTAGTTATCAACATAGTTGACATCCAACAAACAAATGATGTTAACAATTATAATTTTAGATGATGTCTACAATTGTAATTTCAGTAATTAGAAAAATTAATACTTCATAGCCTCAATCAATCATCAAATAAATGATTTACATAACAAAGAAATAAATGACATTCAATGCACCCCTACATATTTAAAAAACTATGTATCCTTGGTATTTACCCCTACCTATTTGAAATTTCAATATATAATGGAAACTCAATAATGATACTTTTTAATTGAAAATTTGATACTTAATTCATAGCCTCAATCAATCATAATAAACGTTACAGTTTCCTATTTTATCTCATTCCATATTGAAACTTTACAGTTTCCTATCTCATTCCATTTATCATAATCAAAGCCAACCCATTCCATATTGAAACGTTATAGTTTCCTATCTCATCTCATCTCATTTTCTTTTTATTTTATTTTATATTATATTTGTTCGTGATAAATGATAAATGAAAAACTCAATCAAATCAAACAATAATAAATATTGAAATATTAGTATTCCAATAATTGAAAATTTGATGCTCCATAGCCTCAATCAATCATCCTTAAACATTATAGTTTCCTATCTTAATCCATTTCATATTGAAATATTAGAGTTTCCTATCACATCCCATTGACCTATTAATTTATATTTACTCATTCTAATCCATTCTATATTGAAACAATAATAAATAAGAGGCCGTGGGTTCGACTCTCGTTGAAGCATATTGATATCCCAATCCCCCGGTTTAATAAAGCCCCTTTGTGGCTTTGTACCAATAAAAAAATAAAAAATAAAAAATAAAAATTGAATAGTTTGCTAATAATTTATCGGAAGTGTAGTTGACACTTAGTTTATAATTGTCATACCATTAATATAGCTTTAATTAGGAAACTACAATTATTTAGGGACACAAGGTTGACCCAACAAGCCCAAGTCCTACACTGTTTTCATGATGGGCCTGGGCCGGGATATGCAACCAGTAGGGTGGGCCAACACAAGTTTTTAGGTGAGCCGCTTATGCCCAGCTGAGGCTTTGGGTTGTCGAAAAAACGTTTCTGCAAATGTGGATTGGGTCACATGGCACATTCCATAATGGGCCGCATTCTCTAGCTCTTTCAAAGGCCCAATGACGAGAAGGGGGCATCAAACATTCTTCTTAATTTCTTAATCTCTTCATTTATTTATTTCTTTATTCACTACTCAAAAAAAGAAATTAAGAAAACCAGTTGAAATTAAACGGATTAACAAATTAACAAATGTGGGACAAGCAGGTTTTTTTTTTTTTTTTTAACTACTTTTCTAGAGGGTAAAAGGGGTGTAAATAGACCGGATTCGGATAAGATAGTGGTAATATCATATCCACATCCTATTATATTCGGACGAATTTTGATAATATCCTATTGATTTTCAAATAGATTCAGTCAGATTCGGATGATAATCGGATAATTATTTTCTTAAGTAGATTTTTCTAAATGAGCATGAATACAAATTGAATACAAAATTTTGACTACTTGTTCACATGTTTACCATTTTGTTTGTGAGGGTTAGGTTTAAAATTTAAGAATTTAACAACTTTGATAGCTATTTTAGTAGAAAATCTAGTAAAATAGTCACATATCATAGGTAAAAAATTTATAAAATAAGAAAAATAAATCTAAATAAGTAACTTAATCCAATAATTTTGTCGGATGGATAATAATCGGTAAGAAATGAATATACCATATCCGCATTCTATTAGTAATCAGACGGATTCGAATACCCTTAAACGGATGAGGAAGTAAATTTCAGTTATCCAATTACACCCATGGGTAATAGCCTCAACAACTATTAATTGTCTCAAAAGAACTAGGATTTTATTTTAGTTAAGAGATTTAAAAAAATATATAATAAAAACCATAACGTTTTTTGTTGAATGGGTTAGAATAGAAAACTGTAACGTTTCAAATATTTATTATTGTTTGATTTGAGAAAGAGAAAATGTGATTATGTTATCAAATAAGAAGGAGTTTTCAAAATGTCCATCAAATTATTTAATACATTGTGTTATTTTATATATATAAAATAACACAATGTATTAAATAATTTTATATAAAATAACACAATGTATTAAATAATTTGATGGGCATTTTGAAATTTAAATATAGCACTTTGGTCCCTTCACATTTAAAATTTAAATATACTTAATGGCGGTTAATGGTATTAGTCTATTTGAAACCCACATAATATATTGCATTAAAGAGATTCAATATTAATTTATGATCCACTAAAGAGACCCACACGTAATAAACTCAATAAAAAATTATAAAGTTTCAATATTTATTATTGTTTGAATTGATAAAGAAGAAATGTGATGAAATAAGAAATTATAACGTTTCAATATTTAAATAGGAAACTGTAATGTTTAATGATGTTGATTGAAGATATGGAGCATCAATTTTTCAATTATAGATTTCACATTATATATTGAAATTTCAAATAGGTAGGGGTAAATATCGAGAACACATAGTTTTTCAAATAAGTAAGGTTTATAATTTGTATCGTTTTATTTATTTAGTTGATGGTCGATTGAGGCTATGAAATATCACTTTTTTAATTATCGGATTGAACCTTGTGATTTCATGGATCTATGTTTTGTATTTTTTTTCTTTTGTTTGGTGTGTGTATGTATTTTCTTATGAATTTTTAAATGAAGTCTTTAACTTCTTACCCTTAAATAAAAAAAGAATACTAACATAACGTATCAATATTTATAATATATTTGATTTGATTGAGTTTTTCATTATCATTTATCATATATAATAATAATTATTATAAAATTTTATTAATCTTAGTTCATGACATATTACATGTAAAATTACAATTGCAGACGTCATGTAAAATTACAATTATAAACATAAATTATTTGTGTCAACCATATTAATAACTAGAAAATTAAAAAAATATAGTCATGTCCTTTATTTGAGTTCATGTTTTTATAATAGTAACATGATATAATATAAAATAAAATCATTTTGTTATTTTAAATCAACGGTCTAAAAGAACCTAAAGAGTAATGAACCCGTAATAATTTCTCATTTTTCTTTATTTTTTTTAACAATTTATTTATTAGACATTATTAATACTATGTGGTCATGAAGTTTTTGTAATACCCAAGTAAAGCATCTCTTTGTTCCTAACGTCCAGTTGCATAAGAGTAATTACAGTCCTTGCCATTTTCGTACAATAAATTCAAGAAAATTTATTTGATTAAAATCCATAGAAATTAAATATGAGTCAGATAATTCTGTTTAAGTGGAGACTTACGTGGTAACGATCAAGCTTTGGATAAATAAAATTGTCGTCGTTTCAAATTTATTTATTTATTTTTCTAAATAAAATTTCAATCTTTTATTATTTAACTAATAGTTGATTAAAAGAAACTCGTCAACCATACATGTGGAGCTTTTCTAACAATTAAAAACAACCTCAAGGGGTAGTTGATCAAAGTCATATGGTATGATATGAAGATTTCGAAACTATTTGGAGTTAAAAGCAAAGTTGAACTCAATAAAATTTTGCACATTATTATATTTAGAGCGTTAAATCCCATGAATACACTTCTAAAAACGTCTAACAACATTGAAAGTCTTTCTTGAAGTAAAAAAATTCATAAATTTCAATTTATGTTGTAATAATCATGAGAAACGAAATGAGTTAATCAAACAGCTTTTTCGCTGAAATTTTTTACTTTTAGAAGCAAGAAAACACTAGATGATGAGTTATTAAATGGATCCTTGATTACTAAAATTTAATACAAATTTTTGCTCAAACTCATAAATTTTGATACTTTTTATACTTGTGTTAACCTCAAATCGTACCCATGAAATGCCTTTGATCCTCTATCAGAATTATATTTTGGGTTGACATTAACAGAGAAACCCTGGTTAGAGTCAACTTTGCTTTTACATTGTTACCAAAAACAGCTTGGATTTTATAATTCAAAAATTAAAAAAAGTAAAGGGAATTAAGAATGACAAGGGGCGGTTTTTGATGCTGCTTAATTAATGCGTAGCATTTATAGCCTACAGATCTCGATTTCAACCCAAATTTTAATGTTGAGTGACTATTTTTAAGTAATGTTAAAATACACTTTTGCGAGATAGACGGCCGAGATCTTGACATATGCTGCTTGTGCTGCACAAGCATGACCCCGTGAGACCTGATGACATAGGAATTGAAGAAGGATTCTAAATAAAGCCTCGAACCATTCCCACATTACTCTTACTATATTACTCACAAGCAACCAACCAGCTTGGTGACTGAAGCCAAAATGCAGTCCCTTCATTCACCAGCCTTCCATGTGTCTCCCATTGAATCCTCCCTGCTTGGAGGATCCCAAAAGTTGTATGCTGAAACAAAGAAATGGCACATGAAGAAGAAGAAGAAGAAGTTGAGTTCTTGGATGCCCATATCAGCATCAGTCGTTGTTCCTAGAAAATCCTCTGCTCCCAGAAGGGAGAAAGACCCAAAGAAGCGAGTGGTTATTACAGGGATGGGTGTGGTCTCTGTGTTTGGAAACGATGTAGATACTTACTATAATTGCCTTCTTGAAGGCAAGAATGGAATCACTGCCATCGACCGCTTCGACGTTTCTGACTTCCATACGCAATTCGCCGGCCAAATCCATGACTTCTCCTCTGAAGATTATATCACCAAGAAGCAAGAACGCCAACTTGAGAATCATCATCAATACGGCATTGTTGCAGGCATGAAGGCTCTGGAAGATGCAGACCTGGGCAATCATAACCTTTCAAAGGTGTTGCTTCTTATGCAGTTATATTGTGAGTTCCCCTGTTCAAGTTCCAAAAACAGAGTGAGTTTAATATTTTTCTCGTATTCTATTTGCAGATCAACAAAGAACGAGCCGGTGTGATTATTGGGACAGCCTTCGGTGGTTCTGCAGCGATTAACGAATATGTTCCAACTCTAATGGAGAAAGGCCATAAAAGGCTAACTCCATATCTAGTTATTAACTCTATTACAAACATGACCCCTGCCTTACTTGCTATTGATTTGGGTTTTATGGGTCCAACCTATTCTCTTTCAACTGCTTGTTCTACTGCAAATCATTGCTTCTATGCTGCTGCTAACCACATCAGGGAAGGTAATGCTGATTTAGTTCTTGCTGGTGGAACTGATGCCCCAATTGTTCCTGTTTGCCTTGGAGGTTTTATATCTAATGGTGTCTTGTCTCAAAGAAATGGTGATCCACAAACTGCTTCTAGGCCTTGGGATAAAGAACGAGATGGCCTTGTTTTAGGGGAAGGTGCTGGAGTTTTGGTATGTCATCACACTACTCCTTCATTTCATATCATATCAAATTATATATACTTTTTTTATTGAAGTACCAAGTGGGTATTTCAAGTTGCTAAGTGAAGCCACAGCAAGCTGGAAGCAGAAATGATAAAAATTTGGTTAACTTTGTTTATTGCAACTAGGTAATGGAGAGCTTGGATCACGCAATGAAGCGTGGAGCACCTATTATTGCTGAATACTTGGGGGGTGCAGTTAACTTTGATGCACACCATATGACTGATCCCAGAATAGATGGATATGGTATTTCATTATGCATCCGAAGATGCTTACAACATGCTGGTGTATCACCAGAGGAGGTAACTGTAACTTCTGGGTTTGGTTTACAAATTTCTTAAAAATAGTACCTAACAAAGTTGTCATTCCTAATAAATTTCACTTTGTTTAGTGTCTAATTTTTTATATTTGAAAAGCTTTTTTAAAGCTTTCTTCCATCAAAACCAAGTAATGGAAAACAAACAATGGGCCCTCCCTGGACCACAAGTTTGGGACTTGGGAGTGGTCTCCATATAAGTATAACTTGGTAGATGACTTTGAGCAACAAAGTCTATGCAACAATTAACAACACAGAGGTTCGGCAAACTTTATAAATCAAGTCACCATATTTTTTTTTTCCCTTTCAAATGACAGGTTAACTTCATAAATGCACATGCAATTTCCACAATTGTTGGTGACCAAGCAGAGGTGAATGCCTTGAATCAAGTATTTAAAGATACGTCAGAGATCAAAATAAATGCTACCAAGGTTCTTCTCTCTCTCTCTCTCTCTCCCTCTCTGTCTGTGTTGTTTGTGGTAACTGGTAATGACAGAGACAGCTTATGGCGTAATAAAGATTAAGTTTCTAGTCTTTGTTGATGGAATCATATTTATTCTTTTGCTTTTGGTTGTGACCAGTCTATGATAGGCCACAGTTTTGGCGCTGCTGGAGCCCTTGAAGCCATTGCTACTTTAAAAGCCATAAACATGGGGTGGCTGCATCCAACAATAAATCAATTTGTATGTACTCCTTCAATCCTCAATTTTAAGGCCTCCATCTTTTATTTCCATATCTGCCATTTCTGTTAGCTCTAGTTTAACACTTAACCATTTCCTTGAGCAACTACAGAATATTGAGCCTTCTATGCAACTTGATACAGTAGCAAACAAAAAGAAGCAACATGCAGTGACTGTAGGTGAGTTTCATAACCTGTCTTTTTCATCCATTTATGTGTGAGGTGATCCACATCAATATATTTTTATAGTCAACTAGATTTGTGAGATTTATGATGAAAGCAATGGTCTTTCGGTCTTTATGAACCACGTTAAATAATTTCTTTATCAATGACCACTTGCCCTGCGTCTTCCTCTTTTTTTGCTGAATCATGCCTTGCATGTAGACTTATATATTTGATTAAAAAAAAAAATTTGACATTTACCAAACATTATAAATATGTTTTGTCTTCATTTGCAGCAATTTCCAATTCTTTTGGCTTTGGAGGGCACAACGCTGTTGTAGCATTTTCAGCATTCAAGCCTTAATCACCACTCTTCTACTGCAGTCTAAATCAGATTTTATTTTAGTGTATCTCCAGCGCTGTGAAAAGATACACATGATTTAGACCTTGGATCTACTATAGCCTCAGTAGCACTCTAATTAAGGCAAGTACCATGTAACCACCTCCATTTAGTTGAAAAAAAATGTATTGTAATTGTTCTTGTTTTATATGTTTTCCCATGGAAAAATAATGTAAAATGTCTTCTATTTGACAAGTCAGGTTCAGGGCTGACCCACAATTTATTATATTCCACTAAGGACATTCAGAAGATCCAACCTCTTTTCTGTTACAAATAGTGACAACTAAAACTGCCTTCTGATGCTTGAGATTAAGATAAGCCAAATGGCATAAAATGTAAATGCCAGGATCAAATCATAGCAAAAGGGCCAGATTGGGTTGGGCCTGCACTGAAATGCCTCAGCCCTAATTGGGCTTGGGCATGGAAAGGAATTAAAGTTTGGGTTGGGATTTTTAAAATTTGAAGAAAACAGCCCCGCAAGAATATGGACTCGGGTCAGAGTTAGGGTCCCATGCATGTTATCCACAGAAAAAGCTACGAATGGATTCGACAAAACAAAAGAGTGAGGTTATATCTCATTAACTCAGATTTTGTTTGGTTGCTGCGTAATTAATGTGCAATACCTACAAAGAACAGTTGACATCTTAACAATTTCAATATCGACTGTTTGCCGACTGTAGTCGAGCCCCATTAACTCATGTATTTTAAGGTGGTGTTCGACTCAGACCTAACATCCTCCACCGACAATTCCAAATCTATTTATCTATCTATCTATATACAACCAAAGCACAAAGACCCCACTCGAAACATGCCAAAACGATCACACGCACAACAGTAGGAACCATCAGAAAATTCCAAATAACAAACAGACCCACTGGTCGGAGGACAAAGAAAATGATGAATATGGCCAGCAAATCACAGAACCAGGAAAAATGTTCCCCAAGTTCAGCAAAGGACTCCTACCCACAAAAAAAAAAGGGTTCAGAAGGACTACAAACCATACAAGTTCATTAAATAGTTAGCATATATTCATGCATCCATGTACCAACAAAAGCATGATCACATACATGATACCAGAACCCAGAACTGATTTATAAGAGAATATATATATATATATATATACATGAATCTTCTTTAACAATACTCAAAGATTTCTGTTTTTCGTCACCCGAATGCCTGTCATATATATTCTTATGTGCATGCACCTCCCCCACAGACATATAAGGATCCCACCTGACAACTGATCAAGTGTACCCCTGGCTGATAAAATAGGGAATCACTCTATGCCTCATCAAAGCTACAAAATTATAAGAACACCATAAACCACATTATGAACTTAATCTTTGGAAATACTGTCTTCTGAACTGATTTAGAATTCTCATTAGGGTGGCAATTCTGAACAATACAATCAATGAGGTAGCTTCTAAGACTATGTTGTCCAGCCAAATGTTTGCCAATTGCTCACCAAGTAGTAACCATTGATCGTACAATGTTCAAGAATACAAAAACCTTGGGGAACATTATTAGTGCTATCCGAAACACAAATGGGCGTTCTGGGGGGGGGGGGGGGGGGGGATAATAAAACAAAATTAATTCTAAAAGTACCAACATATCATCAACAGAATGAAATCTCCCTGAGCCCAAAGGCCAGCTCATTGAGCTTTCACAGTGAAAATTATTTGAATAAATTCATAAACATAAAACATGGGTGATTCATAATACCACATCTTAGTAAATAATACGCAAAAATGCATCTCATGGAGATCTTTCACATATTCATATAACAGTAACCATGATAATACATTGACATAACCATTCATTTAAAAAAAGGAACTACAATGACAATTTAATGGTATAAATTCCATCCTCAGCTACTGTACCTATGAAATACGGTCTCAGAAGGTTGAAATAACATTCCTTCCAACTTCTTAACTTCAGATAAAGAGTATGTATGCCCTGGTGGAAGCTTCGTGCATCACCTCATACGGGAATGGAACTTCATCAATCCAGCAATAAGATTTTAAATAATACAAACAAGTACGAAAACTAATTCTTACATGATGAATTAATCGACTGACACAACCAAGGTTTTGCAAACTGAAAAAATCAAGTCTTACCTGTTCTTGCACTATTTAAAAGTTCCATAGCATGTAGATTTGAAAAGGTTCAAAAAATGCATAAGATGAACACAAGAAAGTTACAAGCTGCTATCTGCTTGTTAGGTACTTAAATGACGTGCCAAAAGCTCCAAAGCTGATGGAATGAGTTAAGTCAAGCCCCTTAACCGATCTCATACTAGGCTGGCCCGATCTAGTGACCATACACCAAATTGGGCCCTATTAAGCACATAACACTACTCCAACAAGCCGAAATTTAGCACCTAAAACTAGTCCAATTAAGCAATATCAGATAAGGATGCATAACAATCGATATGACTTGAAAATCTTAGAAGTTTGTAGGACAACTATACATATAACACTGCAAATCTTGAACAAAAGATACCCAAGATGCCATCTTTCCCTTTATGTAAGGAGATTAGAGATTCCATTCTCCTTCCCCGTGTTGCAGGGTGGTGACAATCTTTGTGCACTTAACAGCATTCACTTGATTTTAGATATTTTCCTTTGACTACCATCATGGAATGTAAAAAATTATAGCTACATATAAAGGGATACCTAGTGTACAATGTTCCCACCACTGCTGGTTCTACCATTCTGGGAGGGAGGGGGGTGTGACAATAAATAGAGCCTTACATCTGCTCTAACATATGGGTTGTTCCTAGACTCGCAATTAATTGTGATCACTTGGTCATGTTGGAGCAACCTCAATGTTGCAAAAAGGTTTTAAGTATCTGCATTGGATAATAATATAAGGGAGATATCAAGAGACATCATGTCTTTTTTTGATAAAGACATCATATCATTCTCAAGAGTGCAACGTATACTAAAATTTGTATATAAATAGTCAAGAAGCCTATCAAAATGCAAGCATATGCAAAATATGATTTTGCAGCATAAAACAATATAAGTTAAAAGTAAAGAATATATATCATAGTGGAGAGATGCAAGATATACTAATATATGAATGAAAATAGGTGAGAAACACATCAAAATACGATTCAACACCATAAAACACCATTAGTAATAACCAATAAGACCAAATTTGTATTAGGCATTGTTGGCAACATGAATACAAGAGAAAATTAAGTTGGTATCAGCAAAGGACATGGAAGGATTACTTAAAGCCTTGCCTAAGTATATGTATCTATGAACATGAATCAACCTTCCCTTGGCATAATATTTCTTGCTTTGTAATCCTAATTGAACATACACATCGAAAATAGTCAACTGCAGGAAGAAATAAAATTTAAAAAATTAAAAAAGCTCCTCTTTTGAGTTACCTCAAACCCGCCCAAATAAAGTCAGTTTCCTTTTCAATCTAAATTTCCTTCCTCCCCTATTGGGCAATGAGTACTAAAAGCAACAGTGCAACTTATCTCAAACTTCCTACCTTATTTATATAACATTATTAATCAAATAAACACAAGTGATATATATATAATTTTCAGTTTTGACTTTTCTCACCAAAAATTGCATTCTTCCAGTGTTATCTGTTGAAGATTTGTTTTCAGAAGCTACCCAAACTTAAAACTTGTACATATGTCAGAAACATATAAAAAAAATAATTAATAAAACCATTCTAACAAATCCCAAAATCCACAAAGTAGACAACATTGTCTAGAAAACTGCAATCCAGGTAAGCACTTGGCAGAACTGTGAAGGTTACAATTTTCATAGAAATCATCGCCTCAGAATAGATAGTCATCTGATCATGTGAGCAGCTTGATAGACCATTGAATTCAAAAAGCAATATAAAGAAATACCAGAGAGAACATTGTTAATCCAAGGTACACAGCATCTATCAAAAAATCTCATATAAAAGACATCCCAGTTTTCTCCTTTTGCACCTTCGAAGAAATAAAGAATCATTTTTTGAAGAAATGCATCCAATGAAGAAGGGAAACAAATCAGAGAGGCACATGCTGGATTGTAGACATTCAATGTTTAACTCCAATGAACAGAAACAATATATTAAAGAAAAGTTCAGATAAACAGTGTAGCACTACGTGGAATCTTGAATCACCACAGGCGTCTGCCTTAGTTGTAACTTATAAATAAAACAATTAAAGAGATACATATCGATCCCAACCCTAGGGAGGAAAAAAATGTGATTTCCAGTTTTTCAGGCATTGAATGGATGGGATCGACAAACTTAAAAATTATGAACAAAGATGCAAAAGGAAACAGGTTCCAGCATTGGATAAGGGTACATGTACAGCAACAGCAACCATCTGATAAGGCAAAGACACAGCATAGAACATTTTGAATTAACAAAATCTACTTTGTCCTAGTTGAGTAGATATGAGTTGTCAAGGACAAAATTAATAATCAAGAAATAAGCCATAAATATTAAATTTAAAACACGTGTGCAATAGCTAAAGCAAGGACATTAAGTATATATACATGCTTCCTTTGCTTGCCCTTGCAGTGCCCCTTGTGTTTTGCAGAAAGCTCAAGAATATTACTGTATCGCAAGGAATGAGAGCTGCAATTACTTCTTTAAGCCTAATATGACAGTAACACTTTAAACACCATAATGCTGCCGGTGAAGATCACTAAGTATATGATTAATCATAGAGCACCTAGATAGGGGAAGACATCACAATTATAACCCGTCAAAAGCTTCCACCATAAAAAATTCCATAAATGGAAAACCATCAAACTCACTCATAAGTTACATGCTCATTTGAGACTCGCCTACCTTTTGAAACAATGGCTATTCAAGTAATAATCAAATACATTTCAAGAAAGATGGTCTCATCATACAGCACAGTTGAACAGTAAGACACTTAAACTTTAACTGATAAATAGCAACTAGAAATCACTTCAGAACAAACACACTCTATTGGCATGAGAGAGTATAGTAATAGCAATCACTTCAATCGAAAATTTTTCATTCCAAGAATTCAAAAAGTAAGAATCCCTACCAACTAGCATTCTTCATGTTTCAAGCATACTCTAGATAGCACAAGGTTAACAAGAGAAAAAAGAAACTGACTAAATTGAAGAAAAAAAATAAATAAATTAAAGCAATAGTGAAGAAGCTTTTGAAATCAATTGAGAGAGTAAACATCTACAGATAATAAATACATAAAAGAAGAACGACAAACACTATTAATAGCTATATATATTGTTCTGACAGATGAGTTGGACAAAACATTGAATTATCCCCTCCAAGCCCTTCAATTTATTGGGTTACCATAAGCCGTACCTCCAAGCAATCCACCAGCTGCAGAGGCCGCATAAACATTCGAAGCATCAATAACTGGCGAAGGAGAACTACCATTTCTTTCACCCCCACCCCCACCCCCTAAGTGCAACTCAGAAAGATTAGGAAACCCATCTCTCCCTTCGACTCCTTGGTCATATAAAAACCCTTTAAACAGATGCCCACCAATCTTCACAACGGCCTGATAAGCAAACTCGTCGTCACCATCTTCAATGGCAGTAACCCTAACACACTTAAAAACTGCAGGCGCCCGTATCTGCCTTGGTAATGCCTCCCTGAAGCTCGCATCTATCCAGCCCCCAAGGAGAGAAACAAAAACCCAGTTAAATTTCAGCATATAAATGCATCAAAATTAACATAAGTTGGAAAAGTTCAGACCTTGATGGCTTGAGATAGTGTCCAAGCTTCTTGGAGGAGTGTTATTGGATGTAGAGGTATGTGAAGTTGTCGTGGTCTGTGAAGCAATGAGTCTGGGCTTCTTGACGCCCGAAGTAGACCCAGAAGAACCGGCGGTGGCTGTTATGGCTGTCGCGGATAACTGACGCTCACGCCGGCGAGCTGCTGGAACCCACGTGCTCTTAACGTGAGTTGAGCAATCAAGACCACGGCTTCTGCAACAAGTTCTACAGCGGCGGTGGTTGCAGTCTTTCTTGGCTTGGTTTCCACAGTCCTGACATGTAGTTGTCGACGAAGAAGAGCCCGAAATCCCAACTTCACCGCCGCTACTGGTTGCATCAGCAGTACCTAAGCCGCCTCCAGTGTTGAGAAAACTGGCAGAATTCGCGTGTTCGAACATGGGCTTTCGAAGGAAGTTATTTTGGTGGTTCTGCCATAACTGAATTTTACTACCACTAGAGCTATTACGAGTGTTGTTGATGTTGTTATGATTATCATGGTCGTCGATTCCAACGTTACCAGAAGAAGCGAGACAAGGGGAGGTAGAGATGAGAGGTATAACGCCCACACCGACACCAACGCCAAGAGCAGTTGAAGCGTTGGAATTGCTAACCTGGTGGTGATGATGATGGTAGTGATCGGAGATTACAGTGGGTTCTTGATGTTGTATGTTGTGATGAAAGGACGATGCCGGAGCAACAAAGAAAACGTCACGAACACCCACCATGCCCATCTCTGGTGGGAGACCGTAATTGATTTGGTGTCGAGAGGCGGAGGACCATGGTGCAGCTGCAGCAGCAGCGGTGGCAGTTGCTGCACCTCCACCACCCCCACCTGTCGGTAGTGCATTGAAGCCGAGGGAGAGATCATCTGCCCGGCCTGCAGTGGACGAAGATGAACCTACCCAGTCTGCGAAAGCTCCGGAATCTGAAGGGAACCTTCTTGTAGTAGCCACAACTGCTGATTTCTGATGAAAAATCAAAACTCTAATTTTGATAAAATTTTCCCGTATTTACTTACTATCAAAGCCACAGCAGCACTACCCTACCCAAAAGAGAAAAGAAAAAAAGAAAATCGAAAAAGAGAAATTTGTCCTCAATTTCTTCTGGTGAGTGGTGACCTCAATCTAACAACCTAAACCCATCTATGTTTATATCTATGGTGGGGACTCTGAAATTCCTTCGTTTATCTGTGCTTTGCACTTGAGAGAAGGAGAAAAAACGAGTGTAAGAGATCTTCTTATGTTGGTTTTCTTCTTTCTTGCTACTTATTACCACTAACGCTTCTGCTACTGTAGCTTCTGCCACTGACTTTTTATACAACAAAAGTCTTCGGCGCCCCCTATCCTCTGCAAAGAAGTAAGTACTTGGCTTCAGCCCCCCGCAGAGAGACAGACACTCAGACACAGACACAGACACAGAGAGCGAGATAATGTATGAAGCAATAACGACCCTATCTATCTTCTCTTTTCTTCCTTCGAGTGCTGCTGCTGCTGCTGCCAGCGAACTTTCTCGGTATGTCCCAGACCTATTTTTCACTCCCGGCTATTACAGTCAGCAAATCAGAAACTGTTCTCCTACAGTCCTATTCTACTGCTGCTTTGGGAATTTTTTTTTTTTTTTTGTTAAATTAAATCAGAGATAGGCTTGTTAAGATGAGGCCAGAGTTTTGGTACGCTACCAACACTCAAAAGCGAAACTTGCTTGCTGTCTTCCGCTAAGTATTACCAATCATTCACTCTTTTTTTTTTTTCTTTTTTTTTTTTTTTGGGTTAACCACTCTTTTTTCTCTTGAGAAGAGGAAATGTGTTTTGGGTTTTTTCTACATCTGGGAGGGGGTGGGGACGGAATTACATTCTCCACAATTTCCACCCGTGTATTTCTTTGTAATTAATATCTACAGTTCTTAATTATTCAATGGTAAGAGATGAATCCGAGAAACTTTATGAATTCATTGAATTCGGGTCTTAATTGTAACCGTTGGCTAATTAACTGCCACGTATTACAATCCTAAATACAAATTACAAGAATTGTAGATGATGCTAATTGTAAAGGATTTGAATCCGGTGGGGACTGAGTAGCAACTCAAACAAGTTGAGTCAAGAACTGTTTAGTTCACTAGCCATTTGACCTATTAATTACCAATGTTTCATTCGAATTTCGCAAGATAATCTTGGCATTCTTTTGGTCTTAAAGAAATGGATCAAGAAAGTAGTGGTCATAACAATATTTAAAGTATTCCTATAATATAATACAATACTAGTCAATTCATATTTATATGGTATACAAAAGATACATACATATCGATACATTTCTTTCTTGTTCTTTTTTTCCCTTCAAATGACACACATTATAATATATTAGCTAGTATAGTACAGTACTCCATACAAAATAATGCATCTCTTAAATCAATAGTTTGCTAAAAATAACCCACAAAATCGATATAATAATCGATACTGATACTTTAAACCTTGCTTATGAAATATGAAAGAAATGATCTCTTGGAGGTAGAGAAACTTGATAAATGATGATGCCGATGAAAGTCTCTCATTACCATCGCCATTGCCATCCCCAACTCTACCTGCGAACCCCTTTATGTTTCCATCCTATCCCATGTTGTAGCTCAAAAAACTAGATTTCTTGTATTTTAGACCCTAATTGAACTAATTCTATAGTGATTTTTATATATATTTTTTTTGGTTAACATTCTATAGTGAATTTATGAAACGCCTATTTCTAGCAAAGAAACAATCTTTCAACATATAAACATATGAAAAGGGTTCTACACAAAAATATGTCTCCGTTACAAAAGTCATAAAACACATATTACATGGTTCTTTTTTAGTAATATATCAGAACATCACCAAATTAAATCAAATCAAATATGAATATATTAGGTCATTCCTTTGTCCTTTTAGATTGCCCTGGTCATTTGATTGACAATATAGAAATACTTAAAGCACATTCAACATATTCAATACATACAAGGCCTCTACATTTTAGTATTGTTTGAGTAGGATCATATACATTTTTAAGTCTTTTCCTCTCTTTTGAGTGGGATAAAAGGGGTATGTGGGTCAAAATTAAAAATCATTTGAATTTGGCATAGTCACTTAATATATAACTGATCTAGTAACAGATCTTCTAACTAGTTTTGAAATTATTTGTATGATAAGTGTTGCCATTCCAAAATAATACATGAAGATTTGTTTATTTGCTTGTCATGCACCTTCTTTTTAATTAGCTTAAGTATGCTATTTTGGAGTGGAACATATAAAAAGTAAGCGAGGTACATTTAGTGTCTACACATTGCATCGTTGGTGGTGAAGTCAAATAAATAAAATCTATTTTCAGTTTCCCTATGTGGCAGCAGTTAACAGTTCATTTGGGTGGGCCCAATTTGAATCAGATGGTTGGAGGTGGACGGTTATGATCGTTAAACTAAATTTGTGAAGTCAAGCCTATGGGCCGTTTGGCTTGCAATAGCTTATTCTGCTTTATGAGAGAGAGAGAGAGAGAGGTTGATGCAGTAGTAGGTATAAGTATTGTCTTACGTAGACGTGGACGGTTATGATCGTTAAACAAAATTTCTGGTGGCTGTTATGGACACAGATATCATTTCTTGTTATTTTTATTGAAAAATATAAAATTAATTTAAAGAAGAAGAGAAAAGAAATTTGGATGTGTTTGTGGTACAGGTTAGTTCATTACATAAGGAACATGAGCGATTGGGCGGTATTTAGCTATGTTGTCGTATATAGTCTAGAAAATTCCACTTTCGCTAGGTAATTAGCCACAACCATAAAATTGGCTTTTTTTCTAACAACAAAACAAAACTTGGGCTCAAAGTTAGAATGTTGTTAACCACTGATTGATTGGATACCTAGTGAGGCTGGCTGCCTTTGAGGGTTCTTCAGACATAAGAAAATTAATAGTGCAAGTCTAGAGATCCATTGCATGTATTTTGTCAAATGAAGGTGATGTTTTCCAGTTTTCATCATATATAAAAGAATGAAAAGTATTAATGGAAACAAAATACTAATAAATTGGGTCAGAAATGTAGGTTTTTATCGATTATTTGTTTTGAGCTCAATGTTGACATGTTTACATGAGCTTATGATGTTTTCCCAAAACTAATTCAAAAAAATTCATTTTTCTTCTTTATGTGCAGCTAAGATTAACTTAAAGTGATTTTTTCTTTAATCTAACCAAATTATGTTTGAGGAGGTACTGAGATTGAGTAAAATTCATGTGGTGTTCATCCAACAATTGCACACCACATGTGCCATCACAATCAAAGGTACTAGCATAGGAAAATCGATGTTCATGCAGCAAGGAAACCCAGCTTGGTTACCAACTTGACAGAACCCGTATCCTTTATCTCTCTCTCTCTCATTTAAAGAGGAAAAAAAAAAAAAAAGATTGAGAATTTGAATTTGAATTTGAATGGTAAGCATTAAATATGTACAGCAAGTGTCGCTTATGTTATGGTTGTGATCGAATTCGACCTTGACCTTTCGCTCGCAGCAGCACTGCAGCAGCAGAGGAGGCCGGGAACTGAAAAGATTAATGGTGGGCAAAAGCAAAAGGGATTCAAATCCAAAAATCCAACTAACTTTGGCAGGGGCGTAGGTGTAGGTGTAGGTGTTGTGGTGCCAGCCCTAGTCCCTACATGCCCCCTGTTACTGGCCGTAGCCGGTAAGCCCGTAGGGGAAGTGGTTCTCACTAGGGATCCGGGAGGGAGAGCGGGACCCACAAATGTTCGGCGTCTTACCACTTACCACTTAACACTTACCACCACGCTACGTTCCGTAAATTTAGGTTGAATTATGAGGAAGAATTTGTTTCTTGAGCACCGAGCTGTTCCTTCCTTCCTTCTCTCTCTCTTTTACTTTTTATTAATTAATTAATGATGAATTTAAATTCTTCTAATCACAAGGAGTGGGGCCCAACCAACTATCCATCCATCCACCATCCATCCATCCGTAGATTGGATTGGATTGGATTGGATTGGATTGGATGGAGTCGACTGATGGATGGAGTCGATTGATGGATGGATGGTAATGATTACCCAACTTTTTCTCTTTAATTAACAAAGCAGGAAGGAAAGACTAAAAAGACACTAAACAGAGAGTGAGGACTGAGGAGAGAGAGAGAGAGAGATAACAAACGAGACTTATCACGTGCGTGCACCCTTAGGGTTGCTTGTCCTTCTAAAGTCAAGTACTCAATAACAAATCACCGACCACGGCGACCTTGTCTCCCTCCGTCACGTCAAGTCGTCAATCCCCAGCTTGGCCGGCCCCACTTTCTTTCGTAGAGCGGTAGTCGGTAGAGGTATTCCTTGGGTGTGACCGTGTGAGTGTGAGTGTGTGACTCTTGCTCATACAGTCATACGGTCATACACTCATACCTTCATCAGATATTCAGATTATGTTATGTACGTGGGTGTCATACTGTATACATGAAATTAAAGGATGGCAGGAGCGACAATATCTCACGAGAAAAAACTCACCAATTATATCTCAAATGGATTTTCATTTAAATATGTCGTCATTCTCCTTTCCTTTCCTTTTTTTTCTTTATACCTTGATCATCAATGACACTCCAAATACAAATAGAAATAGCAATCCCAGGTTTCTTCTCCTTTAAAATTTCTCATATCAAATTTTGGGTATTTTACTTCATCATGTGAAAAGTTAAGTTGTCAAAATTTACACATTACCTTCTAAGGAGACATGAAGAGAATCATGGATTTATAAATCCTGACGTCTTCCAAAGATGACTTTGCCAGGATCAACAAACTAATTAATGTTTCACTTTCTTTCTTTTTTTTTATTATTTTAAACGGAAAACAATACTAATGTCGCTTGTAAAACATGTCATGCCATAAAAATGATAAATATAAAAATGATTTAAATGCTCAGTTTGAAAAAATGTTAACGGAGACGAAGTAGTCCTTCAAAGATCTTCTTCATGTAATTGATGAGATTGGGATCCAATCTTCACACCTACACCTACACCTACACTACACTAGGAAAACGTGTTGTACCATTGAAATCCATGTCCTCTATTTCAGTGTTCCAAATTCCCATCATTAATTTTGTTTTCGACCATTTTCAACATATACATATACATATACATATACATGTAGTAGGTAGAGGATATAAATACATACTCCCCTTTTGAAATGATTCACTTACCTATCATGAAATAAACAAAGAGATGGTAGATTTCATTTCTATTTCACCAAGTGGTATAAATGCACTCCCTTTCGTTTTTGGATATTATTTAAATTAGAGTTTTTATTTTTATTTTTTAACGAGAATAAGGGGTTTTCATCCAGTTTCAACTAAGCGTATAATTTTGTTAATCTAAAATTTTAAGATCCTTGAATATAAAGTAGAAAAAATGATAGTTACAAATATAGTTTACCATTTTAATATAAATGGTTGAATCGAAATAGGCAAATGTGGTATAACCTTGACTGTTGCCTAATAAAGGTATTTTGGTTCAAATATTTGATGTGTCATTAGATATTAAAGAAGAGGCAAATGTAAAGTATCATCTTTTTTTTAATTACTAGCGACTCCAATCAAACTTTAATGGGTCCAAATTAAATTACCCATAAAATAAAAGCATATCCAATAAGCGACAATTAAGGGTTCTCGGGCATTTCAAGGATTGCCTAAAAAACAAAATTTAGTAACAACCAACCATTTTGGATGCTATGGATTAAGTGAATTGATTTTGCGAATAAAGACTATAAAACTATCAAAAGCATGTACTAGAATAGATTAAAGCTTAAAGGAAGAAAAAGTAAAACCTAAATATTGTTGAAATAAGATTAATGCTCAAAAAGCTTATGTGGAATTTAAATGAAGGGCGGAAAAAAAAAATGCTACAAGTGGACATCTAGGTAAATTAACATATTTTGAAGTCTTGAAGATATCTAAACTTTATTCGCTTTTATTTGTTTATAATTTATGGCAAGAATTTCAATGCTTTGATAGGTTTTGAATGAGGGTGCATGAACTTGAGGGAATTATAGTTATAAGTCCTCATCAATTGAATAGTTCATCAATTTATCATTGTCAGCTTTGTGTATTGGAAACCTTTAAACGCAAAAATTATTCGCCTAAGTAGAATAAATTAGTCTTAATACTAAACTTATCAGTGATCCTTTTATAGAGCATTATCCCTATTCCCTAGCTATCAAATCCATTTGATGAAAGCCACATGTTGTTTTCATGCAAACCCCAAAAAATTATAATTAGATTGTCCGCGGGAATTTTCATTCGGTGGTGGTTCCTGTTCGGTCGCCCGGCTAGTTGTTTGAGGTCCATTGTCCACCCGACTCCTTTTTAATCCCGTTGCTCCTCATTGCCTCCACTCTTTTTATTAGAAAAAAATAGAAAGAATATCTATAATGATTTAAATTTATATTGGGACTGCTTCCAGTAATTCAAAAGATTCGAATTCTTAACCTAAAACTGTCAGCTAAACAAACCAACTTAGGAAGTTATTAGAAACATATTATATCAATTGACAGTGATCGAAGGAACCACTTCCAGCTACTTTAATTGGTCTTTGCTCACCCAATGTGTAAATTGGAGGAGAAGTCTTCGACTTTACCTTATTGTCCGCACACAGCAATGATGAACAATGGATTTGCAAGTTTTCTTGCGCAACTTCTATGCCAGTTGCTACCAAAAGAGGGGGAAAGAAAATTAATAATAAACTTTCAATGCAGCAATTGTCTGTGACATGTACACTTGTTAAATATGTCAAAGGAGCTTAGAACTCTGTTTCCACACGGTACTACTCATTCATGGTGGACCAATGAGCTCTCTCCTCTTTCCTCTAGTGTTCAGGTTCACCAACAATGGCATTGGTCAATGACCCAAGTTGGACAACATATATCAGCGTTTGATTAACATCGAACAGGTGGTGTGCGAGCTCTGTAGCTATATATTCTATCCTCTTCAGCTTTTTTTTCTTCTTCCTTTTTGTCAAGCAATGATTCACATTCTTAATAAATGCTAGTGACACAAAAATTATTGTTTACAAAGAGAGCGGTGGAGAATGCCACCAAACTCTATTTAACTTGAATTTCTTTGATCCTTTACCTATGTATTGAGCATTGTTTGACTTGGGCACAAAACAAATCACAAATAAATGGAACCTATTAGTAGAGATCTTGAGAATCTCTTTTAAGAAGCTAGAACTAGGCCAATCAAGAGATTGGACTTGAGCATTAAGTATTAAGTGCCTACACAACGACTAAGTAATCAGAAAATAATACCACTTGTCTAATGTTAATGTCATACGTAAATAAAGGTCTTTTTTAATAGCCTCAAACTCTAAAAATAGAGCTGAATAACCAAAAGATGATGTTGCCTTTGCTACAACGAACATTGCCCCTTAAATTTCAAATTACACTGCTATGACCTCCTTGCTTTGTATTAGAGTCTCTCGCAGCATTACAAAATACTTTGACCCAATTCCTGCCTTGCTCTAATATTGCTATGAAGTCAGTTTGATGTGCTTGTGTGACCCCCATACTTTCACTTTGTTGGATTGATTGGAGTTCACATATAAGTTTAGAAAATCAAGAAAGAGAATTAGTTAGAAACATCTAAGCACCTTGAAAGAGAAAAACATTTTGAGTATGTCAAATAACCTAGTAAAGTTCACGTACTACACATTATATAATACACTAATTTAATTTGGTCAGAGCTTTTGAATTTGTTAACCATAAAATCCATTCAATCATGGATACTAAAACCCTAACTCACCTATATCAATTTTCAATGAAGATGCTCTCCAAACTAATTTGGCAAAATCATAATGAAAAAAAAGGCATGAATGGTATCTTCTACTTGATTCATTCTCTACAATTAGCATGCAAACAAAGTCGTGGTTACTATGATGGAATATATTACTTAAAATGTGAGATTCTAATATGTTGGATGGATCATCCCGTGAATCATTTTTTCTTTCATGCCAAGATCATCAGAAATCATCGAATGAAAAGAAAGCGGTGCTTGATTTTTTTATATTTAATTTTTGTTAAACCAAGCGGTTTATGTAGTTGCAGATGAAAAAGTTCCCTCTATCTTCATTTTATCACTATTTTTAATTAGTGGCGGGTAATACAAGTATAGTACCCAAAGTACCTGATTGATTAGCAATTTTTGGATATTTACTAATAAGTAATTAATAACTCATCCGTATCGTTGGATAAGAATTCACTTTTTTGGAAGAGTGACGGTAGAGGTTCGAATCTAAAGGTCAAAACAACAATCGATTTTGCGCATGGTTGTACACTTTTAGTACTTGTACCATCAGAAAGCTGTCTGCGTTTTGATTTGATATCTCATGCATGCAAGTATGCAACCGCAAAGTAACCGGAAGCGTTTCATTTATAATTTATTCATTCATTCATTCATTCATAATCATTAAATATTTTTTAGGGAAAAAGATACATAGACTGATTGAATGAGAGGGTTTGGGAGTTGAGGTTAAGGACGTCTTCTCGTGGTGGTGGCAGTGCTGGAGGTGCGGCCGGACTGCCGGTGGCGGTGGCGGTGGTGGTGGGGGCGTGGGGCTCTGGTCGCGTTAAAAACAACAAAAAGTACGAGAGAAAGAGAGAGAGAGAGAGACAGCTCCCTGGGTTCGTTTGAGGGTTTGAGGGGCTCGAGGCCAACCTCGACATCTGAGTGATCTATCAGATCACTTGACGCCTTAACAGCCAGCCAGCCAGCCAGCTTCTCTCTCTCTCTCTCTTTTAATGTTTATTATTGTTGTTGTCCAGTAGTTATCGTCAGTTGGCATAAAAGTGTAACACAGAGGTCGGTCTAGGTTTAATCCCTACTACTGTCGGTAAGCCAGCTCTCCACTCTACTCTACTCTACTCTACTCTACTCTACTCTACACCTTCTGGCTTCTATTAGCTGTAGTTCTTGACACGTGTCGACACGTTTGGTGTTTATTCTCCCCCCCCCCCCCCCATTCGGGTCTTGCCGTGGATCTCAATTTATCCTTGTCCTTAATCTGATCCGGAAAATCTGCCTTTTCTGGGGTTTGTGAACGAAGCTGTGGAAGACAAAGACTACACTCACACTCTGCTCTCTCTGTAAATATGAACAGGATTTGCCCTTTTGACGAGTTGGGTTCATCTTGAATCCGACCCGAATTTCCGCCCTGTCTCTATTGGAATTCTGAATTCACTCGTTGCTAATAATAGTATGTAATTTTTCAGGACTTCCTGGTTTGGACATCACTTCAGAATACTAAAAGGTAATTTAATGTAACTAACTTATAGTAGCTATAAAAGCTAAGTGGGGAGCCTAAAATGGGGATGGGCTAAGCCTTGGGTGTGGGCTTCACTCTAAGACCAAAATACAATAGTTTCCAGTTTCCACCATTACTAGATGGGGCCACCGGCCAAATAACTATTGTGCATTCTGTGCTCAGGTTTGTAATTCTATGAAGCTTCTATATTTATAAATATAACAATGTAATTTAGGCATTTGGAGGGGAATGTACGGGCTTTTCTAATGTTTGGACCTGCTATACTGTATCGTCCGTCATGCTGGAGCAGAATTGGATTCTTTAATGGGCTCCGGGCGGAATTTACAACATAAGCTTCACAGAATCACATGCCTGAGCTACATACTATATTAATCACTAGGTCATGGCTACCTAAAAAGTAAAAACGTTTGTTTCTGGTATCTGTAGCCTGTAGGTACGTACCTACTTGGGTTGGGATCTTAGTATATATAGAGGCCTATCATCCTTGATGGATTTTTAGCTGCCAAGGGTATTGATGATGCTACGTCATCACAATATAATCTAACGGTTGAAAATCAACCTAATGGGTGTGTTACAAAAAAAATTTTTTTTTTAATTTTTACATTCAATATTTAACTTTTTATAAATTTACCAAATAAGTCCTTCAATATACCTGATCCCAAACCCCATACCCCATTTCATTTTAGTAGTTAGATAGGATGGAGAAGGAACTTGCAGACCTAAGCTCATAGCTGAACCCTTTGCAAATAGTGTTTAAGCTAAGGGGTACTTGAATCATTTTAACATATAAAAATATTTGTCATATTTTATTTGACTTTTAAAGACTTTTTTTATTTTTTGGACAAAAATAGAGTTACGAGTTTCATGGCAGGTGGGGACGTGTATGTCAAAAAAATTAAATAAAAAAGAAAAGAAAAAGAATAAAGACAAATTGGTCAATAAGTGATAATTTATCCTTAAAATTGACTTTTTCTATAACACATAAGAAATAGATACAAAGTCTAAGTTTTCTTGGACTAAAATGACATAGACCAAACCTCAGGGTTCTTGAAGAAATTACCCAAAAAATAAAAAATGTATAAAGGCTTTTTGCTGGCATTTTAAGATAAAAAAGGCCACTAACAATATAACCTAATACTGAAGGTGTTTCCTCCAAAGCCATTATTATTAAAGAAAGGGAAAAAAATTACACTCTTTCATTAGTCCTGAAAAGAACTTAGAAGTGACCAGACAGAATTATACAATGTAAGTAGGGAAATCAAAGCTCATTCAGATGTGGACTTATTTACATTGGGTAGATAGGAAAATAAAAAATTAAATAACACAACTTCTTCTTATAGACATCCTTCAATTATTAATCAAGATCAGGTAACATCTCGCATCAAATGAGGTTGCATTGAAATACTGACTGAGAGTAACTATGATATGCACTACCATGGTTCCGAGTTCTTACTGAATATATTTCTAACAGGAGGTCTACTCCAACCTTCCTCCATAGAAATGAGGTCGAGCCGAACCATCAATTTTTCCACGGCTTCCTTCTCCATGTTGCTAACAGTAGTAGAAGATCCTTCTTTTATAGAAGGGTCCTGCAAGAATGCATGCATGACCCTGATATTAGAAATTCAGAGTTTATCAATGCATAAAATATCCACAGCTCACAGAAGGCGAAAGGAATTTACCCTCAGGGATTGATACTGTTGTAGATAATTCCGTGATTCTTTAAACAATCCGCAATGATAAAGTAATATGCTGTAATCTCTCAGTTCAGTGGAATCGAAGTCCAGTAAGATCAGATGTTCACAGGCTGTTAAAGATGAAAAAGAAATAATTCCTACATGAAATATACTTTGATATGCAATCCTACAATATCTTGGAACGAGGACAAAAATATCGAGATACTTTGAGAAGAAACTTTTTCATCATCAAGTAAATGATTTATTCAGGTGCTAGTTTTGGAGGAAGTGACATGCAGAGAGAAATGTAAAGTATGTTGTTAAAATTTTGACCTTGATAACGGACTGCAGATGATGCCCCTCTTTTTCATGGGAAACTTATTTAATAGTGCATCAGTGAGATATTTGTGTGTTTTTGCACCCTAGGTGACACTGGTAGGAAATCTTACAAAGACTACAAAGTGAAAATAACAGGAAGTAAATGGATGTGGAATTATCAAAACAGAGAGAACAAAAGCTGCAATAATGTATACCTGATAATGCACGGCGCATATCTCCATAACGTACACTAGTCCAGACTCCACGGTCCAGCCTATGTTGAGCAGCTTTAGCCGATGCAAGCTCAAAACCACTGCCAAATTAAACGTACAGAAAAGTGGGGAAAATCCAAAGACTCAAAAATATGAGATGCCAAACTATAGTATTCAATATAGACTGTTTTATTTAGGTAAGCATTGCAATTTTGTAGGGGGGCAATAATACCTCTCTTCTGCAATGCTTTGCACATCAATGCAGTTAGCAGCATATGCAGCCCTTAAGAATAAGCTCCTGGAATGATCAGACTGGAATGGCCAGAATGCTTCTTTCAACTTTCTCAGTATCTGTACTAAAGCACAAACTCCAGAATGAAGCAATAGACTGATAAAGAGGAGATTGGATGAAACAAAGAAATGAAAAGACAACATGTTGTTCAATCAAGTGGAAAATGAAGAATCCAACTGTTCTGTACCACAGAATTAATCCAACCATTAAACTTTTTTATATTTATTTCCAACCTTTCAAAGTACTAAAAAGAGGCTATCGGTGAACTGAGTTCCAGCAGCCAGTGAACAGTTACTGCAGTTCAATTGCACATGGAAGAGCCATAATTAACCCCCCATCACCCCATAACCAAACGTGTTCCCTTTTCAGGTAGATTGGTCCATATTGGACCTCTTTTCCCTTGTAAATCCTATATTTTCCAAGCATTGGAGGTGTACTTCCAGAAATGGTGTGTGGTTTAAATGCAACATATGAGCTTGCTACATAGGGTTGAAGAAGATCAGATATAGATTTAGGGTTGACAATTTGTTGGTGTCTTAGTTTGGAATTGAAGAGCCTAATACATATTTATTACTTAGGGATATCAACTTTGTCTCTTTTCAACTGCAATTCTTGCTGTGATGTAAAGGATGTTGCCCCACTAGTGCTCCTACACGTCAATAATTTCCTTAAATGTTCAGTGCATTTCCCCATGAGTTTACTGCTTAAAACCTAGCATTTCAGAGCTCAATCTCAGAATCGTTCTTTCTTCTGTTTTGGCCAAATCTCACTCCTTCCAAGATCACATGGAGGGTAAGTGTAACATTGGATATGATAATAGGTGGAAGTCATTATTCGTCCATGACTTTCTTCGATTGCTCATTTAGAACTTTGTATTTTCTTTTACCATATCAGAGATGGATTTAACCATTTCAGGGTCTAGGAATTTAATGGAAAAAAAATTAACTACCATCTTAGTTTATGAAATATACCAATAGTAAGCCTGATTTGTTTTTGCATGGAAATGTTAAAAAACTTCCATGTACTAACAGTCACTAAAATATCCTAATTTCGGAACTACAACAACCATGCTGGAAATTCCAGTCTTATGCATAAATGCAAATGGTTCAATGTAAAAGCAAAGGTTATGCACTATTTCCTTTTCCCCTTCAGATTGTGTTAAGGCCCTCAACGCAGGGGAGAAGATCGAGGGTATGAAAAATGATAAGAGCCAGGTCATTACTAATTGATCTTTTTGGTTCTGGCCAGAATAAGCAGGATTACAAGGTGGAGGTGGATCTGCCAATGCAGAAGAGGCAGGAGTGACATGCATCCTTGGCATTGCTACATTTATAAACCCAAGAAGATCATTAGTATGCAGCAAAGAGAGGAGTTGGGTCTTCCCTAAGAGGAAGTTATCTTCAGTGAGTTTCAGAGAGGAGTGATGGTAGTTTTGGGATGGGAGAGAGGAAAGGTTGGTGGAAGACATTGCTGGTCTACGAAGAAGATTCTGTGGATCATGTTACCATGTAAAGAGTTAATATGAGTTAGAATATTTCTCCTAGTTATGACGATCAAGGAGAGTTTCTTGTATATATCTCTATACTATCTGTTGTATCCAACAAGTTACAAACTGATTTGAATTAGTCAATCACATAAGCAGTCCTTAACTAAATTCAAAATTCAACATTGCATTTGAAATCCTTGAAGGATTCCTAAACATGGATATCCAAATCTAGATTCTAGACAGAAGATCAGCAGTAGCATATAGAGGGGAAATTGCATTTTTAACAGATCAATAAACTTATCATAACAATCATCAACTGCATTATAAGACAATTGACATATAGGGGAAAAAAACATGCCGGACAGCATAGAATAAACAGGCAAAACCATTCTGCAGAAAGTAATACCAGTCTCCTTCTGGAACATAAATGTGTATCTTAAAAAATATATAATCAGAATGACTTAAAACAGAATTTGGTATAAAAAGGCATTTACAATCTTTGCAGATTGAAGAAATAAATGGAGCCATGAACATCCCATCTCAAACGAAGACGAAAGACAAAGATCCAGAAATCTAATTCATACTTACTGCCACCAAAAGGGACTCTGTCGTCAGTATATGTGGGTGATCAGAAGCTTTGCTTTTTTGTTTATGGTAACCTTTGGGAAGACTGACCAGATCGTGAGGAAAGTAAATCTCGACATCAAAATTCACAAATTCCCATAAACGTAGCATTTTTAACACTTCAGAGTAAATAAGTGAAAGCATAAGAGCAGAGCCTGAACGATGTGTCAATGCCTGTTCAAAAATTAGGATGACTCAATGAGGAGCACACAACACTGTAATATAGGGGGTGGGGGGAAGAATTTCAGAAAAACAGGCTAAGACAAAAGAAAAGGTGGAGAACCACACCGAATGTAGATATAAAGCCCATGGCTCTGTCTGGTTTCTGATATCAGTTATCTGAAAACCCTAAAAATGTGAAACCCATAAATTAAATAAATTGTGAGTTAAAATTTCAAAGTAGAAGAAAGCAATCAAGAGTAAACAATAAAGAAATAAAATAAGGCAAACTGATAAAAATTAGTAAAAGAACAACGGAGATGAATATTAAAGCCAATAATAATACCTTATCAACAAATAAATATCCCTCGAGACAGGCTAGGAATTCGTGTGGGGGAAATCTAAAGGAAGAACCGTAACGAGAGCAATAACCCATAGAAAGATCATCCAGCCTTCTAATAAAAGAATCAATAGGCAGTGGCACCGAAGAATGTGAAACGAGGGAATCATCTTCAGCATCAATGTAAAGAACGGTTTCGGCCAAATCAACCCCTCTGTTAATGCAAATGCTTGTTTCTCTCTCCACAGTTGACAACCTTCGAATTTGACAGCAGAAACCCTCTCTCGCCATCTGCTATTCAAACAAAGGAAATCATTAATTAGACAATCTCCAGGCATGCACATATAGAAAAAGTCATTGGAGAGAGAGATCACCTTGGCATGTTTAGTGTCGATGCCGGAATCATCAAGTGCATCATGGAGAACGAATTTGAGGTCCTTGTTGAAGTTTTGGCATCCACAGATGAGTAGCTTAGGACAAGAAAGCGAACGTTTCGAGTGGTATCTTAAGTGACTGGAAGAAAGAGAAGAGGCGGCAGAGGAGAAGATTAATTGGGAATTTGCTGTTGTTGCAATCCTCCATGGAGTTAACGAGTTCATTATTGTTAGAGGTGTTTCAAGTTTCAACCACAGATTTTATGAAAACGGATTGTTCGCAGAAGAAGAGCAGAGAAAAACATATATCCAGTTATTCTGCTAAATCGAATTGGATATGATTTTATCTCAATGCGCCAAGGCCAAGGACATTAGGCGTTAAACGGTATTTTGAAAATTTCCCACAAAATCAAATGAAAACTAGAAATCGGCCCAATTAATGCTCGTGTACTGCGTTGGATGAGAGTGAGTGGTCAAGGTCAAGTTCTTCCACCACTCATTTTTTTTTTTCCATTTACATTTTGAACCATTCGTACTTGTAACCAAAAAAAAAAACCAAATGAGTAGTCGAAATCTCAACCACTGGGTTTGATCGTGGATGGTCACAGATCAGTGAGCCGTACCTACGCGGTAAATCTTGTGGCGTGGAATGAAGATGCCTTCGTGGGCAAAAATATATAGGCAGTTAAGGTAACCCTAATCCAGGTCTGTCTAGGACCTGATTGAGTCGACTAGGACCACTCCTAGCTAATTGAGCCTGAACCATCATCTTATATGTTATTTTGATAAAAGTACGACAAAAATATGAAATTATGTATTGTCCTATTGTTTTGTTGTTTTGTGGTTCAAGTCAAAATTAACTGTCACGACCAGGATTTGGGTTAAGAGTCTAACTTAGCCTTGATCAAAATAGAAAAAAACGATGGCCCAACACTTCAGATTAAAAAAGCTCATGTATCTCATATTTTGTATTTCCCGAAGCATGTATATTTGAGCCAAATATTTGTAAGTTCTCCCATTTATGAGTGAAAAGGTCGCCTCAAATGTATCTTGTAGCTTAAAAACATGGCTCTAGTTATTGCTTTTGTATCATCCATATCAGTCAGTACGTACTCGTTTTGCATCTCACCAACACCTTATCGATTTGCACAGCATAGTTATTGCTTTTGTTAAAAGTCCAAATATCCATTCTTTAAGGAATATTAAACATGACTCTGTCTGCTACTGCTGACATCCACTGATACAGTATCAATTTCTGTATCAACAATACACATTCAAATACTGCACGCTAAAACCATGTTCACAAGAACATAAACACTGGGAACAACAGTAAAAAACTAGGAGTGGTGGCTTGGACCTCAACAAAGAGCAGCAGCAGGGAGCAGTAGGTAGAGTGGCCATGAGCTGAGTTGCAGCTTTTCTCAGAGGAATGACTACTCCAGTTGTCATCGTCGGCCTACCCATTTATCCATCCACCATATAGAAAACTTAATTGTTGTGTCTCGTTTGGATTACTGGCATAGATTCTGGGTCTAGAATGCGTTTTGGAAGCATTTTTGATAACTCGGATCCTTGGCTCCAAATAAGCCAGTGGTCAACAAGCAATTGACTGTCTGACCCAACGTGTCGTTCCATCAAACAAGGTTGAGACGAAGCATCAGATTATCCACTGCATCTTCCTCCAAGTTGCTGGAAGGACTGGAAGATCCAGTTTGTTGGGAAGGGTCCTACAACAATGAAACAATTATTTTTAAACCACAATCCTTCTGTTTCTATTGTTAAAATCAGGTCTCAGGATCTTGCCTTTGAGCCCTTGTAGGATTTTAAGTATTGCAAGGATTCTTTGTAAAACCCACAATGATAAAGGAGAATTCCATAATCTCTTAATTCAGTGTGGCTGGATCCCAGTAAGATAAGATGTTCGCAAGCTGTGAAACAGGACATATATACCAATGATTCTTATATTAGAACTTTGCATGACACTGAATAGCAGATCAAATGCATATGAAAATTTTGGGTTTCATTTGATGCATCACATACATAAAGGTTCCAAATCTACATTTTGTCACTCCTGGGGATAAATAGGCAATAAAATAGTTGCATCAACAATATGGAATACTTGTACAATGAGTATGAAATGAGTATGCACCAGATAAGGCACACCGCATATCCCCATTACTTCTTCTATCCCAAATTCCATGTCTTGACCTATCTGAAGCACTCTCAGCAGATTCAATCTCAAATTTTCTGCCAGATTAACAGAGATTAACATCCAATTAAACAGCTTCTAGATGGTAACTTCAAGAAATATCAAAATTTTCTATATGGAAAAGTGAAGTACACAATCACATTGTTCTAGGTGTTGGATCAACCTTTCCTTATCAATGCTAGGTCCATTAATGTGATAAGCAGCACCTGCTGCCCTGAGGAATAAACTTTTGGTATTGTCATACTGAAATGGCCAGAAGGCTTCTTTTTGAGTTCTCAAAATCTGCACAAAAATATTTCTTTGAGTCCTGAACAGGATCTCCAAGAGGTTTTGATATTTGTCTAAACAAAAATGATGCAGAAGGTACTTCTGTAATGAAGATCCCAATATTCCCAATGGTATCGATTGAATTAAAGTGTACATTATTAAGGTTTAACTGTTCACCAAAAACATAACTAACTAGTTCATTTGTGGAATCTTCGGAAGTAATGATACTGCTTGAACATTTCTAGTTGGAGTCGTACGAGTCATCAAAACATCACTTGTGTTCTTGCAATGAGCATGCAAATAATCTGACATGCACAGAGACTTGCTTACTATAATTTGGGGCCATGACGATGGTTTAGGGTTCTGAGTCAGGATTCTCAGAAGCAGCAAATAAAGAAAAGATACTGATCACGAAGTCACAATCATTTGTTGTAACAAATACCAGAATATACAGAGACTAGTGTAGAGGGGGATATGATCTGGGCTTTATTTTAATTCAGGGAACTGAACTACTCGACTAGTTCTTAATTTTCATGCTATTTGTGAACCATGGGAATTCCTGAGTATAATACCACTACAAGAATTTAGACCAGAGGTCTGTAGCATGTATGGTTAATATTTCATTATTGGACTGCAGAAATGAATGATGAAAAGACAACCCAAAAGACAGAGACATCACCTCCGACAAGAGCGACTGTGATGTCATTATATGTGGTTGATCAGCCATCTTTCTGTTTTTCTTTTCATAGCCTCTAGGAAGAGCAACTAGGTCATTAGGGAAGTCAATCTCTACTTCAAAATTGAAAAGACCCCATAACCGTAGCATCTTTAGCACTTCGGAGTAGATAAGCGAAAGCATCAGAGCAGAACCAGAACGTTTTGCTAAAGCCTGTTTGGAATGATATGATCAGTCAGGGGAGCATGTCACTAGAAATTATAACTGCTTCTGCAGTAAGAGAATCAAACAAAATAACGCGTCTGAGACATACAGAATGTAGATACAAAGTCCGAGGATCTGATTGATATGTGACATTCTTTCTCTGAAAACCCTGATAATATAGAACCAATCGTGTAAGAAACCATTTTCACTACACTAATGCAAAACTATTTTGCAAAAAACTGGAGCTTTGGTTCTATCTTTATATTAGATAGGAAGAAGCCAATTATGATATACCTTGTGAACATACAAGTACTTCTCCAAATTTGCAATGAAATCTTTCGGCGACTCAGAGGAATTGTGGTACGGGAAGTAACCCAAAGAAAGATCATCTAACCTGTCGACAAAAGTGTCAACTGGGAAAGGTAAGTTAGAGCGTGAAAGGAGGGAGTGATCCTCAGCAGCAATTTGAAGAGCTGTTGTTCCCAAATCGACCCCTCTGTTACAAATACTAGTTTGCATCTCCACACTCGTTAACCTACCGATCTGAGTACAGAAATTTTCTCTTGCTGCCTGCTCCATCAACCCAATAACAAAGCTATTAAGATCATAAACAAAACAGAACAAAATAAAGGAAACCCACTAAGAACAACTCACTCTGGCATTGTTTGTGTCAAATCCAGAGGCATCCAGAGCATCATGAAGGACGAAATTTAGGTCGTTGGAGGCACTTTGGCATCGAGAGACAAGCTGATGAGGGTTAGACGAAGAAAATGTTTTGAATGTAGGAAGATGTAAGGCTAAAGACGAAGAAGTTGTAGTCCATGGAGTTAACGAACCCATTGCAGTTCCAGAGGGGGTGAACCGAGGAAACCAAATTGAACTTTTCTGTTTCCATACTCTTTACCACTCAGAGACACGAGAACACTGATCATTCAGTGTGGCTAAAGACAAAGAAGGTGGTTAAGAAAATGCCAAGATGCCTGATCTAGTACAGCATCAGAGAGGGGAAGACTCCAGAAAGATTTGGATGATTAGGCGCATTTGACAACTAGCATAGCAATTGGGAGCTCTCCCATCATTGGAGGCAAATCAAATGCCGATATAAGACGATTCATGTTATCCAATACTGACCAATTAATGGGACCCAAGTTGATTTGTCTTCATTTCCTAGCTCTTAGATAAAATCAATGGATACAGAGTAATGGAGACATACCCTTTTCCTCTCCTCTGCCATTACCAAAGATTAGCATGAACCATGAATTGCTTTTTCTCTGTTTCTCTGTAGCTGCTTCTCATGGGTAAAAGATTTCTTGAATAATCTATCCTAAATGTGAACTATTGTGAGGTGAAGTTTTTAATCATTCCACTAACCCTCGAGCCTTACTTGCAGTAGACATCCATAAGGATTTTATGGGCCTCTTTTGTATTTTGATGGGCCAAGATACTGATATTTCTTATCAGGCTGAGCCCATCATCCGGATATAGTTTGTCTAGCAAATTAAAGGGTTTTGATTTTTGTAACTCTATTACTATAATTCCTTAGGGGAAAACATCTTATGTTGTGCACAATAGTGCATATATATACCAAATGATCGGCTGAGAAACATAATAGATACAAGACTATTGAGGATTTTTAAAATTTAAAATTAAGCTTTTAATCTCAGCTAATTACAAAAATGCACTGCTGTGCACAGTGGAGATATGTGTACAACAAATGATATTTTTTCAAGACTCAAATCTATTGTTTTTCGCTTGCTTTGCTGAATGAACTGATATTTACCCAAAGAAAAGATTAGTGTGTCAAAACCCAGTCTCAAAATAATTAAATAATAATTGAGATTATGTCCACATCGAACTATGTAGCTAATTTGATAATTCGATGAGACAGGTTGATATATATAGTTATATCTAGAAAATTGATTCCTGGTTTTCTTTGTTAGGATTTTCTATATTTTATACTTGGATCAGATTTGGAAGCTTTACAAGTCTTATAATTGACTTACTATGATTGCCCTTTAACATCTCCAAGGAGTTGGATACCAATATTTTATAATTTGATTTGGTTAGGCGTCGTATCTTTACAAATTTATGTCTAGCTAAGTGGTTTGTTGAAGTTTTTAAAATACAATTATCTAAATCAGGTTCTAGAAGTACTAAAAAAATGGAATTGACCTATTAATATTGCCTTTTGACACATCTAAGAAGGTAGATGAACAACTCAATGACTTGATTTGGTAATTAAGAGATGAAGTTGTCATAAACTAAACAACCAGGTCAGCAGGAAAGTTTATGAGACGTTGAAGCAATGGTTTATGTGTGTTGACTGATGGGATTGGAAGAATTCACATTAAGTTGGATTAAATAATCTAACTCTACAATTCCCTAGCTTAGTCGTCTATTTATAGAAATGGAAGTTTTCAATGTTCTCAAAATAAATGAATAGAAGATATACAAACATCATTTATATGATCATCATAATTGACATCACAATAATCTATTGATCATCGATCAGTGAATGTAAGAGTGAAAGAGTAGAGATGATCAGAAATATATATTAAAAGTTTAATGATTAAGACGATGAAGATGATGGAGATAATACTAAAGTTCTTCAATTGACATGAGAAGGTAAACATTGTCCATGAGCGAGTCACCAATTTGTAGGAAAAGAAAACGAATGCTTTATACATAAGCTGAAACTAACTAGTCTACCTACAATTTCTTTTTTTTTAAAGGACGAAGAATCCCGCCTCTTCATTTGGCTCGATATTTATCTACCTTTTAACAACCCCATAATACCGAAAATTTTTCTTTTCATCACTAATTTTAGTTGATTCTATTTGGGATTCAAATGAAATAACAATTGCACATTAAATATAAATAACCTAATGCAACGAAAGTGTAGGTCTTAGGATTTAGGAGTTAATTCTACAATTTGGTTGAGTGTTGTGGCAATGTCAAGATGTTCTGATACAAATTATGATATTAATCAATGGAAAAATAAATAAAGCCACTTGGTGGGCCAGGGGGAAGGATTTAGCCTTGTCCAATGAGAGGGATATCTCAAATAGCAGGCAAAGGGGGATTCCTTTTGAAGAAATTGCAAAAATTGATCGACTCTTTTAAACTAGTGAGAAAACAATGGAATAAATAATCAAACTTTGATTATAGGCTAGGGAATGAATTTTTCTATTTAATTTTTTTTAATGATGATATTCTTTTAGAATATCAGGGATATAAGAAAGAAAGAAGGGATCAATTCTCTGCAAATTAATTAGTCTCTACTTGATTACCAATATATTTTTTTGGGGTGTAATTACTAGAACTTCTAAAAGGGCCATTGATAGATATAAATATCTTGAATATGCAAAAACAAAAGGGGTATAACCCGTGCATTCATACGGCAAGAAAAAGCACAAACGAATATTATGAATGGATCAAGGTTTAATGTATCAGATAAAAGGAGTTTCGCATTAATAGAAGAATCCAATTGAAGCATCCAAAGAATCTTCATCCCCTGTAAAGATATTGACAAAGAAAATGATGTCAGAATCTCAAAGATGTTATTCTTTTAATACATACTAACCTTGTTGCTTTCATTATAGGTAACTTTTAAGTCAAAATAGCTGCTTCATTTATCATTATACAATGAACATAACCTGTATTGCTTCCGAGAAAAAAATAAAAATTTTAAAAATTGACACAACTATATGAAAAATATATATAAACCTTAATTAAGAAATGGTTAATTAGAGGAGGAAAACTCTCTGGGGTATATATATTAAAGAAAATTTAGATAAATTTCTTCTAGAATATTTTCATAACTTGAAATGGTAATGAAACTATATAAAATTAAATATGGGTTTTGTTTTATATGGATTTGTCTTTATACATATGTCCTGATGCGTGTGGACAAGGGGTGTGAAAAAAGCATCTCAAAATGAATTTTGATAAATATAATTAATAAAATATGCATAATTATTTAAATTACTTTGTTGATACACCCTTTTTTTTCTACCTTCAGAGGATGTCGGTAGGTGTGTACAGGTTGAGAAAAAAGAATCTTATTAAAAATTAATATAATTAAATTCTTATTGGTAGAGTTCTTTTGGATATTAACTATATTTTTTTTATTTTTTATTTTGAGCAGAGACGATTTTATACATTAACGATGGGATATTACATAATATAAGGTGAGGCTTTGTCTTGCCGAGAGTACTCTTTTTTCTTATTTTTTAATGCATGAACATTTGGTCAATCATTTTTTTTTTTGGAAACCAGACGAATTTATTAAGGCAAAGCCGAGGAAACAAAGTTACAAAGATTCTGAATCCAGGGAGTGGATAAAGGCCAACTAGCTCCATGATAGCATGGCTAGGTTTAATTTGATTATTAGTTCAATTCATGGTTTTGTATATGTAACATCAACGGAGATTACATCCATAACCTGTTGGAAAAAGTAGTAAAAATCACAAATAAAACAAAAATCGAAACAACATAGAGATTTAATGTGATTTCCACTAACATGATGCGTTACAACTTACCTCTATGGGCAAAAAGAATAACTTTTATTATATAGGAAAAATATTACAATAGAGATCTCTTAACCAATTATCGAAACAGAGTTACAAGAACTTCACCATTCACCCTAGGCGAAACCCCAATCTTACAGTGACTCATATATATACTTAGAGTTTCAATCGGATAAATGGGCTGATCCATTGGGTTTGGTCAAACTGTATCGTGGGGGCTATGTTTGCACACCTATAAAAAACAAGATTAGTGATAGAAATAGAGAGGGCTTAGTTAATCACAAATCAAGTCATTTGGGTTGTCCACCAAAATATGCGAGTATCAGTCTATTTTGGAAGTTAGGTGCCAAATCCGTATAACACGTAACAGAGCAATCAACGTCTTGCCCTCTTAGATCTTTGGAACACAACATGACCTAGATATTTTTTCGGGTCAAACATGACTTTAGGCAAAAATCCCAGCAACAAAATGACTCAATAAGAGAACATGAGGAACATAGAGTTTCAACTGGATAAATGGGTTGACCCATTAGTCCGATCGTACCTTTGGGGCTGTGCCTCTACACCCCCATAAAAACAAGCTTAGTGATAGAAGAAGATTGCTTGAGGCAATTTCAAATTGGGTCATTTTGAGTCATTTGGGTTGTCCATTAAAATATATCAATGCATTATCATCTTTGATGTTAGGTACAAAAGTTCGAATTGGACATATCAGAGCCATCAACATCATACCCCCTTAGATCTCTAGAACACAACATGACTTAGATATTTTTTTTGGTATAACATAACCTAGATATGAAAAAAAAATCTAAAGAGAAAAAGAAAAAAACAATTTGGGTAAAAAAAGAAAAAGGAAGAAAACTAAAAGGTCATTTTCTTTCTTACTAAATCAAACAATAAAATGACGTCTCCCTTAGGTCAAATGGGTATTTTGTTAGCCATTTATAGGCAAGTAATGATCTTGTTTGTCTTCAGCCAATCTTCACTGCTATTATCTTCAGAGTTCAAACACCTTTCAGGTGGGAGTTGCAAGTTTTTCAATATTCAAGGATTCAGGCCATGGGGTATTCTATTGAGAGCTGCAATCTGGGAGAAGCAGGTCCATTAATGGAGTCATTTCTCAGCTTTCCCTTGTCACAACCACAGATAGAATTTGACGACTCATCAATGCCTTCAACTACAGTTCGCATTGATTCATCCGTGATTAAGAAGCTTAGTCACAATGCAAGTGAACGTGATCGTCGTAAAAAAATGAACGTCTTATACTCTAATCTCCGGTCATTACTTCCTGCAACAGATCAAACGGTATGTATCAACTAGCTAGCTAGCTTCTATATATGTCACTGCATGCTATTATTTGATTTAGTTAGCTTAGATTGATAATGATCTTATTTGGGTTGTGTTAATTTTGCAGAAGAAATTAAGCATTCCAGCTACAATTTCCCGGATTCTAAAGTACATACCAGACCTGAGAAAACAAGTGGAAAGGTTGAAACAAAGGAAAGAAGAGATCCAATCAATTCTCTCAAGGCAAGGAGATCAACTTCTATCTAATAATGAAAATCAAAGACAAACCACTGTTGGAACATCTTTGCCAACAGTTTCGGCCAGTCAAGTTGATGAAAGAGAGGTTTTGATCCAGATTTGTACATATAGGGACTCCAGGAGTTCACTTTCTGAAGCATTATCATATCTAGAGGAAGAAGGTTTTCAAGTCTTGAATGCTTCTGGTTTTGCCTCATTTGGAGACACCATCTTCTATAATTTTCATCTTCAGGTAATATATATATATATATTCCTGTTTATTTTAATTTATGCTCATATTAATTTTGATAAATTTGTTCATTTATTTATTTATTTTCCCCTTGGATTTTTGACAGATGAAAGAAAATGGAAAAACGGAGTGTGAGATATTGATTCAAAAGCTGCTTTTGATGTTTGGGAAGAGAGAAGACATGTTAGATACTGATTTTTGCCAGTAGACAACCAATGGAGCTTGCTAACAAAGAGATTCAACTTGTATCAAATAAGTGAAATGAAAGATAAAATTTAATTGATGCATGGGTGGGTTTTTGATCACACCTACGCTAGCTGTTTCTTTTTCTCTTAAGTCATTAATGAATCTTTCTTCTTTTTTCTTTTTCTTTTTCTTTTGGGATATTTTTAAATGTTCTATGTAGGCAAAAACTCTTAGATTATTCATTTTAATATTCAATGATACATTGATTTTGAATTAGAAATTAAATTTTCAAGAAATCAAGAGAAATTGAAATTTGACCAAATGATCATAGTGGGTTATGAAGATTGGGTCTTCTCAAAGAAGGGTCAATCCAACTTTTTCTTTCTTTTAAAATAAGAACTCAATCATCTTTTAAATTTTAATAGTTTCTGTAACTTATATGGTAGATTCTTTTAATCTTTGTGTGGGCGTCAGCGCATCCATCTTCTCTTGCAAAAATCTGGATGATATGTTTGTAATACTTCCAGAAGATTCAACCAGATTTGTTTTTCCCCTCTGATTCATTGATACACTTCATATATATCATATTATTAAATTCACTGATTATATGCGACAAAGGCAATGAAATTAATTAATTAATTTAGCCAGATTCATAAGTAACAACAAAATTTTTCCTACCAAAATACCATGATATGGTGATCGCGACATCCCCAAATTAAATAATGAATCTCAGGGACCTTGGACTTACGGAAGGGTCAGATTTTATCTAGTTTAATATATTTTTTAAAAAAAATCAAATGTAGAGAGTTTGAACATATAAGATACTCTGGTAGTGTTTTATTTGGTAAAATTAGGTTGATAGTGTCGCTTTCTGTCTCAATAGATGAATAAAAAACATATCATTTTTCAATTAATAAGTAGATATTTTAATTCTTCTAATAAGTTGGTCGTCATCCCAACCTCAGCATTAAGTTAAATATAAATCCGTATTTGTTAAAACTAATGGAAATAATTAAAGTGCTATTTGTTTGTGTCTTGTGTAGCTTTTATTTACCCATACTAGGAGCTAAGGTTATAACTTATACTTCCCATACTAATACCTAATGTTGTTTTAGAATTCGGACTCTCTTGGTCAATCGCTCGAACCTGCAAAAATGTGGTCGAGTATCGCCTTCAACAAATAAGTTAGTTCACTCATAATAAACAGGATCAACCTCCTCTCACTAAATCTCCCAGTTATTAAAATAACTTAAGAGCGCATACCTCATATTGATGAGTTTACTCGATTATATAGCTGTAGAAGGTCAGTTTCTTATCGCATCCTGAATTTAGAAGTGTATCAGGACTCTTTCTCTTTGAAATTACCCAATCCTTCTCGACCTTTGTAGATAGAGCCTACTATAGACTCTCCTTCCTCTTCTTATGATAGTTCGTCTTTATCCTTTCTTCTAGAATGATTTGGGATTAGGAGACTTATCTTAATGTTTAATCTACCTGATTTTATCCCGGTTTATCCCTATTCGAGTTGGGTGGTTACGGCTTGGTCGACTTGCTCCGGTTGACCATCGTACCTATGGGTTCGACCACAACATACGGCTTGGTCTAACCACTCTAATTGACCATCGTATCTCTATGTTCAACTATAACACTGGGTTGGACCACAACATGCTAGCTTTGGTTTTGACCCTTGGATCTAGTTATTTTATGCACTCTCTACAACATCATGTGTAGATTCCTCTTTCTATATTAATGTCATAGTAAAGTTTTTTTTTTTTAATAATAAAATAAAATGCATAGAATCAGAAATCCTTATAAAATGTAATGGGTTACACTATGGAGTTTTTCCTATCATTATCAATGAAGTATAATGTTTATCTTATTTGCCACATCATAGTATATATGATTTTTTTTTATGAAAAATATATATGACTTAATACATTGATGTAATAGAGGATCGGTGGTCGAACTTTGAGCTTATGATTGGTAGAAAGCCATTAAAATAAATTAATTAATATATATGAACAACCTTTCTTGCTTTGAAGCGAAATTCGAAAACTAAAATGTATATAAAACCTCCTATTGAAAAAACCTATCTAATATAATGTATAAGTTAAAAAAAAGTGAAGTGTTTATGTTTGAGTAGGCATGATGATACTTGAAACCGTGAAACACCTTAAATATAACAAATTTGCAACATATAGCTCAGATCATCATTTAAGTGAAGTAAGATATATCTTTCCTTGTGATATTTACATGATTTAAAAATTAGAGCCATCTGGAGGTTTTGAGGCAGCTAAGTGTAAATTAAGGTCTTTTTTATTGGCATTCTCAATGGAAGCATAAGCTTGTCGTAATGTTCTTCATTTTGCATTAGCCCTAAGGCTCAATTGTATTGATACTATATACTCTAACTGCCTACCAATCATATCTTGGTTGAATGTTGCGAAAGTACAAATAGATTGGGCGACTTCTTTGATTTTGGAGCATGTAAAAGCAGCTTGTTGATGACTTCGTGTAAGTTTAGTTTCGCCACTCTCCTAGGACTAACAATTTGTATGCAGATTTCTTTGCTTCCGGTTGTTCAAGATTGAAATTTTCTAAGGTCTAATGGGGTTCCACACCACCACTTATTCTTGATCCGTTAGTTTGTAATTCACAACTGTTCAGTCTAGACTTTTTAGGTCTTCCAAAAATGTTGTATTCTACAGTAGGGTTTTAGTAGCTGAGTCAGATTGATGGTTGCATTGTGTTCAATTAGTATACATTATCCCATTTTATTTTCTAACAATTAATGGTATTTTTTTTTCCAAGAAAAAATATATTTAAAAAAAAAAAAAAAGAATTATATTCTATAACTGTAGGACTAATGGAAGCGTCAAACTATGGAGGAGTCAAAATCTAATTTCCACCTATATTAATGTTCTATAATATTTTTAGATGAAAGTGTGAAGATAAGGAGTCATTGTTTTGCATCTTATTTGGACATACGCTGGAAAATCTTTGTGTTCATAAGCCGAAAATTTTTCAATGGTGAAATATTATTTTCAATCAGACATAAAAGAATCTAGCGATTGTTCTTCGCCAAAGAAAGGCAAAATTCTTACTTCTCGTGCTGACGATATATATCCTCATTCACCTTTATGTGTTAGCCATACTCTCCACTCAACGATCTCCTACCTGTTACCATACCTATTCTTAACTCCATTTATTCTGATTTTTATAATAATTTATTTATTCATTATATTATTAATTTCAGAGACAACAAAAAAAAATTTTATAATAAAAGTTTTTTTTTTCCCGCTAAAAGGATCATTATATTAAGCGAAGAAGAAATATTAAAAATACATCAATTAATACCTTATAATATAAATTATAAAGTGACTTCGTCCATATACCAAGCACTAGATTATATACATTCAATGTATAGATAGATCTTCAGTTTTTTAAGTGGTTTTATTATTTTTCCTTTCCATTACAAGTCAAGATGGATAAATACCCATGATAACCATATTGTCCAAATATATGCAATCCAGATTTTTTATTATATAGTAAAAATTATATTATATAATATATAATTGATCATTTTAGTAAAGTTTAGTCCAAGGTTTGCCTGACATATACATGGTTATCCTTTTCTCATTTGAAAAAAAAAAGCCGGGAATTTTTCCCAGCTAATACATTAGTGTCATAAACTCCGGATTCTGAAATGTTTTGTTTTACACACCGAGTCAGATGACAGTTCCAATGGTTTCAATTAATATATTTTACATCTTTACCATATTTCTGCTGTTGCTTACAATAGAAACCATTGAATCTATATATTCTAAAATATATATAGTAGACAGTCAACTCAAAATTGTTGTACTAATAAAATTAAGTGTATTTGTTTACCATAGAAAAAGAAAAAGAAAAAAAATTAAGAATTGAAGAAAATAATAATTGCAGTTAAATGTTTAAATAGTATTAATATCATTTTTTTTTTTAACTTTAGTTTTTCCAATTAAGGAATTTATTTATATGATGTCATTATATCGGATATCAGTGAAAAATTCTTCCATCATATAAAATCTTAAGTTACAAAATACCATAAGTCAAAGACCAAATGCAGGATATCAATTAAGTTACAATAAGATGTTTTATGCATGAACCATGCATAGTTTATAGATGAAAAGAATAATTAGAATCCAATAATTTCTTTGACATCTCTGCTGGTCTTTTAATAAAATCATCTCAAAATGCTTTTTGTATGAACTATAATTCCAATTGTTTTCGAAGGCTGCATAAGTGATCCTTAAAAGATTTAACATCAAAGTATATCCTAATAATTATTTCTTTTAATATCCTAGTAATTTCAGATCACACGCACAACACAAGACATTGTCTTCTTCTGTTTATTTATATATATTAACACATGACATGGGCAATGACATCAATTTTAATCTCTATTCATAAGTAACAACAACAAAATTTCTTACTAAAACACACCATGACATGGCGATAACGACACCAATTTTAATTTAAAAAATCACAAGTCTCTTTTAACTTAAGAACACTAAAAAGGTTGTCATCTATGCACCCTTAGACTTATGAAAGGGTCTATATATTCTTTAAAATTTTAATTTAATTCTAAAGAACAAAATGTTGAGAGTGTGAATATATAAGATACACTGTTGGGTATATTATTATTATTATTCTGTCAAGCTGCTAGTGTTTTATTTAGTATAGCAGCTGTAATGCTAGTGTTGCATTTAATTTCAAAATTAAGAATGAATTATCTCCTTCGCTTATGAAATCTCAACATCATTAATATAGATTCTCTTATGATACTTACTCTTAATTGTTAATGGGAAAGACTTGTATTTTACTGAGGAAAATGATGGAAGTAAAGATCCTAAAATATAATAAAAAACTTGAGTGAAGTAAGATGGGCGTTTACTTGTGATACATACATATGTATATGCTTGTCCTTTCTAATACAACAACTCTTAAGTGGTCCAATCCAGCTAATGTTTACTTAGCTTGCCCTCCTAAACATTGTCTTCTACACTAGAGTTTACATATCTAGTCAGATTGATACTACTTAATTGTGGGTTTATTATTATTCATCTTTATCATTAGTATGTTTCATAAACTCTTGGATTCGCGAAAAGGTTAGAGATCTCATTTTCTCTTATCAAGAAAATAAATAAATGTCTCTCTGCTTTGCAATGCCGAGAGATCTATGATCCGAAACATTAATTTGAGAATTAAAACTTCCATGTATTAAAATGAACTAAAACGACATGCACAATCTTCATCAAGGACATGAATGAACAAATCGAAAGTACAAAGAAAATTTTACAAAGGAGAAAGGATGCCATTATGCTTGGACACAAGGTCAATGTCTAGTGTTGATTATGTGTTCTTGTTGATCCTCACTATTTATAGGTGATAGATCATTAGTTTGTCCAAAGATAACTGAAGTTTTACATTTAAGTCATGCATGGATTTCTACTTCATTCATGTCAATGGTGGCACAGCAGACAACATCAATAAGAGGTTCATATGGTTAAAATACAAGGGGGAGAAAAATAAAATACGTATATAAAAAGGTGATCATGTATAGACGTAGTAGAGAACTTTTCTGGTAAATAAATACATCAATCTATTATCTCCATGATTGTTGAGTGCATTTGTGGTGGTGATATGGCTATCTTACTTGTCGTTCAGTGATCATCTTTTCTACCTAAAACATTCTTAAAGAGCTCAATGGACAGATTAGGGGTAATCATGCTTTAGAATTGAGGACTCTACGTGTATGATCAAAAGAAAATTAGACCAATATTTACTAGCACCATTATGCTTTTTCATTTTGGTCCTTCAATTTTTTTTGGGATTGAGAAATTAAGTCTTTGGTTGTAAGTGTATGTGTAAAATTGACTTTGAATCATTATTTACTCCTCCATGATTCTTATCTCTTCATTGTCAACGAAGATGCTATGGTTAATTTCCAAATGAGAATGAGAGAGAGAGAGAGAGAGAGAACAAACAAGGACATACCAGTACTTCTCTCTCTAGTGGCTGCACAAAGATAGTACTTCTCTCTAGTGGCTGGCGAGAGATGGACGAAAGAGTAATGTCAGCAATTACACATAGAATGACGTTTTAATCATCCATTCTTAATTGGTAGCGCTACCCATTGGCATTGAGAAGGCAAAGTCAGCCGCTCATACATTTATATATACATTGTATTGTAGGAGAGGCTGTCACTGTCAGTGATGAAACAAAGATGACGAACAACTGATGCATATCAAACAAAACAAAACAAAATTAAACTCCCAACCAAAACATTTCATCAATCTTGGTTATTACTTAATTATATGGCACTTTGAGGATTGATTAGGGAAGCTGCAGTTTTGCTCTACCAGTCAAATAAGATTTCTTTGACTGCCAGTTGGTCATGGTGTGCAGAGGAGGATTTCATAAGAATGGTGAAACTTGGAAGGCCATTGTTGACTTCTGGATTAGTGACCCTAGCTAGAAGAAATTTTCCCCAGTTAAGTATGGTCTGGTCTGGTTTCGCCTGATCTGGTCTCGATCTCTGTATTCATAAAAATTTATTAGCAGATTGTCAACCCAAGATCATAGACTAATAAATTATCTACTACATATCAAACACGGCATATTGAGCTTCAAATAAATGGTTACGCAATAAAACAGCTTTTACACATTTGTCAATTTCAGAGTTCAAGAGGTTCTGGAAGATCAGAGCTAAATGAAGTGGGGTCAATCATGGCATCACCAACTCTTAAACAAGAAGAAAAACCAAAACCCATTGTCAGATTGTTTACATTCAATGTACATATCATCTTCAACCATTAAATTTCTCATCATCAGCACGTCATGTTTGATAGATATCTCTGATTATCAAAGGGTATAAATATCCACTATTCCATGTCTCATCTTCCACCCAGGGGATCGAGAATTTCAGAGCATCGATCTTCTAACCTCTTTTAGCTAAAACAGAAACTTCAACCCTTAACAACAACACATCCAATCATGTTGGCCCTCCCTTCTTCTTTGTATCCAGCTTCCTATGGCTGCTGGCCTTATTTGGAAGACAAAAATATGAGCCAAGCCCCTTTCTTGAATTCCAATTCTGGAGAAACCGAAGCTTTAGATTCACCATCCTCTTTACAATTACAACCCCAGTTGGATTCTTTTCCTTCCAGTGCTGTCACGAATGATCCGTCCTTAATCAAGAAACTAAACCATAATGCCAGTGAACGTGATCGACGCAAGAAATTAAACACTCTTTATGCCTCGCTTAGAGCAGTACTTCCAGGGGCTGATCAAACGGTACTGCAAAAGAAATTACTAAAGCTTTTTCTTTAATCTAATTCCGTTTGATTATGCTATAGTCCTTAATTACAAGTTTCTAACTGAACATTCTTGAATTGGGTATAATCTGCAGAGGAAACTAAGCATTCCGGTGACGATTTCTCGTGTTCTAAAATACATACCTGACCTGCAAAACCAAGTTGAGAAGCTGAAACAGCGGAAACAGGAAATCTTATCGAGTATTTACAAGAGAGAAGATCAAACCCACATAGGTAAGAACAAACAGAGTAATGGGATTCTTCGGAAATCATTACCTACTGTCTCTGTGAGTCGAATTGAAGATACAGAAGTCATGATTCAGACATGCGCATGTAAGAACATGAGATGTTCACTATCAGAGATTTTGCTTAATTTGGAGGAAGAGGGCCTTCGAGTGGTTGATGTTTCTACTTCTACTCCATCGGAGGAAGTGGTGTTTTACAATCTACATCTTCAGGTATATTTTCTTTCTCAATCTTTGAATACCTCTGGATAGAATTACACATTCATTATTGGTGTTGGAATCTAATTAAAACTCATATTTGGTCGAACAGATCAGAGAAAATCAACAGGGGTTGAACTGCGAGTTGTTGAGTCAGAAGCTTCTGTCAATGTGCGAGATCAGAGAAGATTTGTTTTGATGCAAGTGGTTTTGACCATGGAGATTGATTACCTAACAAATTGACAGTTCAACCTTAGTCATTAAAAAGAAGAGAAATCAGAATAGGAGAACAGAGGACTCCATGACCATGATTTATGGAAACCTCTCATTTCTTGTACTAGCTCTACCACTGCTACAAATGCCCCATTCTTTATTCTATTACCCTGTATACAGTGGTCTATTTAGCTTAGATTTTGTAAATTAACTTGCCTTCTTATTATTTGGTAATAATTGCTTTTCTATTCTAAGCCATAGATTTCTTTCAAATTCTTAAAACTAATCAAAAGCTGGAACATCCCTCAAGGCCACCCAAATATTGATTCAATCAATAAAATAGAAACCCAACCAGCAATTTGCCAATGAAATTCAAAAATATGGATTTGATCGAATAAAAGTGAAGGTTCTAGTTGATTTATGGTCATATTGATTGAGCTAGGTTATTTAAGATGTGGACTTGGAAGTCAAGTTTTTCATGGGAAAACATCATCTGCTGTGCCAAGTTTTTGTTGTGCACAACATTGCACATATATACTAAATGATTGGCAAAGAAAACAAAGTGAATACAAGACTATTGAGGATTTTTAAAATTTAAAATTAAATTTTTAATCTTAGCCAATCATTTGGTACAAAAATGCACTGATGTGCACAGCAGAAGGATATGGCGTTGTGATATGCACAACAAAGGATTTTTGTTCGGTTTTTCGTATGTGTGGCTCCTTGTACTCATTTAGAGGCTTTGTGGGCGGGGCCCTATGTTGCTCAATCAAGTTCTAATTATTATTTTTTTCTTTTTTCTTTTTTCTGTTTTCCTTTCGAATGAGTGATTTTATAAATTCTTTTCTCACTTGTAAATGGAATAAAGTTAAGAGTTTGGATCAACCAAAGGGCTTTTAAAATCATAAATAATTTTTTTATTGGTATGAAACAACATTCAATTAAAAAAAAAACAATTATTTTTTCTTTTTTTTGGTAATTAATATTAATGTCAAAGATTTTATTTATATATTTTGTAATAAAATAAAATCTTTGACTTTAAATTTATAATGAACCAGATAGGAGGTATAATTGATATTTAATAACACATGAAAGTAGAACCAGATACAATTCTTACTTACTCTTTCCATAGAAGAACTTAGGAGTTTGTTTCTGTAATTCTTCAAATAAGAGATTTACTTATAGATCACTATAATATTTTATTTTTAATTAGTTTTGAAAACCCTTTTACATTTTATCTTAAAAAACTTTAAATAGTTTATTTTTAATTAGTTTTAAAAACCCTTTTACATTTTATCTTAAAAAACTTTAAGAAGTAAGACAAAGATACTAAATTCTAAATGCATCAAATTTTTAATAGAAAAACTTCAGAAAAGCTATGCAATGCTCAATTAAGTCCAGAATCCACAAATTAATAAACATATAAATGGGTTGGTGCTATATCTACGTTGAAAAGTGACATTAAAGTTGAAAAAAAAATCAATTAAGACAAAACAAGTGAATAAGAATAGGTCCAAACAAGCTGGATACGCATGAGGAGAAACTCAAATGCAACAAAAATACAAAAATCATAGGAAAAGACAAAACAAGTGAGACAAATCTTGCATGCTATCAAATCTTTGTCACTCTGTGAAGTCGATTTGCACTTTGGAGCATTATATAGGTCCTATCAAAAATACAAACTAGTGGACAAAAATATTTTTCAGAGTATATGAAAGTGATTCATATATAAGTGAATTTGTAATTTGTAATCTTTCATTATCATGTTTTTTTCTCAGTTCTAAATATATTTAAACAAATCTAAATGCTTGTCAACTTAAATGCCTTTGCACTTATTAAATATTGTTTTAGATTCAAATAGATCTGCTTCAAACTGTGCAATCGAAAATTTTAGTTAGTTTAATCAAATTAAATGGAGCATAATCGCTTTCTGCCCCACAAAAGAAAAATAATTGAATTCGTTGGTTCTGTATAGTTTCTAAGACTATACGTTTAGACAATTTAATGATTATATAATTGTTATTAGTCCATTGATAATGAAACTTTTTAATCCATTGCCATGCCTTACATAATCAGGTTCTTGTTATAAGGACATTTTAAAAACATAAATCCAAAAAATTCTCTGCCTTAAAATTTCTAAAGAAAATTAGGATTCTACCAAGAAATTAAAAAATAGGAGAAAGTTTTGACATCAATAATAATATTTTGGGATTAATGTGTGGTTTGGGCTTACACGGCCATTAAAATAAGAAAATTTTAAAATTCCAAAGTAGTGGCTATTTCGTCCTTCCCCACACCTCAAGTAAAGAAAAAAGAATTTAAAATCTGTGTTCGGCCATAATTTGTTAATACAAAAAGAGGTGGTTTATCGCAGTCTTTATAAATTATAGAGCTTCCCTGGCTCATTTATTTGCTGATCAAACGGCTTAATCCCTGCTTCAACAATTCTTCTTCTTCTTCTTCTTCTTCTTCTTCAAAATTTCAATTATGTTAACCTTATCTCCTCCCTTGTATTCAACCTTGGGCTGGCCAAATGAAGACCATGTTGGGCAAGAGCCAGAGCAGAAGAACTGGATGGCCAATGACAGCTTCAAAAGCAACATCAGAGACGCAGAGGCTTTGGGCTTATGTCCCCCCTTCATTTCTCAGGAACCAAATGTTCTTGAAGTTGATTCCATGCCATCTAGTGGGCTTAACAATGATCCGGGCTTAATTAAGAAATTAAGCCACAATGCAGGGGAACGTGATCGCAGGAAGAAACTAAACAATCTCTATGTGAAACTTGGATCATTGCTCCCCGGAATCGATAATACGGTATTAGCTTTCTTAGTTCATCATATTCTGTGTTTGATCCTGATTTGTATGTTTCCGTGATTTCAATTTGGTCATTGCAGAGGAAATTAAGCATTCCTGCAACGATTTCTCGTGTTCTTAAATACATTCCTGAGCTGCAAAAACAAGTTGAGAGGCTGAAACAGAGGAAAGAAGAAATATTGGTTAGTGTTTATAACAGAGGGAATTCGAAAACCCAAGTAGACAGACAAAGGAATGGCATAGTCAGAAAATCACTACCAACTGTTTCGGTGAGCCGGGTGGATGAAGGAGAGATACTGGTTCAGATTTGCACATGTAAGAACACAAGAAGTCCATTCTCAGAGGTTCTACAAAATTTAGAAAATGAAGATCTCCAACTCTTGAATGTTTCATCTTCTACCTCATCATTAACATCAGTAGTAGCAGCAGCAGCAGCAGCATCAGAGGAAGTATTGTTTTACAATATTCATCTTAAGGTTTACTTCTTCCTTAATTGCTGATCAATTCTTAAATCTGCAGTGTAAATTTATTATCTTTGAGGTTAAGAGAGAACTACTCTTATTTTTATCTCTTGTTTCTGGACTTGTGATTCAACAGATGACAGAAAATCAAACACTGGACTGTAATTTATTGAGTCAGAAGCTGCTATCTATGTGTGAGAACAAGGAAGAGTTATTCTGAGGAAGACAATGGCTGTGGATAGCTAGTAATTAGGAAAGGTTTACAAACTTGAAGCAAGATACCCATGTAAAGTTTTGGACAGAGAAGACATAATGAGAGATACCAACCATAGGACAATGAACGTGTTTGTATAACAATGGTCTGTAATTACAGACCATATGTCCCTTGTCTTATGGTCCGCAATTGTTGTATGCACTCCTTGTAAAGTTCTGTACTTATTATATACACTCTACTTAATTTGGCTAATTGGTCTAAAATTCTTTTACAATGCATAACATAACAAAATTGCCTCTTATCATAAATACTCTTATTAATTTTTCAGTTTCGATGCAAAACTCGCGGGAGGGGATGCACATAAGAAACTCTATAGCGTAAGTTCCAAGTAGATTCTCTTTATATTCAAAGAGATTCCATTGTCAAAAACGAAACCAATATTCACCAAATATACAAATCCCCAGAGGGCTAGAGAAATTCGGGTCATTAGTGGGTTAAGGATGATTCAAAAAACCAACCAGGGTTAAGGGGTTTAAGCTTAAATTTCGACAAATAATGAATCAAACAGTCTTTTCTGAAGTGTATGAAACAAGTGACATGAACAAAAAATACACTTACAACCGATGCCCAGATCGCTGCAGAGGATCTGAATAGGTCGTGTAGGTAGTAAATGAGTGGTTATGAACGAAATGGATGAAGGAAAAGGAATATACATTAGTCGCACAGAGCCTCATTATTAGGGGAAAAATAGATGTCTACCCATGTAATTTTAACAGCATTTTCATTATCGATAATTGCGTGTTAGTTACTATCTTTTCCCTTTTCTTTTTGGTAGAATCTAGTTACTATCTGCTCTTAAAAACTTCAATTAAAAGAAACTTCACCTCGTCAGCCTCTTCTCCATTTCCCTGTCGATCTTCAAATTCCAGTGATGGCGTGAAGAGAGCAGTTTAAAATTTATACATGAAATGAATAAAAGAATTCCAAGAATGATCCTTTAAAACTGACACTCGCCTAGGAAAACGCTACTTGGGATTACAAGCATACAGAATGGAGCAACGAATAAACTAAGGAAAATCTTGTAGGACATAAGCATGGCAAAATGAGAGCTCACAGATAAGGAAATAACAACCACTTTGAACCCTCAGACTACATTCGATGGCCAAAACCAAGTTGGACAATCAGATAATAGTCACACAAACATAGAGAATGGATTGGAACAGAACTAGCATTAATCAACCATCATAATTACATACATAACAGTACCTGTTGCTACCAAGTATGCCCATTAAACATGCAGGGGCTGGATGCTGGATGCATAGTAAAAAGAGAACAATGAGAAATGAGAAATGTACAATAACATTCCTTAGAGCATGGTGGAAATTAAATCCATCAACCATTATAAAGGCGAAGTCAGCAATCGAAGTTCTGATCAGAACAATTGATCCCACGGTAAGCTTCTGCAATTTCTTATGTCAATAGCTGAAGAGACATGGCATGGTGAGATAGCATCATCATTTTGCCCTCTTGGCTAAAACCATGAATGAACTGCTCTTGCTCCAGAAATGCAGGTAAAACAATATTTACATACTGGGGGAAGCAATGGGGAGCAGAAAAGGAAGGGATGGATTGAAATGACAACCGATCAAGAATAAGACCAGAAGGTCATAGCTGCTGCTGACTAATTGTGATTTTTTTGTCTTGACACGAAAAATCATGCAGCACCCAAATTACGGGCATGAAACATTATATTTTCCACTATGACAGGTGACTAACCTCCAAGCTCCCATGCTGCTTGTATACACATTATACAGTACTGGTGGAATTTCATAAACCACCGATTCCTCCTACCCTGTGGAAGAACTAGTTTCCTCGGTTTCATCCTCACTGAAACTGGTTGGGGTCTCGACCGCAGACCTAGAAAATTTTGAACTTCAACGTCAAATCAAGGGAGAATAATTCATCAACAATATCGGGGGGGGGGGGGGGGGCATATGTAACATGTATGCAGGAAGCATCATGAATGTTAAAGTTTTTCAAGAAGGGATGAAATTAATTTTAGTTGTTTATATTACTATATAATGTAAAATTACAAGTTTGGACATTGACTATCTATATCTATTTAATCAAAGAATAAGGGTTTCTAGGAAGTATAAAACTAGCCATGCCCCTTCAGTTCACATTTTTATATTATAAATAAATAGGTGCATCTCTTCTTTCATTATAATAATTTCTCTTAGCCACCAATCTAAAATTAACTCTCACAATATGCCCCACCACTCCATTTGAAAGAATAAAGACCAACCCTAAGTACATGTATATACAATGTATGATCGACTAGTAACACTTAGTTACAATTTTTATTTTTATTTTTTTTTGGGGGTGGGGTGGGGAATGAGTTATAACACTTGGTGATTTGGTTGTGATGCTAACCCTTTTATGTGGTTTGTACATGGCAGCAACACCTGAGGAGATGGTGTTTTCAAAACGTTCTCTTGCGGTAAAAATTCATCACTTCTGATTCTCCTAGCCATCAAACTAGTAACACTTAATTACAATTTTTATTTTTATTTTTTTTGGGGGGTGGGGGGTGGGGAATGAGTTATAACACTTGGTGACTTGGTTGTGACACTAACCCTATTATGTGGTTTGTACGCGGCAGCAACGCCTGAGGAGATGGTGTTTTCGAAACGTTCTCTTGCGACAAAAATTCATCACTTCTGATTCTCCTAGCCATCTTCAAATATGAAGAAAAAACAGGGATCAGATATAAAAACCAATAAATGAATAACTGAAATAGTTTCTGAACTCCAGAACTCATATGATAAGCAAATTTCATTTTTTTGGCTGCAAATGTAATTGAACCTGATTGCTGTATTCCTTGCTCATCCCCTTTTCTCCATAGATCCTCTCATCCTGCATGGAAAAAGAACAGAAATGAATGAAATCAAATGTTCAAGTCATGAGACCACTGTAATTGAACAGAAGAAGACAAGTGTAAAGTAATACCAGAATTTTTGCCCTATACTTTCCTCTGTCCATATTATCAAGAGATTCATTGCTTTGAAGTTCCAAATTCGAATGTTTAGGCTCAAAGTATTCCTTCCTTTGAAACAAATGAGGCCTGGAATTATCACGACTGATCTGTCGAGGATACGATGATTCACTTGTAACAACTTTTTCACCATAAACATGAAGATGTTGGTCATCAGATCTCATTCCCTCCACAACATGCTTAGACTTCATCCCACGGTTCCTCCTGAAGTTAAAACCAGAAGCTTCCCCAATGGAATCTTCATCAAAATCCAAGGCAGAATTCCGAGCAGGGGCGTGATAACTATAACTGGAAACAGAAGACTTTGGTTTCAGCGGCCGGGGATCAGACTCCCTCATAGTTCTTCTATGTTTGTCTCCTTGATAGGTCCCCTGAGCATACATCTTGGAATTGTACCTGTCACGTCTCTGGAGGATTTGGGAACTTGAATAGTTAGCTCATATAACACAAGATGGCATCTGAGGACAAACGAAAAAATTAGATACACCGGCAGTATGACAATTTGATATGCAGGATGAAAGATATAAACTGCTGAATTGCTAGAGAGCACAAACTTGGCTCAACAGCAAGGTTGCTCAAATTTGATCTAGCGCTCTTAGGTTCGAGGTGCGAAACAGCCTCAACTAATGGGGGTAAGGCTGCTTATGCTATAAGCCTGCCTCATGCACTGGGAAGGTCTTCCTTCTAAACTGGCACGTGGTTGACAATAACACTTAATAGATATAATGCAGTTCAATAACAGTCATTAAGACATAAGGAGTGGCCACTGATGCAAAATAAGGCTGATGTTACAATGTCAAGTCTCTTCTCACTAGTCATGAATCATCCCAACTTTAAGTATGTGACTCATTTCATGAAGTGAAATGTGTTTACTGAATCACATAAAAGTAAGTATATAACATATGCATTCAGGGAACATAAAGTAAAAACCTCATAAAAGATCCACTCACCATGTTAAGACCATGTTCACTAGAGTTTCTCGGAATGCTAAGAGAATCCTGTTGGACGGGATCACCAACATAAAATGGCTCTGCAAACAGTATGAATGTAAGAAATATAAGAGTCTAGGAAACATAATAAGAAAAAGATTTTACACCGAGGTTTCATTTTTGAGATACAAGTAAGAAGAACATGATGTTGGGTCAAGAATGGGGAGAGAAAAAAGTATTTACCGTTTCTTCCCCTCTCCCCCACCCCCTGGGTTTTTAAAGGGTAGTCTATACATAGAACATGAATGTCATGGTAGAATATACAGATGCATAGAACATGAATGTCATGGTAGAATATACAGATGTATTTTGTATTTTATTGCAAAGGGTGGGTCATTTGCTGTCGTTGCAGTAACCTTGTTCTGGCTTTGCCAGCTTGCCTTTCCTTAGAGGTATACCTTATTCTTTGTCAATAGATATTGTGACATATGCCCTTTACATACGCCACCCATATCTAATACTGGGTCTTCCTGCCCATTAAAGCTATTTTCATCCCCAGTTGTTAAATCAGAAATAATAGCTTGAAACAACAACAAACTCAGCCTTGTCTCAACTTAATGAGGCTCAGCTATATGGAGCCAAACAAAAGAACGCAGCAAAACCGGTGATCTGAACATAAAAAGGGCAATGAAGAGATAGGGAGAGAGGGAAGACTGATGAGATGAGAAATGAAACAAAAGATATGAAAATAAGAGGAGAGAAGCACAGCCCAGCAAGTCTGGAGAACCTAAGCCTAATGGGGCCTGGTACACGGTTCCCTCCCACTCTATCCAAGGTCATACTTGGAACAAGTCCTAGACTATGCACATCCTTCCACACAACTTCTCCTATGATCATCTTAGATCTGCCCCTAACGGTTTTAGTTCTCACGGTCAGGATCGTATAAATCCTCCTTAGTGTTCCTAGGCCTAGGCATTTGTTGAACGTGAACATATCATTTTAAACAACCCTCTTGGAGGTTGTCACTGATCAGGGCAACTCCCAAACCAGCTCTAATATGTGCATTCCCTATTTTATCAATTCTAGTTTTTCTGCACATCCATCTTAACATCCTCATCTTTGCTACACAAGGCTTCTGAATATGACACTTCTTAACTGCCCAGCATTCCACCTCATACATCATATACGGTCATGCAAGAATCTGATGCAATCCTAGGATCACTAGGAACAAAATGGAGGATATACGAACAAAAAAACAGAAAAAAGTGTCGTTTTTCAAGATGACAAGTAGCTCTTGATGGCTACAAAAAAGGAAGGACTCTTCAAAGTCCTAATCAACTCAATCATGCGCAAAATGATTCTTCCATCACATGATTGATGAGTGGCCACAAGGGCTTACATATAAAGGAAATGGGAAAAATACAGTTTAGGTAAATCAACCTTCTCATTTAGAGAATATATTAATACATTAAATGAATAGCTAGCAAATATGCTAGTTATTTATAAAGGTGGGTAGTAAAAATGGATAAGTAGCAAATATACTAGTATTTGAATAGAAAGATAGCAAACATGCTAACTATTAAATAGATGGGTAGCTAAAGTTTGCCAACTTAATAAGCTTTGCTTTCCAAGCTTGGATGATGCCTATGCAAGATCTCGTATTTCCTCCATTCATTAGTTGGCCAGCTTGCAAGGATTTTCCGTAACAAAACATGGAAGAATTTTAAATGTGCCAGATCCACAAAGTAAGAAACCATTTGAAAGGAAGGGCATGGGTTGGCTTTTGGAAAGCTTAGTCACCATCCACTAAACCTTATCCATGTGTCATACTGGATCAAAACCAATCTTGGTTTTGGTTTGGTTCTTTATATGGTTCTCCTCTAGGCTTTTGAATGTGTAGCCTTAGCATCTAAGACATCTTCATGCAGCTGCAAGCTTACATCACAATCCAAATCACCTTCCCACTTCAAAGGGATTTACCAATCAAGCAGCACTTGTGATACACCTGTCCACTTCATCCATCCCTCTTTAATTCAAACCCATGTTGGAATAACCTTCATTGGGTCACTTGTGGACACCCAACTACCAAGAAACACTCAAACCACAAGCACCAGTAGCAAAACCGAAAATAACTTAAGAGGTCCTTGGAGGATAATGGCAGTGGTAAATAATCTGTTGTGTAGGGAGTGCCAATGCTTGCTGCCGGTCCCAAGCCAGGGTAAAGGAGGAGGGCTGGTGTGTCATGTTGGCAGCTAGCACGGGAAAAAAATCTAGCCAAACCTTTTTACATGGATTCAACCTTATGATAAACGTTGTGCTATGGCATTACCCGACAAAAGAAGCGAAGCACTACATAATGGCCCGGGTATAGTGATAAGTAGACCTAAAAATGGATAGTCAAAATCCACCTCTGAATTCGCAATCAAATTCATTTAAAGGTGTCCAAATATGGAATTTTTCTTACAGGAAAATATTCATATCCGTCCGACAAGCAACCGCATTCAGAAAATTGCTTATTGAATCGGATAAATCCAAATAAAAATGTATCTGATTAGATTAAAGTTTAAACATTTTCTTTCTCTAAAAATGGTTGATACTTAGATTCGAAAACCAGACACCGGTAACCAGGAAATTGAAAATCGGATATTATCTGGTTAAACTAGTAAACATTCTTTTTCTTTAAAAAGGGTTGATAATCGGATTCGGAAACTAGTAATCAAGAACCGAAAATTCGAAAGTCGGAAATAAAAAATAAAAAAATGACAATCATCATTCAATAATCGGATAGTTTATTGGATCGGACTATTATCGAATATCCGATAAAATTCCGGATTCAAATTCAAATACCTTCGTAAATTTTCGACCGAATATCAAATTCGGATTCAGATAGTGATTTTGCTTGTCGGATTCAGATTCAGATAGTGGTGTTTCCAAGCCAAATCCAATCCATTTACTGGTTCTAGTGATAGTAAGTTGGGCAAGGGTTAGCTAGGGCATCCCCTATAAGCAACGGGTTGCGTGTCGACGCCCATATGCGGTAATAAGAAGGCAAGGGTTCCCACGCCGTGAAAGAGTGAAGGTAAATAAGCTAGTCCAAAAACGTAGGATTAGATCGGCATCTTGGAACATAGGATCTTTAACAGGTAGCTGATAATTAATAAATGTTATGAGGAAAAGAAGGATTACTATAGCTTGCATTCAAGAGACTAGATGGAAAGGTAAAAAAGCTAAACCTTTGGCATACTGGGGATAAAAGTAATAAAAGTAGAGTTCATATAATAGTGGATAAAGATTTAAACAACCACACGGTGGATGTTAAAAGATTAGGTGATAGGATCATTGTTATCAAGCTTGTAATGGAGAAAGATATCATAATTATGATTAGTGCATATGCACCTCAAGTAGGACTAGATGAAAGTTTGAAGTTACAATTTTGGGGAAATATGGATGGATTAGTGCAAGTAATTCATCAAGGAGAAAAGATTATTATACGGGTGATCTAAATGGACATATTAGGAAAAATGAAAGAGGATATGAAAATGTACATGAAGGATATGATTTCAAAGAGAGAAATGAGGAAGGGATCTCAATTTTAGATTTGATTGTTGTTTTTTATCTATTTATTGTAAATACTTAATTAAAAAAGAGAGAGGAGCATTTAATTACCTTCAAAAGTGGAGACATCATAAAAGCCAAATAGATTTCTTCCTAATTAGAAGGTATGATAGATTGTTGTGCAAGGATTGCAAAGTGATACTAAGGGAAAGCTTGAATGCACAACATAGACTAGTGGTCTTGAATATGTGCCTAATTCCACAAAATCATAAAAGGTGTGACCTAACCATCCTAGGGTAAGATGGTGGAACTTAAAAGAAGATTGCTTGAAATCTTCACGAATGAAGTAGTCAAATAAGGAAAGTGGGAATTTGAGGGGGAGACTAATATAATATGGAATGAGATGGCTAAGTGTATTAGGAAGGTGGCTAAAGAGGTCATAGGTGAATCAAAAAGAAAGCTCCATTCTTGTAGAGAGACTTGGAGGTGGGATGGTGAGGTTCAAGCAACCATTAAGAATAATAAAAAATAAATAAATAAAAGAAGAAAAAAACTACTATTAAGACATGGCAGAGGATTAAGGATGTAGAGGATCTGCAAAGGTATAAGTTGGCTAAAAATGAAGCTAAGAAAATTATGGGTTAAGCAAGGGAGAAAAAGTATGAAAATTTATATAATAACCTAGGCAAAAAGGAAGGGACAAAATATATTTATAAAATGGCTAAAACAAGGGATAGGAATAGCAGAGGACTAGACCATGTTAGATGTATTAAAAGTGAAGATGGTAAAGTTTTTAGTACGTGATGAGGATATCGTGAAGAGATGGGAAGTCTATTTCTCTAGTCTACTAAACGAACATAATTTAGGTATCTATGTTTCAGATGATTACACCATTAGCCATGGCACCATTTTTTAACATAAATACGGAGAATTTCGACGTCCAAAGTAAAAGAAGCTTTAAGGAGGATGAAAGTAAGTAAGGCACAAGGTCCCGATTAAATCCCAATAGAAGTATAGAAGAGCTTAGGAGCCTTTGGGTTAGCTTGGCTAACCAAGTTGTTTAAAAAGAATATGAGCACAAGGAAAATGCCACATGAATAGAGGAGAAGCATCATGGTTCCAATTTATAAAAATAAAGGAGATATCCAATATTGTAATAACTATAGAGGCATCAACCTGATGAGTCATACTATGAAATTCTAGGAGAGAGTAATTAAAGCCCGTTCGAGACAAGTAACCACAATTACGGAGAACCAATTTTGCTTTATGTTGGGAAGATCTAAAATATAAGTTATTTACCTTATTAGGAGCCTTATGGAAAGGTATAGACAGTACAAGAAAGATCTTCATATGGTCTTTACTAACCTAGAAAAAACTTTTGATAGAGTCCTAAAGCGTTAATTTGGAAAGTACTAGAGAGAAAAATGTTGTAAGTATGTAGACATAGTTAAGATATCTCTAATGGTTCAGTGACATGTGTAAGAATGGTGGGAGGACGAGGTGGTGAATTCCCAATTATATTTGGTCTACATCAAGGATCAGCTTTAAGCACATATTTATTTGCACTTATAATGGACAAATTAACAAAAAAATTCAAGATGAGGTTCCTTGGTGTATGTTTTTTGCTAATGATATTGTGTTGATAGATAAAACACAAGTAGAGATTAATACTAAGTTAGAATCATGAAAAGCAACTTTGAAATCAAAAGGCTTTAAACTAAGTAGAACGAAGACAAAATATTTAGTTTATAACTTGGTCTTGATCGACAGGATTCTGAGGTGGTGAAACTTGATGATAAAGAGATTCCTCAAAGCAATTGTTTCAGGTATTTTGGCTCAATCATAGATAGAAGAAGTGATATAGATGATGATGTCTCCCAAAGAATTAAGATAGGGTGGATGAAGTGGAGAGATGTGTTATCGACGTGTTCCTTTAAAACTCAAAGGAAAATTCTATAGGATCATTGTACGACCAGCTATGATGTATGATACAGAGTGTTGGACTATCAAGAAACATCATATAGATAAACTTACTGTGGCTGAAATGAGGATGCTAAGATAGATGAATGGCAAAACTAGAAAAGATAAGATAATGAATGATTATATTAGAGCTGGTCTAGGAGTAGCTCCAATAAGTGATAAGCTTCCAAAAAGTCATTTGAGGTGGCATGGTCATGTTCGATGGAGGCCTCTAAATGCCCCATGTATGGAGAAGTGATTTAATCCATATTGAAGGAATTAGAAGAGCTAGGGGCAAGTCTAAGATGACCTTATGAGAAGTGCTGAGAAAGGATATGCATAACTTAGGTCTTAAATCTAGTATAGTCTTAAACAAAGCTGACTTGAAGGCAATAATTCATGTAGCCGACCCCATTTAGGTGGGACAAGGCTTCTTGTTGTCGTAGGGAGTGCCAATGTTGTACATTAAATTTTCAAGACAAGCAAGGAGGATAATCTACTTAATGGGATTGTCCTAGGAATATTTAGAGAGAATAAACAGAATAACATCAGAAAACAGGGTGTTTTGGGTAAAAAACATTATTTGGCCTTACTTGTAATTTCAAAAACAGTGTTCTTTTCTAATCCACCAAACCACCTCTCTGATTGTCCCATCGAAGTGCAGCTTCAAACCACTCTTAATTTGAACCAGCATCCAACTAGAACAGCAAGCACTGAGTTAAAGAAAATTACTGCAACCTGAACCTGCACAAGGGCAGAACAAGATTTGAATTTTGGCTTAGAACTTCCAACAGAGATCAAATCTTGAGTCAAACGTGTGTGTGTCATTTCTATCACAGTATGGACCCTCAAAGTCTATCAGTAGAGGATCCTGGATCAGTTCCAATGATTGGGGTTGTAAATCAGGTTACAACAGTGCAGGGGAGAGAGGAAATGAGACAGATATTTGCTCATAGGTTTTTTCCAGGTCAATAAAGACCATGTGAGGCCCTTGCCATCTCTATATCATTCTATTAGCCTCCAAGGAGGTTCACTAAGATGAGTATTACTTCTCAAACAGATTTCAATAACCTTCTCCCAAAGTCTAACAGTGTGACTTACTAGATTATCTGCTTCATAATTATTGCAACTTGGATATAACCTTTATTTTTCTAGATCAGACTCATAACGTTTCTCTCCCACTCATCAGCCATCTTTCTGGTGTTCATATTCTATTTAGCTAACCAGTATCCCCAGAACATCCTAGGATTTTCCACACTTCTATGCTATCTCATCCGGGTCCAGTGTCTTGCACGCTTTCATCTTTCTCAAGGCTTCTTTAACTTCAGTCACACTTAGCTTTTGTACATATATAAGACAGGCATCTGGTTGGATAATGTAGTTGTCCATGTCATTTCTCCTCCTTTCCATTAATAATTGATTCATCCTAGCCAAAATCCTATACTAAATTGTCCATGTTAGCCCATTCATAACATTTGCTATTTTATGCTAATCCTACTTGAATGCTTAACAGCAAAAAATAAGAAAAACCTCTTTCTCCAATACTAATTTGATCAAAATAATCCCATAACACAGTCCTTTGACCTCTAAAAAATCATTGTTAAGATCCTTGTCCACAATTATACCTACGACTATCATCTCCTAAATACTAAAGTTTGAAGTCATCCTACATCTTAGCTTTGTTACTTTTCCGTCTAGTCTCTTGTATACCAAATAGAAGCTTGAAACTTTGTGACACATTAGAATGTTAAGTAGAGTAAAGCCTCCCACTCTGATTTCCTTTCAAAGATTATTATAATGACTCGAACTATAAATAACGGACCCACCTTGGCAGGACCAAAATTATAACAAAACAAAAACAACCAAACCAAACACATACTATTTCAGCAGCCTAGCATATGTAAATGTGCTCTCTAATCTGGGACGATGTAACTGGAACCACACCAATCCCATGTGAGATCCATAGAGAATATCAACACAGACTTTCACTAGCTGTTTTGTCAAACCCATTGCTAAGCCACAAGTTATCATCACACAAATTTCTTGCTTTTGGATCTTGTAAGCGTTAATATTTAGTTTAAATGTTACTGCAATCTATAAATACAACTTAAATTTTTAGGTATTAGCATAACTTAGGCTAGGCATTCATGCTGCCCAGCTTACTGAAATAAAACATTCTCAGCACTCTAACAAACATAAACCTGCCTCACCATGTTCAAGCAGCAACAGTCTAATTACTTCCCAACACAACAGATATAAAACAAATGCAAAGTTTAATGGCAGCATAAATCACAATTGAAGCAGTAATGCATATGGTAGACCTGTATGAGGTAAGAAAATTCAAACTTAGAATGAACATGAAAGAAAACCTGGAACTCCTATCTGAGTGACTGATGCATGTTTCTCCATCAGAAGAATGCTTAATTACAGAGAAAACAAATCATATAATTAATTAATTATTACCATGAACTGGATCACTAACTGGAGTCTCAAATGCACCAGGAGGAAGAGGCTGAAATTCAACCCCAAGCTGTGGACCATCTTCCCGGTACTGCCTACCCAATTGTCTCTTAACAGATATGATAGCAGCATGTTCAACTGCATCCTGCAAGTTCAAATATCCTGATGCCAGCTTATATCCTCTGTTCTGCACACCTCTCGTATCCATCAAGATATAGTTACTATTCCGTGAATGAAATCCTGAAGGCTCAATATCATATGGATCCCCTCTAAGAGGAAGTAACCTGTCCTGTGAAGCTGAGCTACTTCCTGAAGATGTGTTGTCCACCGTGCCATAACATCCAGTTCGCATATTGTGACCCATTGTCTTATAAGTGATGGCTGTAGCTGGAAAATCATGGTCATAAAGCCTTCGACTTTCCACTTCCCTTGGGTCAAAATGCCCATACTCTCCTTGCTTGGTGCTACTGCATGAATCCTGCCTAAGTCCACTGCCATGCTCTTGTATAACACCACTTGAAAGATCCTGTTTTCCATTGGTGCATGCTTCCTCTCTTAACTTTTTATCCTTCAATCTTCTGTGGCAAAACCATCCAGAAATCTGTTTCTCTGACAATCCTATTTCTTCTGCAAGCTCTGCTTTCATTGACTCGGTGGGATATTTATGTTCTGGAAAACATACAAAATGGTCTAAGTCAGTCCTGATAATGAAGCCAGTATGTTGACACTCACTGGATAACTACAAATACATATTTTAAAAATAAAAAATAAATAAAAAGAGAGAGAGAAGAAGAAGATGAAAAGAAAAGGAGAAGCAACAATACCATTATAAAAGTTTTCTAAAGCCTGAACTTGTGATGGTGTCTTGAGCCTTCTTTTCTTATTCTTCTCTGGAAGGAGTTTCTCCTCTTCAGAATGAGTATCACCAGAATCTGAAATGTTGATATGGAAATCAAACTAGTTCAATATTGACAAAGCAATGGGTGACTAGTAAAATAAAAAGAGAAACTTATATGGCCTTTTTGTTGAATGTCACAATAGCTTCATGCAGATAAGTTACCTACAATGCTTATTTCATTTGAAAATAAGCTTTCAGTTGGGTTATGTAGCTTAGATGTTTTTTATCCTATGGATTCAGTTTGTAATCAGCCAATTTAATGAGCTGAAGGAAAACATGATGTTATGTAAATCAGTTAATCTCTTGTTTTGAGTCAGTGTTTTTCATTATATTAATTTGCTAGTCCAATAATGTCATGTTATTACTAAAGGATTGGGTTAGGTTTTTCCTTTTTAATGTTTTGAGTTTGTCTTTAGTCTTCTATATTAAGTCTGCAAGAGGCAACTGCCTTGTACAAGAAAATGATTAATAAGAGTCAGATAATGACAGAGTTTTGTAATTGGCTCTATGTGATTCCATTGGTAAGAGGCCATGCATGAGAAGCCTGACTCTTGAATTTTACATTAGACTTTTAGTATTTGGTAGAGCACAAAACCAGTCTCCCGACAAATGCTTAAATCTTCTAGTCAGACATTATTTAGCTTGTTAAGTGTTGTTTAAAACTGTCCCGAAAGACAATTAAATGTTTAGACCTAAAAACAACATATTATCTTACAGCTTTTTGGGTTTTCAGTGATTTTTTATATAATACGATCTACAGAACTTCAAGACTTAAGGGGGTGTAAAAAGGCAACGATGAAAGTAAAAAATTTCAACTACCACTGAAGATCTAGTCTTTCATCCTAAACTAGCAGATTGGCCTTTTACCCTTTGGGAATTTTTTTTTTTCTTTCCTTCCATTTTTAACTACTTTATTAGATTTAAATAAGAGTATTTTGTTTACTTTATGAATAAACTCTTGAAAGATATTTGGCACACATAATAGCGAAAACCAGGTGGGTTCCCTACCAGTAAAACTAATGCAAGGCACCCTGCACCAAGCCAACAATCACCTAGACCCAACATAACTGCCTAGCTGCCTAAGCAACACTGAAAACTATGATTAGATATTACATGTTACATCCAGAATACAACTCTACAGACTGAAGGAAAAGCATGCCAGCATTTCCTCATCTAGCTAAACTGATTGAAGAAAATGACTGAAATTTCTTCAATTCTTTCCTAATTTAATCATGTCTTCATTCATCTTGAGATAATTTTGTAGCAACCTGCACCATTGTTTTCCTAATTCATGCTCTTACATGACAATTTAGTTCTTCTCGAAGAAGAGCAATACAGTAATAAGAATGATAAAGCAAAAAAAGAAAACTTTAAGCATCTAGTCAACAACTAAGTTGGAAGGTAATTAAAATCTCTCTGCACTTCAGCAGCAGCTTAAAGATAGAGGATAAGAACTGTAAGTCCCACTTTGACAAATTCCCCAATAAATAGGCAAAATTGAAGTAGCATGCACAGCAAAACTTCACTCTGCTTTGGATGATAGAAGCAAAACCTTATTCTCAATTCCTTAGCCTCAAACCTCTCTTTGCTCATATTATATTGATGCTCTAATGTTTCTTCAGAGTATTCTTTTCTGTTTGGAAACTTATCTAATTGAGCCACATCCTGAAAATTTTTCAGGTCTCAAAAGTATGCATATAAAATTCTTAGAAGTGCCAACTGCAATACTAAAACCTGTGCTGTGCTGGCAAAAGAATGTAGGATAAGGAAATTTATTTATTCAAGGATTGCTTTTCCTAACTCCAGACTACGTGTGATGAGAAAAACCAGCATTCTAACAGATCTTGAAGAGTTCGTTAGAATGCAAATATTAGCAATGTGATTAGCAATTATTTTATCTAAACAGATTTTGACGAGTTCCAGTTTCAAAACCACCCCCAAAGCATTTCCAAGTTTCAATTGATGAGACAATTATAATTAAATATTCCAACCAGGCACCAAAGCTAAAACAAAGGCCATTTTCTGCCATGAAAAAATGTAATCGAGGGGACGAAGTAACACAAACTATCCAGTCGTTTGTAGATTTACAAAAGTCATTTAACCCTACAACAACAGCAATCTTCTCAATTTTCTGTTTCATCGCTAACGAATCCCCTTACCAAAACAAAACAAAGGGAACATTCCACGTGCTGATAATCCAAACGTAATAAGAACCAGGAATTGGAAATCAAACGAAATCGAACTGACAACTAAACCAGAGAATCAAAGCATGAAGGAAAATTGGTAACATAGAAATCTCCAATTTACATAGAACAAAACATAAATTGGAGAATACAGGTTCTAAGTTGAGAAATTTAAAACAACAATGTCAACAATTTTAAAGCTCAGACCAAAGAGAACACAGATTGAAAATAGAGATCAATACCTCCCATCTCGAAATTTTTGAGGGCTTTCTTCTCCGTTTCTAGGTTGTCTTTCGCTTCAATAGATTCAAAATTAAAACGTCAAGGCATTACAGGATTGAAGCAGAGCGAGTGTGTAATATAGCCCTTTTGGCGTTACAAGTTACAACTCAGCTCTGCAATGCAACCCTTTTGGCGTTACGGCCCAATTCGCAATTCTTCACACAGTACGACTACGAGACGGATTGAGAAATTTTTATTTTTATTTTTTTGTTCCCCTTTACCTTTTTTCCCCTTGAAGATAACGAGGAGATGCGAGTTACTCTTTTGCGTGTCGTTTTTCTTTTATTCTGTGGGTAAATAAAACTTTTTGCGTATTTCCTGGTAAAAAAAGGTAAATACATTTTTTTTGGGGTAATTCGGGTAAAGTTTTTTAAGGCAACGTAAGAACATAACTTCAGAAGAGAAAAGGGGTGACCGGTGAGACCAGCGGTTCATCCCGGGTCGGGACGAGTTTTGTATTTAATTTGTTTTTTAATTTAAAACTAGCTTCTTCTTCTTCATTTTTAAAAGAATTCCAGCTCATGAAGGCCAACCTGTAGCTTAGAAAGTATATATTTTCCCAGCCATATATATTATCTTGGTTTGTGATTGATGCATCTAAAAATTGTTTTATTGTTGGAAGCTTGAAAATCCAATCCATGCCTACACATCGGTTGAGAACCTGCCGCCTCTGATGGTTGAGTCAATAAAAGTATCACAAAAGAGCTCTATATAGTTGCAGAGCTTAATTGAAAGATATAATGGGGGGAAATGGTTTAGTTATATTTTTCATGTTCTAGTCATTAGCTTATATAGGTCCTACCTTCTCATCATGTAGTAGTGTTCATTCATTCTTCTTGAGGAGGAGCACTGTGGTCAACAACTGTGGCTGGGTTTAACCATTCCTTCTTTGCATATGGGCAAGTATTTCACCTAAATAATGGTTTTTTTATTTATTATTATCATAAATTCTACATCGTCCTTTCCTTCCTGCTTCTCTTTTTAGTTTAATTTGTAGATTATTATTCTCAGCTTGTCCTCTTAACTTGTCTTGATGGTCTAGACCTATTGTAGTAGAAAGACATACATAGACAATTTGGGATCTGCCAATGCCTTGTTGTTGGAACTTGGAAGAAAACCTATCAACCAACCAACCAACAGGGGTTGACACATTGGGTCTTTGAGAAGCTTTTAATTGGCACGCATAAATGAAGTGAGATTATTCAGTTTCATTCATTTATTTCCACGTTAGATTATGCCATAGTATGATTGTAAATTTCAAAACTTTTTTCAATTCCAAGAGTAAATTCCTCACATTACAACATGGTATTAGAGTAAGATTTTGTTTTCATCCTACAGAGGTGTTGTAGATTTTTTTTTTTGAAGTCGCTATTCACGTGTTTGTTTTCTTTTCGAGTATCTTGAAAATGTATATTGGGTGATTAAGTGTATGTTTAGAAATAAATTGTTTAAAGAGTCTGGTATTTAAGCGGACCGATTGTGTCCTTCCAGTCTTTCCTAAAAACTTTCATGGTGTACTTTAATTCAACAATATACCAATTAGAGGTAACTTGAAGAGATACTTTTTCATGTGAATTAGTGGGAATAATTTTTAAAATATTTTAAAGACTTTTTCATAATTCTGAAAAAGTTTAGGAATTTTTTTTACAATTTGCAACAATTTCAGAGACTTTTTCGTAAATGTTAAAAAAAATTCAGGGACTTTTTGAATAGTTTCTCCTTGCAATGATGGCTGATCCCATATCTCAATCAAGGATAGAGCTAGTTACCGTGAATTTGAATTTGAATTCAAAGACTTGTCATTTACAAGCTGAAAACTTTGGTTTTTACACTACCAGCTTATCTTAATGCTCTAAAGGGGATGGTATCCATGGTAGGTTGTCAATCACTGTGATTGTATTTGGTTGATTTTAAATTACTTGTTCATCATTATACCTAGCAAGTTTCCTAGCCATTGTTTGTCTATGATTTCCAGTTGGTGTATGTGTATCAGATTGTTTGAATGTCAGAATTCGTCTTCTTTTCAATATACATGTTCGCAGCACCTATATGAGTTGGAACAATTAATTTGTTTCAATGTACAACTGAATATATAACTGTGTTACCAAGCATGAAGAAAAGAAAATAGTGGCAGGCCACAGTGGAAAAAATACTCATGGGTTTTAAAGGAAGATTTGAGTACTATTTATTGGGCAAACAACAGGCAAGCTAGTGTATCTTGGCCTGGTTGGTCCAGGTGAACGGCCACCTGAGAGGCCTTCTTCCATGGCCTTTCTCTTGTTGTTCGGGGGTCGGCGTTGTTCTCGCTCACAAATTTTCCCCTTTAAAAGATGGGGTTGAAGCTTTTTCATATCTGATAACTGTACTGGTTTAAGAAAGAATTCTTCTGCTCCGTCTTCTAAGCATCTGGTCAATGACAATAATATAGAGTTTTAGTTTAGAAATCTTCTTGAACCCCTGTTGGTATCTGTCTTCCAAAATTTTTCTACTTTTTGGACACAATTAAACTAAAAGTTAAGAACAGAAAAGCTTGAGGATTTTTTACCTGCTGATCCTTGATGGTACATTTTCAGAGGACATTATGACAACTGGAATGTCTTTTAGGGATGAAGATTCCTGTAGAACAAAACCATAGAAAATCCACTGAGCTTCCATAGAAGAATTATGAGTTCGGATAGATTTTTTAGATCTGGCAAAATAAATGTTTAACAACGCATACCTTGATTCTTTTGAGTAAATCATAGCCTGTCATTCCAGGCATACAGTAGTCTGTTATGATGAGATTTATTTCCATTTCCTGTTAAAAAGAATACTTATCCATTAGCCGTGAAGATTCAAAAACCAACCAGGGGAAAAGGATCTAACTTTCACAAGCTTAGAGACGATTCTAGACCTGATGATGTGAAGAAACATAAGGTGGGTTTGGGGTACTTTGGCTATCCTCATGTAAACCCAGAAACTCTAAAGCTTTGTTCCCAGAATCCACTGTAGTAACTGCACAAAAATCCACAAAACCCAGAAGAAAAAACAGTCAAAATCCAATGAATTCCATAGGAAAGAAATAAGAAATGAACTCATATCCTCCTGTGTCCAGTCTCCAGACATACCATGACAAGATGAGTTCTTCAGGAGCCTCTCAATCAGTTTTCTGTCTGTGAGGCTATCATCAACTGCTAAAACATGAAATTGAGATTCTACTGCCATGCCCATCAAAGAGTTGAGGAAGAACAGGGGGCAGAACAAGGAGAAGAGGAAGTAAATAGACTTTGATTATTTTTCTGTGGGGAGTGTAGCACCGTAAGTGTAGAACCTGTTTGTGTTGAAATACTACCCACCAGAAATCCATATCCTCAAAAAAGCAAGATCGGGTCAGATTTCCTCACCATTCTCAGAAAATTTTCAACTTGATTTCTGAATTAGTGACGAAGCAAGGGACATCTTTTCTATACATTTTCCTTTTCTCAAAACCCATTAGAATATATACATAAATAATGAATGAGTTTTTGAGTTTTTGAATTTTTGATTTTCAACCTTTTCCCTGACCAATCCTGCGATCACTTTCTTGGGTTTTTATTACAAGTTATAGAAAAGAAAATTTGAAGTTTTCTGGACTAAGTGCATAAGGTTAGGACCTTGTGGAAGATGATGCCCAGGTCCCAGCAAAATCCCTCGAAAGATACTGTGATGTCAGCTAACTCAGCTCGGATCCTTTTCCCTGATATGAAAATCATACCGTATCAGCGTATCTTGAGAAGGTCGGGGTGGGCCAAAAGAGGGAACAAGTTTTAAACTTTTATTCTATGAGGATTTGCTTCCTGACAGCAGTCTCTGTTCGGTTCTACATTCATCCATTTCATTCAAAATTGCTCTTACTGATAATTTTGTATAATTGCAGAATTAAGCATTCGGTTGTGTGTTTTATTAGGTAAGATTCAATATAAAAACTACACAAAGATTTTTTTTTTTTGAGGATAATAATAACTGGACTTAGACAGAGAACATACAAAGAAAATATACAAGATTTATATGGGAATATATACAAATAAATCACAGGATTCCCTCTAAAATATATCTTGCAAAACATGCTTCTATTTGAGGATTGATTGACTCCTATAGTTTGATTGGTGAAATATAATTGAACTGCATATACTAAGACTTTTCCTCAAGTTAGAGTGTGAACATCTATGCCCAACTTGGATTTAAGAAATTACAACTATTTCCAACCTAAAGATTCAGTAAATAAATCTGTAATTTAGTCTAATATAGCTATCTTATTTGGTTGATTTATTCCTTATTAGTATTTTTCACAAATTACATGACATTCAATTCAATGTGTTTAGTACATTCATGAAACACTGGATTAAATGTATTGTGAAATACAGCTTGATTGTCACGGTTTGATGGAATGAAGGTAACTATGCATCAAATATGATAACCTTCTTTTTTGTATTTTTTAGGTAGTATGGTAACTAAATATAGTTGTTAGATAAAATCATAAAACCTCAATGTTTCATGGCACAGCTAAAAAAAAAAAAGGCATACAATAAAGAAACAATGACAAGTAATAAAATTAGATAATGAAGTCTATCCAGGCCTTCTTATCCTCTTCTTAGTTACCCCTTCACACTCAATAAGTCCTCAATCTAATAAGAGGGCCCAAACAGCTTGTTTCTTCCTCTTCTCCTTCTCTAATTACAAAAGTCATCAATGTCTTCCTCGTCTTTTTTTGGTAAACTATATCTTCCTTGTCCGTTGTGATAGACATTAACTTCCTCTTGGATCTCAAGGTTACCAAAAAAGAAAAAGAAAAAAACACTTTTGGATCCCAAAATCCCAAGGAGGGACCCATTTGTTGCTTCGTCTTTTCATTCTCTGTAAATGCAGAACCCACCAAGATCTTCTTTGTTTGTTGAGATCAACACTAATAACTTCTGGAATCCGAAGACCTTAATGATGGACGTGGACCCATTTTAATGTTGTTAGATGAATTGATCGATCTAATACATGACCATAGATAATTAACACATTTACCATGGTATACATAGCTAAACTCACACGTCTTCCCAGTGCTATCAATTGAGCTTGTTTGATCTTCAAATTTTAAATACGTCCCCTGAGTTTCTCTATGTAGAAGACTAGAGAAAATGAACTAACTTGGGTCTCTTCTGCTCAAGACTACAGCATTCGATTCTCTGGAATCATGTTAATGACCAGACAGAAAGAGGAAGATTATTGAAAATCCAACAAAAGCAATCAAATTGTCAGGAATGGCCGGGACCAATAAATTTTTCTGAATACTGCAAAACAGAATAAGCAAGATTTGGCAAATCTCAACTTTTTCCTCAAAAAAAAATAGATCCGCTAACCCTTTGACAAACCTTCAGAATTTTTCGGTTTTATTTTTTTCAAAAGCAAAGAGGAAATCTATTCTCTTATCTATTTTTTTGTTAGAACTATTCTTCTTTTATGATTTAAAAAACAGAGGAAATTGATTGTTGCTTACTATCGTGATCTTGATTTGGCGCAATGCTACAGCCAAACATTTAATTTTCCATGAAATTTAAGTGGACGGTTGAGATTAAATAAAGAATGTTTATGTGTTTACATTTTAAGGATTAAATGTTTTTAATTTACAAACCAAGTCCCCCATGCTCTGGGGATTAAATTTCACCTGGCCGGAGTACCACCGCCAGAAATAGGGATACGAGACCTCGCTTGGTCTCCCATGACTTGAGTTGAGCCCGCTGGAGGTCGTTTCTGTTCTGCTAGCAAGGACCACCGCATCGATTCGATCTGGAGCATCTATGACTTGGGACCAATGACCGAGAAGGAGAAGAGGAAAGAGATTATTGGAAATTCCAAGGGCAAAAGCACTCAAATTGTCAGGAGAGTGGCGAGGGACCAGATGAAAATTTTCTGAATGACCTGCAAAAGTAGAGGAACAATCTCCAGATTTGGCAAATCTCAACTTTTTTCTAAAAAGTAGATCCGCTAATCCTTTGACAAACCTTCAGAATTTTTCGATTTTCTTTTTTTCAAAAGCAAAGAGGAAATCTATTCTTCTTTTATCTATTTTTTTGTGTATTTGAACTATTCGTCTTTTAAATGAAATTTCAAATTTTGCATAACCGCTGACCGAGGTGCAATCCTGCCATTGTTGCTAAATCCACTATCGTGGGCATATCCTTCTAAACTAAGCTAACCCCATTTCACAGGAATCAAAAGAAAAATATTTATAAGTTATAACCCCATTAATTGCCCCAGTGGAAAACTCAAGAAATCGCGCTGGGTTTTTGTGGAAAAAGAGCTGAGATAGCTACCCAGTACCCACGCAATAAAAATCGCTACTTCCTGTGCGCCCCTCTCAGAAACAAGAATTCCCGCGAAAGAACTCGGCTAACGGCTACAAGGTTTTCAAAATGGCTACCATGGTTAGGACAAAGGGTTTACATCACAGTCACAGGTATCCTTACTACTTCCGCTGCTTCACTTCCGTTGCGAACCCTAACCCTAAAACTTCCCAAGCCTTCGAAATTTCTTTGAAAGAAGGTATTAGGGAAGATGAGACGGATTTATCGACATCTGGGACCGAGTCCTTTCTGGTGGAAAAGATCATATTGAATCTAAAACAAGGAAATTTCAATTCTTTACGCCCTCTCTCGTCCAGTTGTAATCCTTCTGATGTCGTCGAGGTACTGTACAAATGTTGCTCAAATTTGTTATTAGGTCTGAAGTTTATAGATTTGTTAGCTACTAATCCGACTTTCAAGCACTCATCGTACTCATTGAGTGCGATGATTCATTTCTTAGTTAGGAGTAGGAGGACATCTGAAGCTCAGGTTTTAGTTCTTCGAATGGTTCGAAAGAGTGGTGTCTCCAGGGCTGAAATTGTGGAGTCACTGGTGTCTACTTATCGCAATTGTGATTCGAATCCGCTGGTTTTTGATCTTCTGATTAGGACTTATGTTCAAGCTAGGAAACTAAGGGAAGCTTCTGAAGCTTTTCGGATATTGACAAGTAGGGGTTTCTCTCCTTCTATAAATGCTTGCAATAGCCTTCTTGGAGGGTTGGTTAAAATAGATTGGATTGATATGGCATGGGGGATCTATGGTGATGTGATTGGTAGTGGTATTCAAGTGAACGTTTATACACTCAATATCATGGTCCATGCATTGTGTAAAGAAGGCAAGACTGAAAATGCCAATTTCTTTTTGTCTGAAATGGAAGAAAAAGGTGTTTTCCCCGATATTGTGACTTATAATACTCTAATCAATGCACTTTGTCGTGGAGGAAAATTTGAAGAAGCTCTCAAGTTGATGGACTCGATGTCAGCCAAAGGGTTGAGGCCAAGCACTGTTACTTATAATGCAATTATAAATGGTGCCTGTAAGAACCAAAATTATGTGAGAGCAAGGGAAATTCTGACTGAGATGTTGAGGATTGGAATGAGTCCTGGTACATCCACATATAATATATTGCTGGGGGAACTTTGTAGAAAGAATGATGCAACTGCAGCTGAAGATTTGTACAATGAAATGCTGCAACAGGGTCATGCTCCTGATTTAGTTAGTTTTAGCTTGCTGATTGGGTTATTTTCAAGGAGAGGTGAGCTTGACCAGGCTTTGTCGTATTATAGAGGAATGAGGACTTCTGGCTTGGTTCCAGACAGTGTGGTTTACACTATGGTTATTGGAGCTTTTTGTAGAAATGGGATTCTAACAGAGGCTCTCAAGCTGCGCGACGAAATGGTGGAGCAAGGTTGCCTTCCAGATGTCGTGACATACAATACAATTTTGAATGGGTTCTGCAAAGAAAGGAGAATGTCGGATGCTGATCATGTTTTTAATGAGATGGTGGAGAGAGGGATATCTCCTGATTATTATACATTCACCACTCTCATTCATGGCTACTGTAAGGATGGATATGTAGATAAGGCAGTAACCTTGTTCGAGACAATGATTCAGAGGAATCTCAAGCCAGACATTGTAACCTACAATACTTTGATTGATGGATTTTGCAAGATAGACGAGATGGACAAGGTTAATGAGTTATGGGATGATATGATTTCTAGAAGAATTTTTCCTAATCACATTTCTTACAGCATTTTGATCAATGGGCTCTGTAGTAAAGGAAATGTCACCAACGCATTGAGATTGTGGGATGAGATGGTGGAAAAAGGAATTGAGCCCAATCTAGTGACTTGTAACTCAATCATTAAAGGTTATTGCCGATCTGAGGGTGCTGCTAAAGCTGATGAGTTCCTGAACAAGATGATTGCAAAAGGGATAGTACCTGATAAAATAACATATAATACTCTGATTCAGGGTTTTGTTAGAGAGGAAGATATCCAGAGGGCTTTTGGCTTGGTCGATAAAATGGAAAGCAAGGGGCTCTTACCCGATGTCATTACATACAATGTACTCCTGCATGGCTTTTGTAGAGAGGGTAAAATGCAAGAGGCAGATATGGTATACAGGAAGATGATTGATAGAGGTATAAAGCCTGATAAATCTACTTATACATCATTGATAAATGGGCATGTTGCAGATGACAACTTAAAAGTGGCATTCCAACTTCATGATCAAATGCTGCAAATGGGTTTTGTGCCAGATGACAAATTTTAATATCATTCTTCTCATTTATATGAAGACGTATAGGTTGAAGTATTATCCTTGGTTGAATGAAGGTAAATTCTTTCTTAGACTTCGGTTTTTAGGCAACATTATTATTTCGTATGCCTTCAGTTCTTCTGTTTATTTTCCTGAAATGAACCAGTTACTAGAATCTCTTTGTAGAAACTTGTTTGTTCCTCAAATGAGAATGCTTGTGAACTTCCTGTAATTTCTACGGATAGAAACCCTTATTATGTTGGAGGAAGAAAGGGTAAAGAAATGTCCCCTTGGTTTAAATTAAAAAAAACCTTGTAAAGTAATGAAAAATTTAGAGGTTCGCAACATGCTTTCATTTTGTCCTCATTAACAAAGTACTAACTGCACCCTTCTTACTAATTTTTTAAATTCTGTATTTAAGAAAATTTTCCTATTTCATTTTTATAGATATTGCTACTCAACAGGGCATTATCAGCTTTAGATGGAAAAGGTAACTGTTAATATGTTCGTTTGTTTGAAACACCTTGAGTGATTATTGCTATTTTAATCTATCTCGCTTTGCTAAACAGAAATTGACTTATCTCAGACTGACACTGAGAATAATTGAGAAAAAGAGAGCATTGGATACTGGACAGAAGTTTGATAAGGTATTACTTTGCATTCCCCCCCCCCCCCCCCCCGATAAAGATCAGTTGTATTAAAAGAGAAGGAAGACACTGGCAATGGAACTAAATTCATACACAGCTCATCAAAACAAGCAACAAAAGACTCGAGGAGACCTAAACCTCAGGTGGCTTGTCATATCCTTTCCAAATCAGGAAGCATCAAAGAATGCCACTTGAACTCTAGAGTAGAAACTTGAAGTCTAGCTGCCGACTTAGCAAGAAAATCAGCAATAATGTTTGTCTTCCAGAGACAAAGGGGAAATTTTCCACTCAATTGTGTGTATTCAGATAGGGGCTAAAGTATTCCATCTTTGTAAAGCAAACCACATAATCATCCAAGGCCAAAACCACTGCTGCAGCATCACTCTCCATCCAAATCTTATCAATTCAGAGCTCCCTGATCACTTCCATTCCAGACAGAAAAGCATTGATCTCAGCCTCAATGGTTACTGCAGATGCCCAAAAAACATGGTAAGAGTCCACCACCACAGCTTCTGGTTTTCAGGTGAACAGTAACTTTTGGTTGTGCTGCATCACTCTTCCTTTGAACAATGCCAACCCCAAGCACTTAGCTGGCAATGCTGCAGTAGGAACTAGGAATGCAAAGAAACTCTGGGATCTGCTGTTTTCCTGTGAGTGGCCACTCTCCCAACAAAAATTTGGATCTTATCATTGTTTATCTTTTGACCCGAGTAACTTTGATGCTGCTGCTGAAAGGAATTTAGAGACTTAACATACTTCATGGAAGTCAAGGGTATTACTTTGTCTTTGTTGTTTGTTAGATTTCTGATTTCTTTCTAGATGTCCTGAGTTACTAGTCCATCTATTGTTTGAGATATGTTTTCTTGCCCCTGCTGAGGATATTCTACTTGACTAATGAATTATCCATGAAAATCAAGCACAATGACTAACGCAATGTCTTATCAATTTCTTTGATCATGTTATGGTTCATAATGTCAACAGATATCTGTTAATTGATATATTATACATATCAAACTCGTTAACATTTAACCGAAATCTGAAACAAATTGTACATTCTCTCTCAGCTGCCTAAGAAACATCCACATTTGCATTGGTGTTGCATGCAGATTCCTCCCACTCTGGCAGCACAGGGAACCTTTTCCCATATTAAATTAGAATCCAATTGTGTTGTGCAGTGTGTGTTTTGGTCCTGAGTACTAAAAGGGCTAGCCAGCAGAGGGTGAAAGTGTGTCGAGTAATCCATTAACGCAGTAATGAGAGCTGGGCATGAACATAATGAGTACAAGCTGAGCCATGAAGTGGTTCTATTTCCTCTACAGAACCCTGTTTTATAACTAACGGGCTCTTCCTCTTCTTTATTGTTAGATGCCTTGCTAACTACCATTTTTTATATTTTCTTTTCAACCATCCAGTGGCAAAGCCATGATGTCTTAGTGAGATCATCAATACTCGTGCAATCATCCTCGATGACAGTGTCATTGAAGGGCCTCTCATTCGAGTATTATGACTGCACTAGCTCCTGACAGAGTATTATGGCATCCAGCAGGTATGGTCCAGAGGTCTCCAACAGCTTTAAGTAGCTTCCTTAACATCTTTTCTTCTTTGTGCCATGAGCAGTGAATGTTCTACAAGCTTCTGCAGATTTCAACATGTTGGGGAATATCTCAGATTCCATTCCAAGGATTTCAAGGTAACTATGTCTCCAGTTTGGCTTATAAAACCTGTCTTCCTATTGGATGGCCATATCCAAATGCTGGTTATTCAGAATAATGACCTTGATTGATAAGTTCTCCACATCCCTAACGTTGCAGTGCATGTACATTTATAGTGAGGATTTCATCTCCTTCAATATCAATGATAACCTTCGGAGGTTTGGCAACAATGGTCCCTGCTGCAGCAGTCAATCCAAAACCCATGGCTATGAGCGCTTGATAATGAGGTAGCTACTATATGCTATTGAGTATGAATAATCTGTCTATGATTATTTTGTAGAGACTGCAACTCTAGTATTGGTATATATCTCATGAATCGTCTGAAGGAGTGAAGCTTTCAAGAGATAGGCTATACAGTTGGGCAAATGTTGGAGATCAGTGGAGCCAACTCTCAGGGGATTATTTTGGTGCCTACACGGAGTTCTTGCAAGGAAGTGGCTGAGAGAATGCTTCATTAGGATGAAGGCAAGTCATGAAGATTTTATATAACAATTTCTTTTAGGAAATGTTTTTTTGGTCTAAAGACAATATTTTGCAGCACTTTCTTACTATTATTATTTTTTCCAATGAAAATCGAGTTAAGGTTTCAAGAACAATGCCCTTGTTGTCGCATCTCTTCTTTCTTTCTTTTGGGGGTCTAAACTTTCAGGACTGTACTTAACAGAAGGTTTAAATATATGATGGAGGAGGTTACAAGTCAATTTTCTGTGATGCAATGGGCGTGTAGGAGCATTTTTGCTGGTTGACCTTCCCACCTGTCCTAGGGGCTTACGTCGAGTTTTAATCTGACTATATATTCTTAGAGACATTGAAATAGTCTCCCAGCAAAAATGATTAGGATAAGAATGCATTGGAAATCCCCCTCCACACACAAAATAAAAAAGTAAAATAGAATCTACTTGTGCAAAGGCCTTTGGCATGCCCCTTTTTATACTAAATCTTAGAGAAACTTAGTTCGGAACTTGATGGAAGAGGTTGAGTTGCTGAAGGGAGGTGCAAACACAACTTGATACTTGACTATCTCGTATGGTTTGATTTGATCTCTGCTGGTTATACTAAGCTCGCTTCTTTCTTTTTTTTTGTTGTTGTTCTGTTCTCTTCTGTAAACAGAGCCATCTGCATCAGTTGCATAAGTCAAGGATTGGTTAATGGCTAATTCATCAGCAAATCCTCCGGTAGGGCCAACCTAACTAAAGAATCTGATATAAAGTTAGCAGCTCTCAGGACATAGATAAAATTACAAGCCTCGAAGTTTGCTTTAAGCCTGTAATTATCTTAAACCATAACTAAAATTTCGATGACAACTGGAATGAAACCATTGATTTGCTGAATCACATCCTGACAATCCAATTAAACCTGCAGTTTTCTATATCCTTCGTTAACTGCCAAATACCCTCCAACAATGACGCTCCATCAAGAGGAGATGAGACAGGGATAGGTGAGGCACTATGCACAGCCCAACCTAGTAATCCCCTCAACCCACTAAGATAGAGGGAAAGACAGTTTTGGGGTAAGCTCACCCTTGGGTACTTGAAATTAAACTCTGATGCCTCCTTTAACAAAGATGCAAGTGGGTTTGGAGTTATTATTAGAGACCATGATGGGCTCCCAGTGCTGGAAGTCTTAGATCCATTGCATTGTTCCTCACCCTCTACAAGGAGAGGCAATTGCAGTAAGGAAGGGGCTGCTCTATGCCATTGGGAAGGATTTCATGAAAGTAGAGGTTGAATCTGATAATCAGGAACTAAGAGGAGAAGCCAAAACTTGTCCAACCGAAATAGCATACTTGGTGGACGATATCATTCAGCTGAAGGATACTTTGAGGGGGTGACCTTCAGTTTTATTCCACACTGTTGTTGACTCCCTTGCTAAGAGGGGGTTGTTTATTGCGCATGAGAGAATCTGGCCCATATCTGGTTCTAGGATTTCAGATGTGTATGTCAGATTCTTTGATTTTTTTTCTTCTTTAATTTGCGTAAGAGTTAACCATTGTTGTATCATAAGTCATTGCAACAAAGTAATGCTATAAGGTGGAGGGTTTCTAAAAGAATAGTCAGAATCATCTATCTGCAAATATTTAGGAAAGGGACCGGAAATGATATTAAGATTTGGCTTACCTATGCAATTGAAATACAGAACAATGATTAAGAGTTATTAATTGACAAATATTGGTGAAGGATGAGGATGTAGCAGATGTTAGTAGTCTTGACCAGATGCCCTAGATCCATATGCCAGATTGTTGAAACGACTTTCCCCATAAATAAATAAAACGTTTATAATTGCTCAGGTCTACCTTTTGCAATTGGTTTAGTCTGGTTTTGAAAGGACTCCTGCTAGGAAGATAAACTCTGTTAGTTTTCCAGCTCTTCATGATGAATGAAATCCACTCTTCCGAACAGGGGTTTGTCAAAAGGACTCGTGCATGATTGGACTAATTATTTTTTTTTCGGTATAAAGATATCGGCATGGGTTGAACAGGTTGAACACACAACATCTCCATTGAGAAGTTAGATTCTCAACCATTCCACTAACCCTTTATTGGATGCGATTGACCTATTTATTCATCTGAATCTATCATACTTCTTTTTGTCTATTGGGGGGAAGAAAAATGGTATTTAGCTAAGGGGCCACTCAGTGTCACTTTGAAAAGCTCCCCCTCACTTTTCCCACATTTGTCAACTCCTGTGTCTCACATCATGCGCTAATTTCTTCATCCATTGCACTAGTTCATTCTTTTGTTTTTATAATCTGAATCATATCTCATGATGACCCATTGTTCACATCGGTACCAAAATTTGTGGCCAAGAAAGACTTCTTATTGCTTTGGCTTTAAACTTACCGTAAAGTCCCACCTGATGATGAATGACTAGTAAATATTATTTTGGGTTTTGGGTTTAAACAATGGTTCTGATAAAACAGAGTGTGTTTCTTCTTTATTTTTCCCCTTTTTGGGGAGACTTCTAATATGCCCCAGTCAGAAAGTGAAAGGCATATGGTGATGAGATGTGGAAGGCCGGCAGTGGGTTCCTTGGATTCTTATTGCTTATGTACAAAACACTAAACTAAGTAAGAAAAAGATGATCAAATGTGAGTTTATGTGGCTCTCATAGCTTCTCTACTCACTATCATAAATTAGCCCACTTGAGAAGAGGGAGTGAGACACTTATAATTAACAATATAAACCCATATGAATCATTTTCTTATTGAATTCATCATTTGCATAACTTTTCTCTGAGGCCAGAGGAGTTTATGTAAATTACAAAACTATCAACCAGAACAGAAGTGGTGGTCATATGGTTAAAGAAGTGCTTTGTAGAGTTCTTCAATTTTTTTGGGTAGTAGTTTGTAGAGTAGAAGAGTGAAGAAATGGTGCCGCCCACTATCATTTTAAATATGTATTCTTCCAATCATGTTATGATCACTAGTCCAAAGATAGGGTTTGGTGGCAACATTGGAGGGTGTGAGGCTTTCTTTATCCACATAAATAAAATAAAAAGCAAAATGGAAGACTTCTCTTAAAAATTTATTATTTAAAATTTGTGAAAACTGGTGAGGAAGTAACTGTAAGGAGAAGAGCAGTTGGTATGATGAGAGACAAGTTTACAACTGCTTTGTCCATTTGTCCCCTCAACACCATTCGAGTTGAAAAACTTGGCTCTTCTACCAATCCAAGGGAAAGGAAGGGAAAGGACTAAAGAGATTGGTGTTATGTAGATGAACAGGTTAGTTCTAAAGCTTTATAAGTTAGAATTTTTTTTTTGGTAAACTGCTTTATACGTTAATAGATTATCCAAAAATTAGAGCCTATTGATTTGTCATGTAGTAAAAATTTAGGATATCCTAAGAGGCGATACTCTTCCATGAACCTTCCTTGATTAGGATAACTTATTTATTTTTATAAAGCTAATAAATGTGTTTTCCGGTGTGAAATATCGGTACTTGACCTCTCTTTTATTGATAAAAATATTAAAGAGAAAAATAATGGATAAAAAGAATTTTTTTAATATTGAATTCTTATTTTATCTGTCAATGCAGGATTGATAGAGTTGTAGTCTTGTAGAGTGGTAGAGATCCATATTTATTAGTGAAAAAATCGTAGGTTCGACCCTTACAAACAACGTCTCTCCCCCTGAGGATGTAATCAAAGTGCAGATGAATCTTACCTTTAAAAAACGTGACTATGAATAAAAACACATTTTCTTGTAATAAATTATTTATTTTTATTTTTTATTTTCTTGAGTGCAACTTTCTTGTTAGATATTGTAACCCAATTTCTTTGAAGCATCAAATGAATCCAAAAGATGTCATCTTTTTCCTTCAAAAGTTAATAATCTAAACAATACACAAGGCGTGCGTGTGGTTTTCTCTCGTTTTTTCTTCTTTTTTCAATTCTAACTTTCTTTGTATGAATAACAAATTTTGAGTTTTGATCAAAAGAAAAACGAATTTTTTTATTTTCTTTTTCTCTTAATTTTTTATTTTTATTTTTATTTTCTGCCGTTTTATCAGGAAAATTAACTTCCCAAGCTTGAAGTGATTCACCAAATAAAGTCGTTTGGACTTCTTTGAAAAATAATGAATGGTAATTTTGGTTCTTAACATTAAATATGTAGAAAGAAAAAACATTTAAGAGAAAGTTTTCTAAATGTCTTTTAGTCATGTGATTCTTATGTGACAAAAAACGATCTTTCATTTCTAAGATATCAAAACTCTTATCCAAGCAGATACGTGGCCACCTCTAGAAATCAAATCCTCCTTTGCTCCTCATATCAACTTCTCTGTTCCATATATAGTTGTCTTCTATTTCAAACTTTGTCTAATATTAACAATTGTGGTTATGTTCATGAAATATCTCAATGTCTCATCACAATAATTCCACTTGAATCGGTTAATCTACCTGAAAATGATCTTTCTCATTGGTGTGCTCAAATTTGTCTTCCGTTTTGACAGTAACTCGTTTTGGGTGTTAGTCATACTTAATTTAGCCTTGACTTTAATTGGTCATTAGATTGTTCTCAATGCTTGGTCTTATTGTCTTTATATAAGAATTGTCACTATCGTGTTAGAAACACGTTCACATCTATAAAACATTCAATGCATATCCTTTGGATTTGAAACTATTGTAAATATATTTAAAACTTAATTATTATTATTTTATGTTTCTATATAAATATATGTTTTAATCTTGTATTTTATCGTATGGTTTTTATTTAGCTCCACATCGGATTGAGAGGAGTTGATTATATCGTTTATATATAGTAAAGACCTATGTAATATTACTTTGGGTTAATGATCGAACCTTGTGCGGCTTAAATCAAGCCTAAACCCTGTTGTGACCCAGCCATGGTTATATAGATATATATTAATATTAATAATTCTATATGATTTGGGACTTGAGACGTGGGTCGTGGGTCATAGGCCTTGATCCGGAAGGCCCATTTTGTCATGGACCCTATTCCGGAAAGCCCACTGCTGGGTGAAAACATGAAAATGTCATTAGAGAGGCACTTTCCTTTAGGGGGTCAACTGGACAGGTACCTTACTAAAGGGAGTTGAGCTGAATAGGTACCCTCACAAAGAGAGATGATCTTACTTTTTCACCCACAGTCTTTGGGGTTTTATATAAACCTATTTTCGAGTCATTCTATATACTAAATTTCTTCCTCGTCCTCTTTTTTTTTTCTCTCTCTCTCCCGATTGTTGTTCTGTTAAGTAGTGAACATAATCTGATTACACCTTAAGTAACATTTCTGAAATGTAACCTAAAAGGTTTGGGCTGACTGATCTTGAAATGAAGACACAATTATAATCCGTACTGTACAATTTTGGGTGTCTAAATACTTTAAAGAAAATACCTTTGATACGTTTCAGCTATGAAGAAGTATTGTGATTACAAGTTACAACAACTGTTCAAGTATTTACGCAGATTCCTCGACAAATTTCAAAAAGAACACCGTTATTTTAAAATAATAAAACCATTAGAAATCTTTTAATGTTAGTTCAAATCTATGAACTTATTCAAATTACTGTTGTTGAACAATAATATTTAAATAAAGTAACTTTTGCTGTCATGGATTTTGCTTTTTTGACTCTCTTTGGCGTAAACTTCCCCGTGACTTTGTTTTAGATCAATAATATATACACATTTTTAACAAATAAACAAATAAAAAACTTATAATGTCGATCTTTTGTATTATTAATCATATGTCAAAAGTAACTTTTGATGGATGATTTGTTTATGCCTTTTATTGCCTTAATTAATTATCCAAATAAAAGGGTTTTGCATGAAAACAGTGTGCTAATTGAGAAATTGGTTACAATAATGTGAATACAAAACTATGACCACCACGGATCATGTCGCACTCTTGACAAAATCGCAAGTTTTTATATTTACTTTTAACAGTGTTTATGGTTGTTTGGTAATTACTTTGTTTTCATTAGGCTTTGTTTGTTTTAGTGATAGGTGGATAAACGAAACGAAAACATAAGGGCCTGTTTGGTTTCATGAATCCAAAGATTTCAAATCTCTAGATTCATGAATCTGAGAATTATACCCGTTTGGTTGTAAAAATCTATAGATTCATGAAATCTAGAGATTCACCTTAGATTTATGGGTAAGGGGTGAAATCCAGAGATTTCAAAAAAGCTATACATTTGCACATTAACAAAAATCACGTCGATCAAATAGTTTTTTAGGATGAATCCACAGATTTCATTCTACAACCAAACACCTAATTTTATAAATTATAACTCCATGGATTTGAAATCTATAGATTTGAAATCTCTAGATATTTGAAATCTCCAGACTCATGTAACCAAACAGGCCCTAATAAAATAAGGACCATGATGACCTGATTTATGAGTATATTTCAATTTGGATTAAAAGGAATACAAATAGTTAATTTTATCTTTTGGAATACAGACTATGAGCTTCTAGAAACCATGATATGACGAAATAAATAAATAACCATCAATTTATAACTTAGAGTCTACATGTAAGAAAATCTACTTTTGATTTTATATTTAAAAGGCTTTATTCTTCAATGACCTTAGAGTTGTTTTGTTACAGGATTCATGAATACGAGATTTACTCGTTTGGTTGTAAAAATCTATGAATTCATGAAATCTATAGATTCATCTTTTTACGCTAAATCGTGAATCTGCAGACATTTGGGTACGCGATGAAATCTGAAATCTAAATATTTACACATTCACAAAAATCACGTCAATCAAACAGTTTCTCATAATGAAAATTCTATAAATTCAGGTTAATTAAACAGTTAATTTTATGAATTATAACTCCATAGATTTAAAATCTCCTATAATCTATAATGACTTTTATGTCATTGGAGATGAATCATATCCTATTTGGTAATGAATCATATCCTAGTCAATATTAGAAGATTCATTTATTGTCCTTGAAAATGAATCATATCCTATTTGGTAATGAATCATATCCTAGTCATTATTAGGAGATTCATTTATTGTCGTTAAAAATGAATCATATCCTAGCAATTATCATAAGCATGAATCTAGATAGGCATGACTCTTGAGTCTTTTGTTATTAGGAGTTTCACCCAACCTTGTGGTTAGGGCTTAAGCATTGGTATTACAACAAAAGATATCATCTTTAATGAATGAAGATGGCTTCATCATGCAATTGATTTAGGAGTTGCAAAGTAAAAAATATTTTAAAAAATTGTTCTTTGCCTTTCAACTAGATATTTTATTCGAAGCATCTAACCTCATAAACATGATTTTAAACATTTCATAACGTTTACCATTTAGACGGTCGGATATGCGTAGATCTTTAACTTATAACCGTTAATTGTAGTGGTTATAATTGGATTAAGGTCCATTCACTCTTAAGTATTACATAAGAGTGACCCTCTTGCATTTCATGGCCTGAGCCTGCATAAGTTTATAATGAAAAATAAATATAAGATCTTAAAATAATGATATCTTATTTTTTTCTCAATAAAAATGTATAATCATTTTATACGTTGCACCCATCAAGGATGGCTCAACATACCCTTTTATTATTATTATTATTATTAATTTTGTTGGTACAAAAAATTATAATTTGAGCATTGACTCTTTAGGATGATAAATTATATCCAAGTAATTTCCAAATAAAAATCTAAAGGAAAAGCTCTGTTTATCAATATGTGTGAACACGTAAGGACGTGCTTGTAGCTAAAGTCACTAAGAAAATAATTTCCTATAAACAATTTACAACCAACAAATTAATTAGTAAGTTGGCAAGGGTCAACTTGTGTTTGAATTGTTCAAATTAATCATTCAATCAATTTGATTACATTTCTGGTTGAATTAAATCTAAAATTGCAGCCAACATAAATACATTCATTTGTATTGTTCTATGGTGTGAATGTGAATACTTTTACTAAAGTTGAAATTTCAAACTGTGACGTTTTATCCACGTGGTGATAAAATTTTCCAACCTACATCGTCTAAAAATAAACTTAATGTTAAAGAAAAAAGATTTGAATTTTTATATTTTTACAATGTTCTTATAAACGAAGATTTTATTCTTAAATTTGACAGTAGCATGAATCTCTTTGTATGAGTTAGAAAGTTTTCTTCTTAATAGATAATGGGTGGTAATGAATTAAAATTTTTACAATACCATCAAGTGACTTGATCATTTGTATAGTGTTCCTGCAGAGGATACAGTCAGATTTGTTTATTTGAATGAAGTTTTTTGTATGTGAAAAAAAAATAAAAAAATAAAAAAATAAAAAATAAAAAATAAAAAATAAAATATAAAAAACGAATTGATTGGCTGTTATTACCTGGGTCGCCCACAATCCCATCCCCATCCATCGTCTCTCGACTCGAGTCGTGGCGTGCGTGTGTATGCATCAGGGACAAATTTTCCAACAAATTAATAAATAAATAAAATTATAAAAAAATAAAGGGCATATTCGGCAGGTTTGTATCTCTGAAGTCTGAACTCGAAAAGAGTGAGCATGTAGCGAGACAACAACCAGTTGAGAGGATTATTAACTACACGGAGAGAGACAAGTTATATATAATCTTATTGTAGTTGGGACTTGAGAGAGAGAGAGACAGAGAGAGAGAGGAAGAGAGAGATTATAGTTGTTGAATCTTTAGAGAATTGTGTTGTTTTAGAATCTTTTTTTTCCGAAGACCCGTAAGAGGAGGAGTCCTTTCTTGGCGCCGAGGACTTTGGGCGATCTTGCGGTGATCTGAACTGTTCGTTTGTTGCTCAAGTTTCAGTCTAGAGTGCTTCGGAAGTTGTTTGTGGGTTCTTTGATTTCTCTTCGTTTCTTGAAGATCTTGGGATTTTTTAGGGTTTCATTTCGCTTGAGTGTTTCTTGGGGGATTCTGAGTTCTGGTATCTTGATCGGAGGGTTAATGGTGGTTAAGATGATGAAATGGCGACCATGGCCGCCTCCGTCCTCAAAGAAATTTGAGGTCAAGCTGGTTCTCCGAAGGCTTGAAGGGTTTCTTCTTCCGGTTGTTCCTGCGGAAGGAGAGGATTCGGTGGTGGAAGTGCCAAGATTAGTGGTGGAGATAAAGTGGAAAGGCTCGAAGAACGCTCTGAGTTCGCTGAGGAGGACGGTGAAGAGGAACTTTACCAAGGAGGAGGACGTGCAGTCTGATGGCCTTGTTCATTGGAACGAGGAGTTTCTTTCCATTTGTAACCTCACTGCTCAAAAGGATAACGCTTTCAATTTGTGGGAAATTGCATTCACCGTTCTAGTTGTGAGTTTCTGGTTTTCCCTTTTTTCTCTCCCTCTATTCGAGTCTCTTGATCGTTTGCTGGGTCAATTAAGGTTTCTGAGTGTTGTTGTTGTTTCCTTTTTAATTTTTTTCTTCCTTCCTTCCTGGGGCGTGCCTTTGTTCTTCTTAATGCAGATAAATACTTCTATCTTCTGTTTGGTTTTGGATGAAAGTTATTATCTGGATTTTATCTCATTCCTCCCTATTTTTGGTCTATAAACCCTTTTTTGACCTTGATTTCTCACACCCAAAGAACAGGATCACAGGAGGGTGATTTCTTTCTGCTCTTCTTTTACTGTCTAGTTTCTTCTTTTAGATTTCGCCGTTCTCTGACTTTTTTCTTGTGGAAATGGACGATTTGATTGGTAACTTAGAAGGATAATATTCTTTTGAGTTTTGTTGGAAAAATGAATTGTTTGAAGCTTTTGACTCACCGCTATGGGATTTGGGAGGAAAAAACAACCAACAAAACGAGGGGTGGGAAGAGGAAGGCGTACCTGTCTAGTATACACGTTACTGTTAGAGTTTCAGTGCAACTGGTCATTTTCTTAGGTTGATGATCTAACTTTGACTTCTTGTTTGAAGTTTTTTCGCTTGGGAAGCTGATTTTTCCTTGTGAGCTAAGTATCTTAGTTTCTTCATTTCTCTTTCTCTGCTATTTTGTTGGTCTGGGTTCTCAGGGATTTGATGATTGATGGAAAATTGAATTGTTGCTGGGTTTCAGTCCTTTCCTATGGTTTCCTTCCTGGAGTAGACGTGGTTGGGAGTAATCAGGAGTCATAATCCTCTCTCTCTCTCTCTCTCTCTCTCTCTCACAAAGAACAAGTCTTTTAGTGCCCAGAAGTATAGTTCTTTTTGGGATCCTTCTCACAATGCTTGTTTGCTTCTTCTTCTTCTTCTCCTTCTTTTTATTTTTTAAGTTTTTATCCAGATTGTAGCCAGCTTTGAAGTTGTATGGATGCTGCTGGATGTTCCGCATAATTTTCTTGTGCAGGTGTTATTTAATTATTTTCTTCTGATAATTCTAATGCTTCTCCATGTCATTTGCTTGAAAACTGCTGTTGTCTATCGCTTTTCAAAAACTTTATATTTGTTTTTGCTAGAGTTGAGATTGACCTTTTTTATGCTGGGCGTTGATCATGTTTTCATCCCTTTTCCTGTAGTGGTTGTTTTTGTCTTTCTTTAGTTTTGATTGATAGTTTTCTGAGAATTTTTAGGCTTTCAGTAATGCCCAGTTGCAAATAGAAAAAGGAGAACATTCTTGGATGCAGTATCTAGCATCTTAGTATTGTATTTTCTATATGCATGAGTAGAAATAATCTCCAGTTAACTTTCTTTAGCATGTGGACTTACTCTTATTTTGCCCCTTGATCAGATCTCAAAACAAGGACAAAAGAATAAGGTCTCTGTTGTTGGAACAGCAACTCTAAACGTTGCAGAATTTGCTTCTGCTGCTGAAGGGAAGGACCTTGAAGTTAATATCCCTCTCATTCAGCCTGGTGGTGGTACTGAGCTTCGTCCTGTCATCTGTGTAAGTGTTTAGTATGTTTCAGCATCTATTATTGTTTCAATTTCCTTTATTTGCATTTCCTTTTGTGAGGTCCTAGATTTGTTTGAATTGACCTTTGTCCTCTTTGCAGATATCTCTTAGTTTATTGGAATTACGAGCCACCCAGGAGCATGGTGAGACGATTCAGAGATCAATAGTTTCTCTTCCACAGTCACCCCCACCAGGAGAAGCTGTTTCAACAGAGAAAGATGAAGTTTCTGCACTTAAAGCAGGACTGCGAAAGGTAAAAATACTTACTGAATATGTGTCTACTCGAAAAGCTAAGAAGACAAGCAGTGAAGAAGAGGGTAGTGAGGGCAAATTCTCCCCGAGAAGTGAGGATGGTGAGTGTCCATATCCTTATGACACAGACTCACCAGATGACTATGATGACGGAGAACTGGAGGATGAGAAGGTGACTTCTAGTTTTAGGAAATCATTCAGTTATGGTACACTTGCCCATGCAAACTGTGTTGGAGGATCATTTTACTCCGAGATGAAAATCAGTGAAGAGAATGGGGACTGGATTTACTACAGCAACCGCAAATCTGATGTGGGATCCTTGAATTTGGAGTCAATGGCATCAATCTCGCAGCAGTCTCTACTGCAAAGTTCAAAGAGGAGCATCTTGCCTTGGGGAAAAAGAAAACTGAGCTTCAGATCTCCTAAATCAAAGGGGGAGCCACTTTTGAAGAAAGCCAATGCAGAGGAAGGTGGGGATGACATTGATTTTGATCGTCGGCAGCTCAGTTCATCTGATGAGTCCAATCAAGGGGTAAGGTCCTATCTCACTTTTTTCTTTACTTTTTCCCCTTGGATTAGTTCCCAGCCAGGATCAAGGTAAAGTTCTAGGGAAGGGAAGGTGCGAGAGAGTCACTGGCCTTTAATGGTTTACGGCACCATCGTACAATTCTGATTTTTAATTCTGGGGATCTTTAAAATCATTATTGTGACTGCTTTTGCTGTGGTCCTAAAAATTGGCTGAACCTTGGAATTTAATTGTGTGATGATCTTGTTGAAAAGGAATGAATGGTGATCTCAACATTTCATGATATGAGAAAAATTGGCATTAATGACATTAGTTGCAGTTTTGTTGCATGCTTAGCAAATACGGTTTTCTTCTGCAATCTAGCATGGATATATCTTGTGTGTTTCTTTCTTGTGCCATTACTTACTATCTAGCACATGCTTCTTCTAATACCTGAGGTTCTAAAAGTTGAATATTCCATTCTTCTTGACAGTGGTCCAAGGCAGATGGGGATTCAAATGTGAATGGGTCATCAGTGTCTGAATTTGGGGATGACAATTTTGCAGTGGGTAGCTGGGAGCACAAGGAGATAATAAGCCGTGATGGTCACATGAAGCTCAAGACTGGGGTTTTCTATGCTTCAATTGATCAGAGAAGTGGGCGGGCTGCAGGAGAAAGCGCATGCACTGCCCTGGTTGCTGTGATCGCTGACTGGTTTCAGAACAACCGAGATGACATGCCTATTAAGTCTCAGTTTGACAGCCTGATCAGAGAAGGTTCCTTAGAGTGGAGAAACCTCTGTGAGAATGAGAGCTATAGGGAGCGGTTCCCTGACAAGCACTTTGATCTTGAGACAGTCCTCCAGGCCAAGATCCGGCCTCTGACTGTTGTCCCTCAGAAGTCTTTTGTTGGGTTCTTCCATCCAGATGGGATGGAAGATGGTCGTTTTGACTTCTTGCATGGTGCTATGTCTTTTGACAACATTTGGGATGAGATCAGCCATGCTGGATCTAATTGCCCCAGCAACGGTGATCCCCAGGTTTACATTGTCAGCTGGAATGACCACTTCTTTGTCCTCAAGGTTGAGCCAGATGCTTACTATATTGTTGACACATTAGGGGAAAGGCTCTATGAGGGATGTAAAGAGGCATATATTCTAAAATTTGACAAAGACACAACAATCCACAAATTGCCTAAGGAGGCACAGTTGGAGGGAAAACCCGCTGGGGATCAGCAGAAAGCAATAGCAGTCGCTGAATCTGCAAATCATCAGGTCCAGCAGAATGACTTCAAGGACGATGCAGCTGCTGGGCCTTTAGTTTTTAACCCAGAGGAATCAAAATCCAGTGAAGGGGAAGATGAGGTTGTGTGCAGTGGGAAGGAGTCATGCAAGGAATACATCAAGAACTTCTTGGCTGCCATTCCTTTAAGGGAACTGCAGGTGGATATCAAGAAAGGTTTTATGGCATCAACACCTCTTCATCATCGACTTCAGATTGAATTTCACTACACTGAGTTTCTACAGCCAACACTAGATTCTGAGCCTGAGCCTGATGCAGAGCCTGAACCTGAGCACGAGCCCATATGCAAGCCTGAGACAGAGCAGGACCCCATATGGAATTCTGAGCCAGAGCCTGTGATCCTACAACCAGAAGCACCAGCAGCAGATGCTGCACCAACTATAGCCACCCCAATGGCAGTTGCAGTTGCAGTTGCAGCTTGTTAGGAAAGAATTGCCAGGAAGAAAAGGGGGGGGGGGGGTTTGGTTGGAGTGTACAAATTGTAAGTGTGATTATTCTAACTTCACATAAAGAGTAGGTTAGGTTTGAGTCCTGCAGAAGTGCATGGGTTAATAAACGAAGAGAGCCCATTGACGTTTAGAGAGGCAGCTCTCCGCTGTGGAAGGCAGGGAACGGAGCATCTTTATGCATCATCGTGTATTTAGTCAATTTTCCTTCTTGGGTTGGTCGTTTTTGTTGGGGTCTGTAAATGCTTTTTGATTTACTCTTTTTTTTTTTTTTTTTTTGGGGGGGGGGGGGTGTTTGTGTTAACTTCCATATGTAACTTGCGGGTATCTATTAAACTTTTCCTTTCCAATTTTAAATTAGATAGAAAAAAGAACTTTTTAAGGTGATTTGAGGGTTTGTATGTCTTCTTCGCTATTCATTGTGGTTGGTTTTGGCTATTAAATTTGTAAAAGCGATTCTATTGACTGGGAATACACTGTTGTTGGTGTGAGATGGAAGGGAGGGACCACACGTATGTGTTGGGTGGGTAACTGGTTAGGTGGCTTTCAGTCAAGTTTCAACGAAGTTCACTTTTACAGGTAGGTTGCTGGAGATTTTGTGGATGTTAGAGTGAGAGATATGCCCGTGAGCGACAGCTATGCTGCTATGATATGGCCTGCCAATTGGGTTCTTTTCTTAACTCGGCTAATCAACATATCGTGGGGAACAGAATGACAACTGAAAAGAAGAAACATGGTATCCTGCTTGAGCCCTACGTAAAGGTTGTGAAACTTTTTGGCACAAAAGGAAAAGGATAAATTGTATTGGGCCATAGCATACATAGGCAAAGCCAGACTATAAAAAGGTGGTTTCTTACCTGAACTCACGTTGACTTCATCCTTTCGTTTGAAGTTTCAGTTTGATGGCAGGTGATGTGATCTCGAGCCAACTTGAGGAGTATGCTTATACATTCCACCGTGCAGCTGAGAATTAATTTGTGACTTCATGGTAGCAGATAGGCAGGTTTTCGCCAGAAGAAAGTAGAAGATGCCAGTACCAGGAGAGTACAAGATTCGATGCCCACAGCAGTAGCTCCTCTCTCTGAAACTCCAAATCTCATACATGCTAGAGCTGAATGATGTTTCCGTTTCCTTCTGATTGTTCCAGAAGACAATCCACAGATATAGAAATGCCCTTAAGAAAAGCCTTTGCTCAGATTATTCAATGCCGGCTGGCGCCCCAAATCAGAATTATTGTCTTGTATTGACAATCCTGTAACAGGTTGTTTATGGCTTCCCCAGCTTTTCTTGCAAGAGCAGGGAGAAAAAAAAAAGGTGGAGGATAGTCAACCCTCTGGGGCTGCTCTACTTAGTGCCCATTTAAGGCCCTGTTTAGAAATTTACATTGCCCATGTGTTCATGGCATAGACTTTTAAGCACCATGACGCCCGGCTAAGACTAACTGGCTTGTCTTTTTTTAGAGTTCTTACAAGTTACAACCAATGGCATCTATTAAAAAAAAGAAAAGAAATCCATAGTCAATAATGATCGGTATTGACTAGATTGAACAGTTTTCTCTTTTACTGTTTCTCATAAGTCATAAGAATAAAATATTATCATTTTTCTTTTAAGAAAGTTCATTTATTTAGGCAGAAGGGATTGAGATTACAGAGCAAATATCTCTAAGCCAAAAAGTGTAATCAGTGTAGCTAGGGTGGCAAAACGGTTGCCTTATGGGCTAGAACATCCACCACTGTGTTGTGGTTTTTAAAAACAAAGTGAACACTACATTGAACCAAATACGGGGTGAGGTGGTGTATGCCTTTAATTAACTTGAATCAACTTGAGACAATCCAAGTCAAGCAGAACCTTTTGGAGGTGTTGCTCCCGAATGTGCACTAGACCTGAGTTGGTTCAAAGACAACTTGAGCTGATCTTAAACCTTTGCACATGAAATGAAGCAAGAGGGCGCTTATGCTCCGACGGTGGGGCCTTTTGGGGAAGGGCCCAGCCCAATAGGGACAGCCTAAGAGTGGATCGCCTCTATGGATAGAAGTCACCTCATTTAGTTTAGTTAGATTCTATATAACACAAAATCTCGTAGTGAGGAGTTATAACTCAAAGATCATTTGATGCTAAGAGTTATTGTAGGAGAGTAAATGTTGTTCTTTTCTCACTTGATTTGTTTTATGTCTTTTAACCATTACCTTTATACTTAGAATCCATGATGTTCTCATGAAGAATATTCTCCTGATCCCCTTAGATTGACATATGCTTGTTGAATAGTATAGATTGAATATGATGCTTGACTTGTTGAAGAAACCAAGGCCTGAATCTTCTTCAAGAAGCTTTTGATACAATACATCTGGCTTCAGATATTATTCGAAATATCCTTTCACATTATTCTTTGATTTAACGTGCAATTAATGTGTAATCAGGTTATGTTCATTGCTTAACAAAATAACCTGATTAAAGGCTCTAAGTTAAAGGGTATCTTTCTAATGAGATCTCCATGTTTTCACCCAATAGTTGGCTTTCAAAATGGGTCTTCCGGATGGCTTATGAACATCCCCAAGTCATATAGAGTTATTAATATTAATATATATCTATATAACCATGATAGGGTCACAACAGGATTTAGGCTCGATTTGCGTCGCACAAGATTCGATCCTCAACCTCAAATTAATATTATATAGGTCCTTACTATATATAAACGATATAATCAGTACCTTTAAACCCAATATGGGACTAAATAAAAATCATATGATAAAAACACGATTAAAACATATATTTATATAAAAATATAAAATAATATTAATTAAATTTTAAACATATTTACAACGTAGAGAGAATTTCAAATGCTGCTCTAGTGCTCTTGCTGCAGCATCAACTTTCTCAACTAAATCACAATCTTTTCTCTTAAACAATAAATCATTATTAACAAAGAAAAAATAACAACAGAAAAATAGGGAGTGAGTGAGGAATTCGGTTTTCTCCACTAAATTGCCTGAAAAAACCTTAGGAAAGTGCTATAACAACCATTGTTGTGCTTGAAGAGTAGGGGTATCAATTTGCAGTTTGAACTATTAAAACTGAACCGCACTAGCTCGTTATACCTTAACCGAATCTTAATGGGTTGTGTTTGGGCTGAGAGTGGTAGAACACACACTAGCCCAAACTCAAACCGCAACCAGTTATAACCTGTTTTATAGTTTTACATTAAATATTGTTTAAATCATCACAAAACAATAACCATTTCAAAACAATCAATCATAACATAAGTTGAAATTTAAAAGGGTTTTTGGTTAGTTTCAGAAGGACTATCCGGTAGAGCCTGAGGAATGAATTCGCAGTTTCTATGTTACTATTTATTATCTGGGTTCTTGATTTCTATAAGGTGGTTGGGATTTCTACAACGTGGAATGACTTTTTATTTTTTAATGAAATTTTTTATAACAATTTTGTTTTCTATAGAACTTTGGCTCTTGTAGTCTTGTTGCAGGATGCTTAACTATTTCTTTTTGTTTTTTTTTCTTCTTGTATACCTTAAATTGTTAGCTTAAACCGTTAGTCAACCCGAGTATAGACAGTTAGTCCGAACCCAAACCGCACCTAATCGAAACCATTATTTTGTTGATGGGCCATGTTAAAAATGGGTAGTGTATTTTTGAGCTTGAAACTGTTAAGCCACACCCGAAACCACTCCAAACCGCACTGTTGACATTTCTACTGAAGAGAATCATAGCCTGGAGGTTCATAGATAAGACTATTGACAAATCAAGTAGCGTTGGGCAAAAATGCAAATAATATGAGCGAAATCCTCCATTTACAATATTATCCTTAAGTCAGTATTTGACTGGATATACGCAAGGAATATTCTATTAACATATGGACCTAAATTTTGCTAAGATCCTTTCCTATAAAGGTGTGTGGTCCCTTGTAATAATCTATTAGACTACAAATAAATCCAAAATTTAATTTTATAATAGATTTTCTTGGTGCTACTTTCTAAAAAATCATTTCCACAAGTAAAACGAGTCCTCTTTTTCTTCTTCATCTTCTTTTTTCCGCCTAAACCCCTTTGTACCCACAATTCAAATAACGGTTTCCGCGGGTGAAAAACGTGGAAGCCACATGGCATGTCCAGTAACGCCTCCATACCCTCGCTTTGCGGGAATGTGGGCTTTATCGTCAAATCACCCCGCAACGACCACGACACCACGTCACCACAGGTCCACAAGGCCAGAGCACATCAATACCGGTACCAAACCCGCACCCATTTCCAAATATAGTTTCGGGTTTTGTTCACTTCACTGAATCACACTGTACATCAACTCCTGAACCATCCGGTCCAGACTCCGGACATAAAATCCGGGATTCCAATATAGTTTTAGATTCCTTTTCAAGATTGCGCGAGGGAGGGATGCAGATTACTCTCTTATTTATTATTCATTATTATTCATTTATTATTATTTTTTGACTGTTTTTGTGCCATTTCATGCTATTTGGCTCGGAGCAGTAAGAGCGGGAACGCTGCTGTTTTCGTTTCTTTTTCATTTTAGTTCTCTTTGGAGTTTGGAGCAAAGGCGAAACTCGATCATGGCGAAAGTTCCAGATAAGGAGGAAATTACGCCCAGCGAAAACGAAACTCAGATGGAGAAGCAGGAAAGCAAATATGAGATGGTCTCAGTTGAACTCCCTGCGCCGGAAGGGTGGAAGAAGAAGGTTTGAATTGTCTAATTTTCTCTCCTTTCCATTTTATGTTCTCTTTAGTCTCAACCAATTCATTGTATTTTTTCTGTTTCCTACCACAGAAACGGTTATCTTATTTATTTTTCAGTGCTTTCTCTGCTTAGTCTATGCGTTTTGTGGCTAGGGTTTATGTGATGATCGTTGTATTCTTGGAATTCTTCGTCTGATAGGATAATAGCTTAGAGTTTCGTTGAGTATCTCAAGTGTTTAATTCACTTCCGGAATGATTTTTGTTGTAATATCTATGTTTTTGTCCTGAAGTAGTTCTCGCTGGAATTTGTGGTTGACTATTACCCGAAATTTTATGGTAATGGCTAAGGCAGTGTATGTATAGCTGTACAAGGGCTTAATTTGTCAGAATTATTGAGCTAAGCTTGTCGGGTTAGTTATTTATCGCACTCGAGACGGTACTTGTACATTCTTAAGCGACTGGGAGCATTCTTCCTGTGAAGTAATTGAGGCTCCCTGTTTTATGCTTTTACTGTTTTGGTTGTATACCTGAGCAGCTCTTTCTTTTATTGATGTGAGTGTGCGCGTTTATATACCTTTGTAGCTGCACTAAAGTTTAGCTGTTAGTTGATGCCGTCCAATATTTATTTTTAGTGCTGTTCAAAAATGAAAATGGAGCTGTTGTTTATTCCTTTTTAAGTTGTGCAGTGAATTTGATGATTTCTTTTTGGAATATCATAAGTATTATGATTTTTTCTTCTTCTTAAATTGCATTAAGATCAATAGATGATGCATTTATTTGTCTTATCTTTCTAATTTTCTCTGTTTGGCAAATGCGCATAACATCTGTAGACCATTATTTACATTTATCCACTATAGTGTTGTATAATGTTTTGGGTTATGATCTTGTATTTGATGTCAAGTGTGAAGTACATTTTTTTTGCGTTTTTATCTATCTGTATTTTGTAAAGCTCATGTTGGTCAGCTCCATTGTTTCTATTTTTCCTCTCTGTACAAAAGGTGTTTTTTGACGAGATAATAAGCAAGAAGAACTGACCTCTGCATGAAATAGCAATCAGTGGTAACAAGAAATACCTGTGTCTTACTGCCTTACTATGGATTGGTATGCGTTATGAACTATTTTTCTCAAGAACATATAAAAATAAAAAAAAAGTTTTTTACTACTAAGGGCACTTCTTGATGTTGGTGCAAACATTGTCTAGCTATTAAGTTTTTCAATAAGTGGTTGGCCCCATGTTCTGCCGTACACTTTACAATAGTTTGTTCTTTTTCACACAACAATTAGGTATGAATTTATTTCTTAAGTGGCTTTTATCTGTCCATTTTACAGAAGAACTATGAAATCTTAAGAAAAGTTTTAGAGTTACAAACACACACACTCTCTCTCTCTCTCTCTCTCTCTCTCTCTCTCCATTTCTTTGGTTTTTATCCCTTTGTTTCTGTTGTGTCACTGGTTAGAAAGGATGGAGAATCAGTTGTGATGCATATGTGATGTCCTTCAATATGAGTTATTGCATGCTGTCCTGCTTTCCAATTTAGTCAATTGTACTGCCATCCTAGTATGTCATTGATACATAATAGTTACAGACCTTAGCCTAAAGCGATACTTCAATGTCTTAGTTGATGCTGTCTGATCCAATTATTGTACGGGTTAATCCTTGGTGACTATACAATATGATATTGGTCAGTTTATAAGCTTTGATCAATCAACAGGGATCTGTCTGATTCTAAAATGGATTGGAGTTGGTAGGGACTGAGCTGGCACCTGGACAATATTTTTTTAAACTGCCCTGAAGGTTTCATGGTGGTTTGGATATGCCTGCGGCTGTCTGTTGTTTCCGGAAAGAAAGAACTCTCAGAATATGAGGACTCGCACCTTTCTGCTGAGGATATTATGTAGAATGTTTTGCAATTGATTCCTGTTAAAATTTCTGCTAAATTTAATTTCTCTTGAGTTAAATTGGCTGTTGTATCTCCAGATGGCCTTGTATTAATTTATGAATTAGAAATGAAATCATGAACTGTGCTCCATTCATTGGTTTTTGTACTGTTTATAGTGTCCTCATTTAAATGCGTACTTGTAGACTTCTTATCAGTTCTGCGTGCCTTTTATTGTCTCTTTAAGAATTTAATCTCTTCAAGAGGGGGGGGGGGATATGGAGATATCTAATGTATATAATGAAGTTTTGCATATCAATAATATTATTTGGCAATGGATGATTATGTAGTTGGATGAAAATGTTGTTCCTTAGTTTGATGAGGGTTTTCTTGTAACACCACCATGCCCCCAGGGAAATCTATTATTATTAACTGATCACTATAAGATATTATGCTTGCTTTATTTGTATTGACATAATAAATTAATCTTAACATGGTTAAATTGGAAAATGTGCTTGTGCCACTGACAGAAAAGGGAGATAAAGATCCCTGTTGGTGTCTTTATGTTGGGAATGCAGTAACATGATTCCTGTGAATTTTTAATGAGTAATGCCCGCCTAATGCAAGCTTGGAGATGTGGATACTGTTTATCATACTTTTGTGTGAAAAATAGAGTGTGGCGTGTGGTCAGCCGGGTATGATACAAATTCTTCTAGACTTGGAAGGGGTGAAGTTGTTCAAAACTTTGATGGGGGTTGTCAACCAACTGATATGATTATAGCCTTACATATATGGAGGAAAGTAAATGCTAATGAAACCTTGATCAATCTCAACCACCCATTTTATTAAATTCCTATGGTTGAGATTAAAAGCAACCACAAAATCCTATGCCTGCTTGTATTACAGTTAAAGAAACTACTCATGGGCTTGGGCTGGCTCATCAGTCAAATGAAAATCTCAAATAATCAAGATTTCTAAAACTATGCCTGATCATATTAATAATTAAATTTATAATCAAGATAAATGATGAGATGCAATTCTGGGTGGGCATCAAAACCCTCTGGTGATAGAAAACTAGTCCTTGAGTTTTAGTAACCGTTTTAGCACCTTTCCAGTCAAAATAGTCCTTAAATGGAGAAGATTCTATTTCCTGACTTACTGATTTGTGGATTGTGACAACTTCTGGCAAAACTTGAAGCTACTCAATCTGTTGGTGATATTCATGGCTTGGAGAAATTGAATTTGAGACATAAGTCAAACTTATCCTTGTGGGTCATGGAAACATTAAAGGGGCCAGTCCAATTTTTTGTGGACACACGACATACCATACACTGTAATACACCACAATAGACCTTATAAGAGGACTAACCCTAATCTGCTCCCAGGAACTACAAAAGCAGAACCTAACTCCAAATTTTCATTCTCCCTATGACCCTTTCCACCTTGAAACATGTAGACATGGAAACTGAACTGCTACAAGCCATATTCATGGAAGGAATCTCAACGAGTACATATTTGATTCCTCTCAATCATCGTCCTCTTTCTTGTACTCAGCAATTGTGGCGACTGAAACCAAACTTGGAAACAATTTTCAGGAATACTTGTAAAGAAAGAAACCGACATGGAAAGACAGAATGTGGACCAAAAGTTCCATGAGATCATTGACCTTTCCTTCTTCAAGCTTTCATTATTAATGCAAATTGCTCAATTGAGCTTCTTTGGTACTCCTTAGTTTGAAAACCTACAAAGATGGAGACCAAACCTGGCAATCTGGAAGGTGGATCTGAGATGGTATATTAGTATGCAAATACACTGCTGTTGAAGATGGTTGTCACACGGGCTGTGATTCATTGAGCCTTGTATAATAAACTAGCCATACTGAACATGATGGAGACCATGGCGATGTAGCATCCCTAGTTGGATCATTCTGGGAGTGGTAGGAGATTTCATCATGCATGATATCTCTTACTGAATGTTCTTGACACTAAAACCAACACATGCTAGGAAGTAGGAAAGACCTCCAAAAGCCTCTTGATGCAACATAATGATACAGCTCTCCTAGTCACTCTACCTGGAATAATGGTGCTGACCAACTAAGTTTCAGAATACCAATCTCCACACCCAAATGGCAACTACTTCTCTGTATTTATACTTGTCATCTTTGAAGTTTCTAATTGAGAAACCCTTGTGAGTAATGGTCACGGACGGAAACACGGAGAAAATTAGATGCCGTCATTTTTGTCACGGCGACGAGGCGATGCAAGGCGGTTTAGGCTAATTGAGGCGATGAGTCGACGATGCGCCCTCCGAGGCGCTTTTGAGGCGGTTGAGGCGTTTTAAGTGAAATTTTTAGTGTACATCTCATTCACTCTAAATCTATCATATCTTATATAATAAAAAAACTAATATTAGACTACCTCAAGTCATCCAACATACTACAAACCACACATAATAGGTCCTAAATAAAAAGTCGCAAGAAAAAAGGAAGAGAAGAAGTTGCTTGTCACTGACCACTGCTTGCCGGAGTGTCGCTGCGGGAATGGAAGAGAAGAAGAGAGGAAGAGAGAAAGGGATTAGGGTGAGAGTGAGAGTGTGAGACTTGAGTCAAGAACTTAATCTCTTTCAATTTTGTTTGTTTTTATTTTTATTTTAACATTTGATCACATGTAGCGTCATTATACATATGCATATAGGTTCAAACAATAGATACTTTACAATCGGAATCTAATAAGTATTTCAATATATGCCTTCGATTAGGCATCTTTCTCGTGATTTAAAAAAGAAAGAAAAAAAAAAGCGGACGCCTTATTGCCTAAAAATAAGGCGACGCCAATTTGAGGTGCTCCGAAGGAGCCCAGACGCCGAGGCGACGATTAAGCGACGCCTTGACAACTATGGATGCCGTTGACCAAATAAAGTTGTATGGTTGACTGGATGACGTGAAACAAAAAGCATTAAGCACTGTTGGCAAAGTGGCAAAGATGGGCTGGCATTCCTTGGTGCAGTCCACCTCCTTCGTGATCTATATGATATTGTTATTGAATGTAGTGCTGTTACCACTCCATGAAGCAGGCAGAACTAGGTCAAAAACTTGGTGAAGTCTCAGAAACTTGAGAATCTGGACTATATTTAGACAAAAATGACATAGGTGGGACAAAAAAAAAGCACATTGTCAAATAAGTTGATGAAAATTTTGAATATTTTTGAGGATCTCAACCTCTTTAGTCAGTAATTACATACTTATATTTTATTGTTGGACTTGGAAGTCGAGACATGGAAGACTAAAGTAGTAAGGTTGGACTTGGAAGTCGAGACTTGGGAGTCGAGACATGGAAGACTAAAGTAGTAAGGTGTCAATGACTATGTTTTATTCAGTGTACTTGAGTTGGATATATATGTAATAAGTATATTGAACACTTGACTATATCTTGTGGTTTGTTGTAGAAAGTTAAAGTTCTTAACTTTTCTCAAGTAATTATGTGTCTCTTTATATATACATATATATAACATACTTTGTGATCCACTTGTATACTTGAACAAGATGCCCAATGGCAAAGGGTGAGCCGGTGCCGAAGGCTTCTACACAAGCGAAGTCCCAGGGGTGGAGGGCAATTTTCCTATGCAGCCTTGCCCCAGCAATTTCTTTTGAGAGGCTGTTTCGATGCCTTGACCTCAGGCTACAAAGTGGTCCACTGACCATTGCGCCAAGGCTCGCTTCGCTCCAGTAGAGCAAGATGCACTTTTGTAGATCTAGAATTTGTTTATTTTTTCTGTCAAATTTGATAGTAACATTTCCGCCAATATCTTGTTTAACGGATTCCAATACACTCAAACTAGTTGTCGAATAGGCAGTTTCATGGTTTGATGTTCACTACTAACCAAGGATGCAAAACCAAGATACCATATTAGGTGCTTTGTTATAATAAAATAATTTGAGTATTCAACTATTAACATAAGTTTATTAAGCCTAAAACAAGCTTCCTAAAGTTTTGGAGCCAACTATGGCCACTGGCTAACTAAAACTTCATTCCAGGCAAGTTTAATGATAAAAAATTACTGAGTCTCCCTCAAGAAATTTGACCCTGTGGAGAAGGCTTTTTGAGATGAATTTTTTTAACCTTGGTTAGATCTTCAATTGTGTTTCTGAAGCAACGTTTAGTTCAAGCCTTCCAATACTTATGCATTTGTCAACTTCCTCATCTAGTTACTCATTGAACATTTGTTAAAATCAGCATGATTGGTGATTTGGTTATCTGTAACTTATCGGCAAAGTTGCAGATTCTCCACTCCACGGGTCATTGTTTCAACTGGAGCTGTGGGCCCACCTCTATACATAGGTACGATGGCGGATCTCTAGTTGGCTTTAATACTAAATGATGCAGTCTAGTATTGGCTGCAACAAACCTGGCTGACAAGCAAATAAAAATGAAGAAAATAATGGAGGTTAGAGAAGGAAAACATGGTAGAAGATTGTGTCCATCCAGCAACCCAAGGAATAATCCGAAGTAGGACATTGCAGATGAAAAAACTCAAACAGTCAAACCTCAAAAGGAAAGCTTTTGTCATCTAAGAAAGAAATTTTAAGGATTCAAGCATAAATTTTTGTGAATGCTGGGTTGCTGTGTATATCATAGAAAAGAAAACCTGAACCTACTAAAATAAAAGATCCAATTATAGCAACTCCATAAATCATACGAGATGGTGTTAGAATCTTAATTAAAGCAATTGATATTAAAAGTAAATAAAAGGACAATTAGTGACGTAAATAAAGGAACTTAAGAGTCGGTTGATTTTGGGTCTTTGGGATCTGGGCTTCCACAAGACTTTCTGGTGCTGTGGCTGTTTAAGGCCATCTTCAATGAAGTCTTGTACTTCATCAGTACCTCTATACAATTAAGTGAATCCAAATGCTCAAAAATAAGACAGTCTAATGGGCAGAACCCTAAACGCGGAAGTGTATCCAACTGTGTATGATGTCAATCAGCTGGTGCTTAATTTGCACAGAACTTGATAAGCTGATTCCTAGTAATTACTATTAGTTTTGTTTCCTTATTTATGTATTCATTTTTCGGCTGGGGGTGGGGACAGTCCTAGAGAAAGGGTTAATTCCTTTCGGGTTGACTGTCGTAATGTTACCCGTTGTTCCCCTGGAGTTTGGCTATAGTGATAAAGACCTTGTTATTTGTTTCTTTCTCATCATCCCATAATTTCCTCTTTTAAGTCTTAGAAGAAATTGTGGTGTGCTAAAATTGATATTTTGTGGTCAAACATTCTTTTGACTCAATTATTTACAGAACACTTCTTGAACATTTTGACATGTGGCAAATTTGGACCTGCCCTCAATATCTAATGGATGGCACAACTAAGTCTGCGTATCAATAAATTTTTGCCCCCTTTAAAAGAGAAATTGAAAAATACTTTTTTCTGAACTTTTTTGGGTCTGATTTGAAGATCTGAAGGTCTGAGCAAACAATTATAATGCATACAGTGCTTTCGGTTCTTCAGCGTTGAGACAAAAATGAAACATATATTCTAGAGGATGTTTCTTGTCAAAGTATACTCGGTGGTTATGGTCCCATGTGAATATGTTATCCGATAGAAGTTACTTCAAAGGGCTTTATATGCCAACTTTTTGTATCTGGATGCGTGATGCCAACTCACAGTAATTGTATTGTTCGAATGTTCCATTTCCCATTTTTTATTGTTGTGATCAGTGGACTATAATTGTATTGTTCGAATGTTCCATTTCCCATTTTTTATTGTTGTGATCAGTGGACTATCAGTTACAACTTGCATAAACAAGCGATTCAATAGTTGTGTACATAGCAATTACTGGATTAGTTCATAGAGGCCTTAAATTTTATTACTGTATCACCTATTATATATTTGATATGTTCTGTCACTGCCAAATTAAACTCTCTTGCAAATATGGACTCCTATATGCTTTGTTCTTCCAGTGCCAACCAGCTCCAATGTTCTAATATCTGAGAGACTTTTTTATATATTTCACTTGATCCCAAAACTTTAATATTATTCAGCCAGCAACGATGTAGTATCCCAAACATTTCATTATTGTACAGATGATTTCCTCTTGCTATGCAACTATGGTGTGATATCCAAAGCATATCTAAGCAGTTGTCAGTTTTTCCTTGCCTAATGGTTTTGAAATCCAATAGAAAGGAATCATAATGAATTTGCACTTGCATTTTTAATTGGGAAACACTAATCTGTAAGAAAGAAGAGAACCCTTTCTGACAGGGAGTCCCCCTCATTCAGGTAGTACTCTGTCAATAACCTTGCTTGAAAACTAGTTGTCAACAGACTCAGCTTTCAATTGTCCTTGAGCTACTCCAACCATATTCCTGTTTATAATAATTTATCCATAAACACAGTACCAATCCAAGTAGTTATATACACATTGATTTTGCAGATAAATGTTTGTTTTCTTTTGACACAAGCTTCTTTTAAGCGTGCATTTTTTATTTTGGAAAATGCTTATATGGTATTAAAAGAAAAGTCTTCTTTCATTATTGTACTGTGCCCTGAGAACTTAATTTTTACCAATGTGCTTGGTAGGAAATTTGGCATTCACTGGTGTATTTCTGGACTTTTGTATGGAACGAGTCTAAGCATTTGGAATGTGTGTAGGGTTTGGTTTTCCTGCATGATTGGTGGTCCTTTTTAATAAAATACAATTTTTTTGAGAGACTAAATGATTGTGAGGAATTGCATAATGAGGTATTTGGCTTTTGAGTAGACTTAGTAATGACTGGGTAAACTTCCTTAATTTAGGGCTATTAAATTGTGGATCAATTGAACTCCTAAAATATCAGTCATGGTGTTGTGATTTGCATGTAGAGACAATTGATTTGTCAAATCTATAAGGACATTGAGTTGTTCTGTCTCAAGGTTATGGACCCATAAAAACTCTTATGGTGTTGTGATGCAAACCCTAAACCAATCTCAGATTTTGAGGAGGTTCAAATGTTTTATTTCTTTGTCTACATTTTTTGACCTTTGCAGTATGTGAGAAATGTCATTGTAAGATCCTCTAATGGGTTTCTTGTCTCTGACATAGTGTTATACTTCTCCTCTCCATATTATTATTCCTTCTCTTTTAAGTCACCGTTAATTGAATTAAATGCCATTTACCTCTCTCAACCATTTCTAAGTGAACGATACTGCTTACAGACATTCTGAAATATAAATATGATGCTTGTTTAAAAATTCCTGTAGGTTACCAAAGTACATATTTGTTTGAATTAAATTACTGGTGATGCTCTTACTGTGCTCTAATCCTGCTGATGCCAATACTTATCCATTTCTTTAATGACAAATCTATTTATGCTGCAAACTGTTATGTTCCTGTATAATGCACCACAGATTCTATTATATGTTGGATTGGGTACAATGGATAGATTGTGGTTAGATCCCTTGGTTTACTTATTCATGCTCTGAGGCCTTGTCTCTTCTAAAAGTTTGGGTCTTGTGTAAGTTCCTTTTGAGGCCATTTGCAAGGAGCTGGGCAGTTGGGCTTACATGGGCTTGATGCAAATTTTTGTGTCATTGGACTAGTAGAACATTCAAGATGACCACAGCCTTTTGAAACCTATCTTGGAGTCAAAAGTGTGTCAACCTACTAACATCAGCAAAGAGAATGTGCCCTGTTGCTTTTTCGGCTTACCTCATTACTTTATGTATTCTTTGTTTTTGCAAAATAGTTTAATGCCATAGTCATCTAGGTGCTAGGCAATCCAAGACATTTGAGGTCCTTCCTAAGTGCTTAGACGACCTAAGTGTTTCACTGTTAAATTTTTCTTCTTTTATGTATCAGCTATGAGTGGTATAGTAAATTTGAATATCCATCAGTGACACAGTAAAAATTAATGAGTTACTGAAGTAAGAACTACAGTAACATGCACCAACGCACTAACACAGCTGTAGCAAATATAGGCCAATACTCAGTTACACTGGATACAGATACACAGTAACATATTGACATTGCAAGTTGGAATATACATACAAAGTCACTAAGGCAGTATAAAAAAAGTTAAGGGAAAATTTGAAGGTAAAAGTAAAAGAAAAGCACAGTACAGTCCATTGGCGAATGAAGGAAATAAAAAGATTCATAAGGAAGGAAAAAACAAAAAAACACCACTGTAGCAGAAGGAAATAAAGAAGAAGTATAATGTTATCACTTACACTGAGACCATGACAATTATGGAGTAGTGGAAAATCATATTCAGTTACAGTTACAGATGAAAGAAAATGAAAGAAATATAAAAAAACAAAAAAAACAAAGTAAATTATACTGTCAAGTACTGAACAGTTGAACAAAGAAGATAAGAGAAGCTGGGAGAAAGCAAAGAAGATTTAAACTTAAAAAATATAACTGAAGAGGAGGCAAAGAATTGAGAGGTGGTGGGAAAGGCTCAATCGTAGAACAAGAACCACCTGAGATGCTTTAAAGGGTATGTTGCTGTTAGAGTGTTGGGTTTAGTTTAGAGAAGAAGAATTTTTTTTTTTTAATTATTATCTTTCATTTTCCTGGGGGGCTGGGGGTGCGCTACCAGAATAAGAGAAGGAAGAAGTCGCCATTAGGTTTAGAGAGGAAGAGATAACTACAGGGTGAAAATCAAGAAAAATAAAGGACCTGGAATGAGTGGTGTCTACAAATGAAGTCCCTGAGAACATGAAGTGACTCTAGTCTGCTGGAAAATGTTGCCTGAGGCCATGAAGAGGACCCACTGCAGTATGTCTTTTTCTACTCCATTTTCCCCCCTTCTTTTGATCTTTGAGAGTGAAATGCAATTAGGCTTACGTTTTCATTTTCTTTTGACAACATGAATTCATGCTTCTCACTGCATATGGAATCATATAATTCATTAAAAACTGTTCATATATATATAAAAAAATTAATTCCAAAAGACGACCACCTGTGAGTTAAAGCGTCTTTAGGAGCCCTAAACGATGCCTAGGGCTCTAAAGCACCTTCTGTTATTGTGTTAGCATGAAGTGGAGCATCACCCAAGCCCCATATATCTGCCTGGACACCTCGGCAGTTCTTTGACAACTGTGTTTAATACTGCTGTCTTGTCAAACTTGTCATATCCGAGTGCTTTAAGGAATGTTGGTAATTGAGTGGCCCATTCTTCTAGGAATAACCAATAGTCCTTTGTTACAAAGAATGCAAACTTTTCACCAACATATTTCAGATAAGTTTCAAAATGTTAAGATCTGATTTCAGTTTAGAAGGTTTTAGTTGATATGCTTAATAATCAAGATGTTCCTTCGATAACATTCTCAAATCAGGTATAATTTAATTAATGACAGTTCACAAAACTTTGATAATCTTTATTATCTCTGTAAAATTGATTAATTAGTATGTCCAGTAGTAATTGAAGAGTATTAAATTTTGTGTTTCTTTGAATGTTTATTTTATTAAAATTCAAATGAGCATTGATTACTATCAACTATTGAGCCTTAAATTTTAGACTGGGAACAAAAGTTCAACTGTACAGCAAACGGTTGGCCAAAAATCAGAGTTTTGGTGGTTTTATTAAGGGATTTGAACTGCTTTGGAGTGATAGCCGTGGCTTATGTATAATATGTATTTGGGCATTGTAAGGATTTATTGTTGCTGCATTCCAGTATGTCAGTTCTGCTTAAATACGACTCTTGGGTGGTTTTATGGTGGATTTGAACTGCTTTGGAGTAATAGCCTTGGCTTTATATGTACTTGGACACGACGTATTGTTACCATACTCAGGTATGTCATTTCTACTTAAAACAAAGCTTGACGACTTGAGGATGGCTGCTAATTTGAACTACACAGGTATCATTTACCTGGTATCAGCTAATTTGAACTGTCCAGGTATTGTACCTGGGCGTTTCGGTGGGTAAATTATACCTTGAAACACTTAGTCCATTGACTATCTGACATTGCCCCCAGTCTAGTTTTCTCTCTGTTATTAATGTTGATTCTGTGAGGTAAGAACTTGTTCCTTTAGGTTCTACATCTTTGAACTCTTTACTTTGTTTTATTAGTAAAAAATGAGCTGTGTTTGTAAAATATGGAAATTCAAACCCTCCACAGCCCCTCCACACACGCACACTGAAGATGCATATTAACCATTGAAAAAATGTTTCACCCTCGACATAAGCAGATTCTGGTAATATTCTGATGTAGGTGTGGCAAAAGGCTTGATCTGTGTAGTATAATCATATTCATTTTATCCTCTGAATGGGATTGGCTTGGTAACTTAGTGAGATTAGAGGAATATATTCTTTTGAGTAAATTGCACCGGCACCCCAAAATGGATGCCTTAAAGCAGTAACACCCCACTTTATGTTTGAAAAAATACAGACACCCCAAAATTGGATTTTCATTTGACACATTAGTCCAATTTTGTCACTGAAAACCGCTAAATCATTGTTTATTTTCTTTCAATTTCAAAATTATCCCTGTCAAAATATGAAGGAAAAAAAAACAGTGATCTAATGGTTTTCAGTGACAAATTGGACTAATGTGTCCAATGAAAATCCAATTTTGGGGTATCTATGTTTTTCAAACATAAAGTGGGGTGTCAGTACTTTAAGGCCTCCATTTTGGGGTGCTTGTGCAATTTGCTCTATTCTTTTTTCTGCTCCTAACCATTTTTTGTTTTGAAATTAATATGAGGTGGAAATTGTTTTATCCCACTGTCTGGAAGTCCTTGAGCTAATTGCAGGTGAGTTGAGTGAGCCTTGTCCAATCAAATCAGGGTTGGCTACATTAATGATGTTTATTTCTGCTTTGTTCAATGCTTTATATGTAAGCAGATGTTCATGTTTTTCCTTGCCATCTGCCCAGCCATTTTAGACTTCTCCTTGTCCTCATAATTCCTCCATTTGCACTGTATCACTCCTACCTTGTGCATGCAATAATTCCTTCTGCCTTTTCTTTATCATCACCTCTTAATGCCATTCTTAAATTACGTGAAAGTTTGTCTATTCCTAATACTTCTCCTTCTTCTTGCCACTTATTCATCTCAACATCCTTATCTCTTTCATATTTTTTAGAATATTATTTTTTAAATTACATATTATTTAGTTTGAGAAAGCATTGCTGGTATCTGGCTGTTTGGAAGAATTTAGCTGTTACTGTTAACTTAATCTATAATAATACAAAAGATTTTCTCTTTCAATGATCCTCAGTGCTTGTTCTATGGGAGCATGATTTTCAAGTCGATCCATGTTATTACAATCAACTAAGAGATAGAATGATCATTATGGGTTTCGTTGGTTATCAACCTTGACCACGACATTTGCCTTCATTATTCCTACTATTGGGGTTCCAAAAATTCTGTTTTGATCTTATGTTGGAACCTTTCCATTCTAAATTACCCCTTAATAATTCCAACATGCTATGTACCCCGTGTGAGATTTTGAACAAAACCAGAATCATCAGTAAAATGCATGCACAATGGGCATCAATCATCCTTCATGTGTCAGCATGCTTTTTCATTTCAACGCAAAGAAGTAACTGAAAAAATCATTAAAAAAATTCTACTGTACTTAAGAGTACTTTTATCATTATCGGTGTAGCATTTTATAGTCAACCAGTAAAAGGAGAGGGGACAAGACTAAGGCCTTAAAACAGGGATAAGTATATGAAAATGATATGGTTACTAGAATTTCTACTATTAGAGCCATTTCTTTCTTCTTTTTTTCATGTCATCACTAGGAATGCATCCTCTAAGTGGTAGCATATAGGCTTGCAGAGCTGGATGGATTGTCGTCCATTGTTTATGAGCGAGGTGCCTTGCTATTTGTCCTTGTTCAACATGCTTAAATACAGGATCAAGTCAGTTTTAGGAGTAAATGCTATGCACCCTTGAGTTGGCACAGAAGATACAAGTACCAGGGACCATTGCTTGCTGCATTGATAAAGTACCAGGCTGCAGTTATGATGACTCATATTCTGAGTCCCAAGTGTGGCCACTTTGTGCAAAAAGTGACGCGATTTATGAACAATTGCAGTCCACTTGTTGTACTATCTACCGTTGGTATTTGAGGAGACTTTTGTTTATGCATTTAAGCTTCTTTTTAGTGCCTTGCAACTATCATCCCATGTCATAGTGTTGAGTGAAATTGAGTTTAGCTTCTTCAATGAGATTGTGATGTGAATCAAGCATAGCACTGGTCATAATCAGCGCCAAAGATGCAAGAATTATTGGGAGTGCATTTTGGTGTTTAGAATTATGTGATTGGGTGTGCAATTTGAGCAATTATATTGGTGTTGCAATTGTTGCGATTGGAGTTGCACATAGCCATATACCTATATTTTTCTTGCCTTGATTATGTCATTTGATCAATCAATATTTATTAGTTATTGCTTTTGCAACTAATGACATTCTGACAAGTTGTATTCACAAATGCCTTGGTGCAATGGTTGGTGTACCACAATGTAGCTTGAGGTCAAGGTACCGAAACAGCCTCTGAGCAATATGATTGTTAGGGTAAGGCTGCGTAGGAAAAATGGCCCTCCCCCCCCCCCCCTGCAGGATTCTGCTTGTATGAAAGCCTTCGGCACCAGGATAACACCATACTTATGGATGAAGCAAATTTTTTATAAGAGAGCCTTCTGGCATGGATATGCCTTTTTCTACAAAACAACAAAACATTATTGCATAAAATAGGTTCATTTTCTCATAGTGGGTTCCTGCAGGTTTTAGAAACTGAAGAAATGGGCCACTTTCCCAGAAGACTTCAGGTTCCTGACTGTTTATTTATTATTATTGTGTCATCTGTGGTTTTTGTACTTCCCTTTGAAAGGTTGCATATAAAATAAAAAGAAGATATATTGGATCTTTCAGATTCCATTCTTGTTCATTGGTATAATGTCAGCGTATTCTTTTCTGACCATATAATTTTTATTTATGTTGTAAGGTCACCCTTCTTCCTTCCCTTCTATCTTGATCATGTTCACTTAAAATAATGTACTGTTAATTTCTGCTACAGTTCACCCCCAAGAAAGGTGGAACTCCAAGAAGGAACGAAATAATTTTCATAGCACCTACTGGTGAGGAGATGAAGAATAAAAGACAGTTGGAGCAGTTCCTTAAATCTCACCCTGGAGGGCCATCTCTTTCTGAGTTTGACTGGGGCACTGGTATTCTCTCTCTATCCTTCTTTCTCTCCCCATGGCAGAATTGTAACATGGATTTCAATGTACAACGAAATGAGCTGTAATGTTTCTTTGACTGATAAGTAGGTGACACGCCGAGGCGCTCCGCAAGAATCAGTGAAAAGGTAAAGGCAACTGAGACCCCAGAAACTGAGCCTCCAAAGAAACGAGAGAAGAAATCAAGCTCAAAGAAGGGAGCCGATGAGAAGAAAACTGGTGATAATGGTGAAGGTGATGCTCCTCAAAAGGAAGGTGTTATTGTTGCAGCCGTAGAAGAAATTAGAGACACAGACGTAGAAATGCAGGAGGGAGATGATGAAATGAAAAAGAATGTAGCGAACCCTACTTCAAATGATGCTGTGATGGCTGAGGACGCTTCCAAGCAGGATTCTCAGCAGACTGTTGAGAAAAAAACTGAGAAAGAAAGTATAGAAGAGGCTGAGAATCCAGAGCAATTAGACTATAAGGAGAAGCAACCAGCAGGGTCCAAGGTGCTGCCATCACTATCTGAACCCAAAAAGGTAGGATCTGAAGAAGTGGTGAAAGTGGCAGAGGAGGTGTCCTCTGCTGAAGGAGTCAAGTGCGAAGGACTTAAGCTGGCAGAGGAGGAGCCTAAAGTGACGGAAGTCATGACAAAAGAGGAGGCATTTGATGCCAAAGAAGTTCAGGCAGACAAGGAGAAATCTGGTATGGAAGAAGTCAAGGCTGCGGAGGAGAAATCTGGTATGGAAGAAGTCAAGGCAGAAGAGGAGGCAGTTCCTGAGGATACCAAGAGAGGGAATATCATCGAAGAAGAGGCCACAGTGGGTGCTTGTGTACCGCATAATATCAGCCATAAGCAGAGCCAAGATGAGAAAAAACCCATGGACGCACACACATTAAACTCTGAGGATGCACAACATCAGCTCAAGGTGTCTTCAGTTAGCTGCTGAAGATGCTAATGTATTTGGTACCCTTATATCGTTCTCTGTTAGGATCTATGACTGATGGTGACTATTTATTGTCTTGCTGTTAGATTTCTTATGGCGGCTTCCTGGCGCTCTTCGCCTTTGTTTTTATTTGCATAATTAGGTACTCATTCTGACTCCCATCTATTCTTACTTGTAAGCAACATTCTTGACATTTAGTGTGTTGATGTAAGATTTTGTATATTGGTTGAGATGTGATCTCTCTGTTTCTGATCTGCTTTACAAATTTCCTTTTTGGGTTTCTTCTATCTGGACTTTACTTTAGTCAATGCGCAGGACTGTCTTGGAAAAAAATCCAGGCCGTCAAATTGAAATCTCAACCAGAATTTCGGATCAGGCGGTCCAAATTCTGCATGACGGTGGACTGAAGCAATTTTGCTCCTATCTACTTCCTGATGGGGTGTGCTGTGGTATAAACATTAACCAAGGAGCAGATCCTGACCTCCTGGAGTACTTTGTATTTTCAGAACCTTTGAGATAATAATAATTTTGCTTGGGTATTGTCAAGCGAGATTTCGGTTTGTCAGATCCAAAATTTTGGTCGAAATTTTGAATTTGAATGGCTGAGATAAAAAATTTCAGTCTTCACGGCCCAAAATACATTGCTTAACAGTCCAGCGAGCGATAATTATCTGTCATTTGTGTCCAGGGATTCACTAATTCATGTCCCAAGGTAAAAGGGAGAGTCAGAAGGCATTATTTTTAGTAGGGCCGTCCATTATTCAATGACGTAGGAAGAAATCATTAAATTTGCAGATCCTCTTTAATTAGGGTTCGGTGTAGGCTTCGCAATCTTTGCACCCACCCTGGCCAGTTCTTGCAAGTATGTTCGCCCTCATCCTTGAATCAAGAAAGTAATGACCGCTAAGTGTAACCTATGCTTCTGAAGCGCATGATAGGATAAAGGTTCTGTCAATGGGATCCTCAGATTCCTATTCTTGCTCTTAACAGTCTTACTCCTAGGTGCACAGATGGAGTTCACTCACTCACACTGTGGTTCTTGCTCCTAGGAGTGCTCAGATTCCGGTTGTTGCTCTTACAGTCTTACATGCTCGAGTGTGTACGAGAATGGTTGTCACATAAGAGAACCAAATCCAGCTGCTGAAGAGAAAGAGTGAGGCTCAGCTGATGATGTATGCTGCAGTTGTCCCTAACCAGTTCAGGAGAGCCCAGTGGACAGTACTCGTCATTAATTCTTCCTTGAGCTTAATATTCGGAGTTCAGATCTCTACGACTCCAATATAACTCCAAGTAAAGGGTTTGGATGCACCAGTTACCCAAGAAAGTAGAAGACAGAAAATACTAATTAAGGACCGAACTGCACCATGCATCCCACTGAATTTCTGAAAACGGGGAAAAGATTTCTCAAAAGCATGTTTTATTTATGATAATTTCAAAGGTTATCTATCAGATGGTAAATGTTGAAGTTAAAACTTTTAATCCCCTGCTACAGAAAAGGGTAGGTATTACATGAACACGACTCCAAGCCTCTTGCTCCAAACCAAACAAATAGAAACAATCTTGTAACAAAAGAAATGGAAAGAAGGGAACAAAAACAAGTAGAGGAAGTAGTACAAAGAGAGAGCCACAGATGATTTTTCAGCAACAAATGGGGCATACAATCAATCCATTCTCGTTGCACTCAAGACATCTGATGGGCAAATCCTCCTCATCTTCCATTTCAGGAATTATCTTTCGACTACCGCTGCAATTGGAGCAGAGCACAAACCTTATCCCGGCGCACCCATCGCACCTGCTGTCGGTCTGATCAGCTGGAAATCCCTGTAAGAGCAGCTTTAATTTTCCTTGCTCGTGCAAGCTCATCACGTCTTCAGTTCCTCCAATGTACCTACCCTTTATGAACAACTTAGGAGGAACTACTCTACCTCCCAAGATCCTCCACAGTTCCTCCCTGAACTCCATGTGCATCGACACATCTCTCTCATAGAACGAAACCCTGAAGCTTTTCAATAGAAACCTCATAGTATTGCAATCCTCAAATGTCTTTCTTATCCCTCGGAGGCTCGTCGTGTACAGAATCACCTTCTCACTTCCTCCAGGTGGGCATTTTTCTTCAAATTCTAAAAACTCGTCTTTTACCAGGCAAGATTTCGACTGAGATTCAGCTTCTGGTTCAGGTTCAGCTTTTCTTTCCTTTGTATCCATTGATACAGTTGCTCGAGCTTTTCTCTCAGCTTCATGGGCTCTGATGTTATTCATCACTCCCTGCTCAGAGGTTGCAAGAAGGTTGGGGTCAAAGAGGCTCCCTGGATTCAGGTCTGGTTGCCGGAAAGACGAAATTTTGATCTCTGACAAGGGGCCTGGACGTATTACGGACAGTGATGACTCTCGAATCTGTGGATCGTGATCGACAGGTGGAACGTCAGGTTGCCGGAGAGATGACACGTCGAGCTCCGACAATGGGCCATTGCGAAGATGACAGCTTGCGGACTCTGGTAGAATGACGGAAGCCTCTGGATTTCGACTTTGCTTCAGAGAAAACATGTATGTCGGCTTTACAGAGAGAGCGATATTTTCTTTGTTGCCAACATCATCTTCTTCCGACTCCATCTCCTCCGCTTCTTCAAGGTCTTTCATGAGCTCTGCAATGTCAATAATCTCGGGTTCCAGCTTGGAAAGATTAATTTGATTGACCTTGTCATCCTGCACTTTGCACATGACTGCATTCTGAAACACCCCATTGTCGGAGTGGGGTATGAAAGAATCTAAGAACCCATCAGAAGCATTTACGTGAAGAACTCGCTCTGCTTTCAAGGAAGTGGCCGGACGAATGGATTTCAGTTTCTTTAGGAATCTTCCCTTCATGCTTTTCATCTCCTCTACTCCTCTACTTCTCTGCTTGTCAGGAACCGAATCTATTACTTCCGGGATAAAGTTGAATCTAAAAGGGTATATTCACAGAGAAAGGACGGGTTTTTGCAGATGATGGGTTAGGGAAATTTTTCTCTGGCTTTCTCAATTTAAACATGTGCACAGTTGTATTGCACTTTAAATTTAAAAAAAAGGAGGTTAGCTTGCAAAAGAGCTGAGGGAGGGAAGAGAGAGGAAAACAGTGTATCCCATGCAACGGTCATAATTCCTTGGCAGGGCCCGGGGCCTCCACCATTCAAATGAGTAACTTGCCATGGCAAAGTAGCTTTCTTATCCCGGTACTCAATTTGATACTCTCTTCTTTTTTTTTGGTAAAGAAATTTGATACTCTTTTGGGATATATATAATTATATATAAACATGGGTCCCTAACAAAAGGGGATAGAGATCCATCATCGGATGCTTCCCAGCACAGCAATGTATCAGAATAAATGTCAAAGTTGGTTGTGAAACCAAAACAAAAGTATGCCATTGATGTGAAACCAGACCCACCAGGAAGAGTATCTCAAAGCGTTCAATCCACTGCTGTTGCATTCACCGTGTCTGTCTTTGCACCTCCTGCAACCCACTGCTGAGGCCAACCCATTACAGCTTCATAGCTAATGATGCCACAATTGTTCAAACCGCTTTCTGTTTTAATGAAAATCATTTTGGACACGAGATAGATGGAGAAACCACGAATGACCTATTTCAACCTGATGGCCGGAGATTTGAGTCGTAAAAGATAAGTCACTGGTTAGACATCAGGGGGCATCCCACGTTCCCTAGATTAAAGTGCAACATTTGAACCACCACCGCAAGATGAACAGCACCCTTGGCTTTTTAGAAGGGTTAAAGAGTGACAACAATAATGATCACACAGCTGGAATCGCATCCCAAATGAAATGATTATGAAACCTAAACTCAAATAGACAATTCAGACAGGTTCCACATCAACATAAAAGCTAATAACAAGCATCTTCATGATTTTATCTTTCTTCTTTACAATATTAACCTAACAGGTGATGATCTCAGACCATTCCTCCAGCATTTAGACATCTTTTTGTTTTTTCGTGAGAACATTTAGACATCAGACACTGCTGAACCTATCCCGATGCGGAAATCGAAGCTAACACAAGTCAACTCTTTCCCATCTGCGCCCTCTATTGTCATCTTCAGTGTGTAGGAACCCTGCGCATCAAAACATTGTCAAAGACGAAACACTTCAACCAGCTTACAAGAATTTGTAAAAGAAAAGGGGGAAGGCGGATTACACCAAAAAGCAATAATTTCATAACTATTATTAATACAATTTCAAAGGTTCAATCACACACGCAGAAATGGTAGATATAGTTTGAAAAGAGAAGGAGGGGGGGGAGGATCAAACGCCTTCCATTTTTCATTTACAGCATCTGTATTTTGATTAACAAAGAACACAACTTTTGGTCTGAGATTATATAAGTAACCAAAACAGTACTTCAGCTATGCATATTTTTTCACACCTCCCTCCCCCCAAACCACCCCCCCCAAAAAAAAAAAAAAAAAAAAAAAAAACCAACTTCCACTACCTTACCTTTTCCAATCACCATATCCACCTTCCCTGCAACCCCCAATTGCCCTTGTGAGCAACAGCCATCCCTACCCCAACAACCCAACCCATTCCTCTGCAGACAGAGTCTACAGCAGCTGCTAATGATTTGCAAGATGGAATTTGAGTGATTTTGAAAAAGATAAAACCATCTGGAGCTGCCACAAGGCAACTGCAAAGAGTAGCGGTCAAGGAGTTTCAGAGAATCAGGAGGTACAGAGGTGATCTACCCAAGAAATCGGTCACCTCCTGATCTTAAGCAACCACTAGTTGTAAGTCAAATATGTTCTTTAAAACAATTCATGAACATACAAGAGGAGGAATGAAGACGGTTTGAAAACAATTTTTGATTTCACAACACTAGTAGCAATTCCAAAAAGCTTTTTGCAGTTTTCAACATGTTCTCTGGTAGTTGCAAGAGTGACCACAAGCAGGGAGTGATGCTTGTAGGAGGATTCACCAGGGAGGCAGAGCTGGTAGTTTTTAGTGAGAGAGACAATCAAAAGGATGAGACCTTGAGGCGCTTAGCTGAAGTTTCAGGTTGCAGGGAGGGTTAGCAGTTGCAGAATCGGTGGTATAGGCACATGGTCTGCCACAAGTAGTCAACTTGATGGGGCGAGGGAAGGTGCTGGAGAGGAAGACAAAAGTAGTGGTGGGTGGTTGAAGGAATTCAGAACGAAACGGTAACAGAAGACCAAAAAAACACTGCTTTTGGTTAGCTAAAACAATAAAGTGAATAGTTTTGTAAGCACAACCTAATTATATCTAATCATGTAATTTCCCATAATTTTTTAGACCAAATCCACTCATGATAACAGGAACCTTCATATCTTTTTTCTTCTCCACTGAAAAGCTATAGGAAAGCCTATCAGGTTTTCCCACTGACAACCCTCAGCCTGGAAATGTGATGGGGGTTGGGTGCTGTATGGTCCAAAAGCTACCCTGCAAACTATTAGCAAGTTGTTGCAGGACCACTACTAGTGGAGTAGGTCGGTATCCTCCGCAGGTCGTTACTGGCCCTAGGAAGTCAAGAAGAGACTACTGTCAGTCTTTCAGTCTTTGAATTATGGAAGTACCATAAAAGGTTAATTACTATGGTAGAAGAACAGAGAGCAAAGGATACAAAAGAAAATGAATCACAAGGATGAGGGGAAGGTAGAAGTCATGGAGTAAAGAGAGGAAATGACATCTGGGATATCACTCCTTTATGGACTGCCCAACACCACCAAAACTCTCAGAAAACAACCTTCCCCATATCACCCTTAATTGACAAGGGGTTTGCTTCATTTATAACAACCATAAAAAATGCCTAAATTGACTCATAACAAGAGCCTTGTTCCCTTACAGAGACAAAAAAAAAAAAAAGTAAACTCAGCAGCCAGCACATTCCTAAAAGCTCTGTAGTAATTCAATCCAGCCCAGATATTCAAACTCAAAAGGACTCTTCTTTGATAACCGACATACTTAACATAAGGGATCCACATCATCGTTATCTACATACATAATTCCATGCATGTAATTAAGACACCAACTATGAGCTTTTTTTATCCATCAAATTCCTAACCCTTTTTCTCCTCAGAATTCAAAGTCTGGGTTCTGTATTTTTCAGCAACCAATTCCTAAAAAGTAGCCTCATCATTCCAGAGATATGGAAAAAGAAGGTTTGTCTATTCTATGAATGGAAAAAAGGGCAAATGCACATTTGCTTGACATGCAAATATGAACGAGAAATAAGAAGCTCACTCAACCATGAGCCAAATAAAATCTCCCGAGGCTCAAATGGTCCATCGGGACAATATCAACTGTGGATTCTCTCGTGTCAAATAATATATTGAGAAAATAAAAAACCAAACTTGCACTTGAGTGTTCTAGAACTGGAGGATCACAGCCACCATAGTTGTCAAGGCAACAAGGCGAGGCAGGCAATAGAGGGCAACGAAAACCAAGGCGACACCAAGCAAGGTGGGCAACGCCTTGACATCTATCACTGCCACTCAATTAGCATCGTTGAACATTTAAATTTTTTAATGGAACCGAACACAAAAATAAGCAACATTTCAGCACAACTGTCGACGATCAGTGAAGGAAGACTAAAATCAAAAAAAAAAATTTAACCTTATTATGAACAAGGATAAGTTGTGCCTTTACTAGGAACCTGTTTTGGAAGATCCATACCTTCAATCTGTTTTGCAAGTTTGGTAATTCATCACCAAGCTGGGCTTTGTTGCTTAGGAATACGTCCAGCGTTGGATCAATTATCCACAATATAGGCCTTCGATTCATGGATTTTATTGTAATAGACCTCTTTTATGGGACTAAATATGGGTAGTGACAGAATCGGTTAGTATCTTTATTTGTCTTATTCTAAGTTGTTTGGGTTTAGTTCAATTGAACCTGCTATGTGGTTCCCTCTAAATTGCAAGTAATTGTTAATAGGTGTTTTAGTGGAGCTGGACAAGGATTCCGCAGGTCCAGTCCTAGTTTGAGTCTGTCCTCAGTTATTTCACTTTCCTATTTAATTTTGGTTACCTTATATTTAAGGATCAGGTCAGGACTTTCTTTTTTATCATTAAATTTCTATTTTTGACTCTTTTATACTACTAAACACAATTTTTGATAAATAAAAGACTTTTTGGTGCTCTTTTTCTTTTTTTAACAATCGTCTTGTGTTTTACCAAGTCTCATGGGATTGAAATTTGATCTAATTGACACCTAACGGAGTGAAGCTAAGGTAGATTTTCTCAGCGAATCAACGTCCATGCGGTTTGTTTCTCTTTTGAAGCTCTCTATTACTATTCTATTTGAATTTGATTCCATGGTTGAGGGTGGGGGTAATATTTCTGCCAACAATCTATGATTCTTTCCCCATACCTAATATATATATATATATATATACTGAATCATGCAAATCAACATCTATTATCAACCATCTTTCTAAGCTTCCAAATATTTTTTTGCCCATTTTTCTCCTGATTCAACAAGCCTAAACTGAACATCATTCCTAGTTTTACTATTCACATCAAGGACTAAATTATTCTGAGTTCAGCTTCTAATTTGATGATCTACTGCAATCTGTCATTGATCTTACAGTAGAAATTTTCTAAGATGAACACTTACGTGACAACAACTCTGTTTGCATGTTTTGAAGGCGTATAAACTGTACCAATCTAGAACTGAACCATATTGACTCATATAGAATTGTTGATACCAGTTTGGTACCTTGTAAACTTTATGAAATTACTGAATCCCTACAGAATCAATCAATACCTACCAATTCCACTACAAATAGGGCTTACCGGGCTGGTACGTATCATTATAGAAAACATTGATGGTATACAGTGGGAAACACTTTCCAGGAAATATTCCATACTGTAGCATAAATTACACTGACTTATGAGGTGTCTATTACAGGTACTGGCCAACATAGTGGCGGAACCTCATGCACTGGGCGTGCCTTTCCCCGCCCCCCCCCCAAAAAAAATCACCAAAATACCCAAAAAAAACAACAGCAGCTTCTTTGCACCTTAAAATATATGTTTGTAGAACATCATTACTAGGTCCAGATAAAACATTTTTTCAATTTCTTCATTAATCAGAAAAAATAAAGAATAATAATTTGATGAACTAAAGTTTATTACCACAATAACAAGGTAGCTGAGTCGAGCATGGCAGTCTTGCGTCAGCATGCCATTAGGAATAGAGGTATGAACAGTTAAGGGGATTACAGTTTTAGTTATGAAATGAATAGGACGGATAACTTACTGGTGGAGTATATCCTGGTAGGACCTGTGAATGAGAAAGCACAAAATCACCAGCTGAGATGGGGCATGATGTTTCCTCACAAAGGTCATGGTTCTCCTTGTGGATGTGAACCCCAAAGAAAGCAACATCAATAACTACTTTCCCACCAGAAATGGCTTCACCTGCATGGAAAATACTAGATAGGATCATTTCAATAGGAAAAATGAAATTCCAAAACAAGTTAAGGATAAAAATCCTCTTAGAAGCTTTTAGGAGAGAGCAGCTTTTAGTAGTAGGAAACTCAAATCGCAGAAACAAAGCACCTAGTCTGCAGTTCTGGGTTAAATCACCCATCAAAATACAAGCAAGTATAGGAATTTATTTTCTACAGAGTACAAAAAATAGCGATAACTACACCTCCAGCTCCACTTATTTAGCATTCCAATCATTAATTGGATATATGTAAAGCATGAAACTCAAGTGTTTGGAGCCCACTAGCTTTAAGTGACTCTTAAGAGTCAAGTCCTTGAATCTTAGACCCCATTAAATGAAACAATCAAAGTAAAGGGTCCTATCATTCTTTTGAAACTAAATAATTCAATCTACTACTTACCTAAACGACAGGTCCAAGCATTTTAGCCATCATCAAATAAAAAATAACATTATATATACTCTACCAAAATCTCGTCATCATGCAGTTGAGAAACCTAAAATTCTTCATCTTCAATATAAAAGAGAGAGAGAAGAAAGCAAATTCTGATCTTCATTTTTTTTTCCCCTCTCCCTGTGTACAAAAGCAATTCTCAATGAATCATCCCATATAACAAGGGTGAATGTAAAAGTGCAGATCGTATTCTATTTCAGCCCTACAATTAATTATTTGTTTAGTTCTATGGAACTCACTTTTGCATTGCTCACACTAGATAAAAAGCTCAGTCTGAACTGGAGCACACATCTTTTGTACAGTATGCCCATTTTATCTGTGAGTTGGTTATCTGCAACCGTTTAAGAAGAGATGGGTACAAGTAAAATTCTAATGGCTCCGCCTGGTTACAAGTAATGGGAACGGAAGTGAAGTCAGTTTGAAAAAGGAAACAGAAACTTCGGCGATCATGATTCCGTATCTACTCCTAACTCTAAACTAAATATGGTATTCAACTGTAATCTCTACCATCATCTTAATCCAACAGAATTGAGTGCATAATGTTGGTTTTTTTTTTTTTTTGGTTGGGGAGGGGGGGGGGGGTTTGGTGGTGCCGTGGTGGTTTAAAACTCTCGAATCTAATAACCAAATATGGAATGTTTTGCAGTCAGTTACACAATCATGTCCTGTAACAATTATAAAAGTTTGCAAAATATCTAACTTCAGTACCCTTCCTTTAATTTCACTAGCAATGAACAAAGCCAAAAGGAAAACGAACGAAAGCATAACAACATCCAGGATTATGATTTATGAACAAGCCGAGAGTTTACCTGAAGATGCCATGATGCTGAAGGCAGCAGGCTTGCCTCTAACTACAGGGTCTGGAGATATCTCAACTTCAGACACCTGAACGGCATAGTTACCTTTCCTATCTGCACTCAAATGACAATACCCACAACAAATCAGCAACGAACGATTCAGTCACCAGCAATTAATAAAACCGCCGCCAGATTATTGATACACAGAATTGCTAATGAGCGGAACTATAGTGACTGAAGAGAATAAAACCTCAAAAGTAATTAAAACATAAACCAAATAAGCACGAATTTCTTCCAACTTCCCATTACCAGAATCACAAACGAGATTACTCTCTTGCAGCATAAAACTTTCGATGGGAAAGGGAGAAAAAAAGAAACTGAACAGAAAATCGGGTTTCTCACCGAATTAAGAAGAAGAAGATCATGTAAAACTCACCACAGTAGTGAACCTCCCTGGCTTGAATCGATGGGAAAAGCAGGAAAGCAGCGAAAAGAAGTGGAAGCATGACCTTGAACTGCAGTACTTCCATGGCTTCAAAGATCTGTAAGTTACAGAAATGAGATTAGATTCTTACGCAACAAAAAGTTAAGGAATTACACAGATAATATGAAGCATGAAAGCGTTGAAGAAGAGAACGGCAACCTGAGAGAGAACCTCTGTCGGTTTAATCTTCGGCTTGGCGGTGAGAAAATGGCAGGTACTAAAAAGTAACTAGTTCTTCCAACAGAGAGGAGCGTTCTTTATTCTTTTCCAGCTTAATAATTGTTTTTGACATGCCCAATTATACCCCTTATCTTCATTGGAATGCCACTTAAAGTTAGATCATTCATCTAACGGTGGTAAATGAAGATGATGTTGTGTAGAGTTCCAACATGAGACCCTACGCCCCGGTACGGTTCCTCAGATTCCGAAATCACGTCGCAGGTGAGAGTGACAGCCGTGTGTGATAACGTCTTTAAGGACTTGGTTTTCTGGAAATATTAGTTGTAGGTGATGTCTAAAGTTGTCATTTTACCTAAAAGGTCGTCTTTTCCCCTTGGAAAGAGGAATTTGACGGGCTCGGCAAGGAAAGAATATCTCCCAACCCTATGGCTCTGTTTTCCAAACACTTACCCCACGGCCACTAGCAGACACAACTCCTCCCAACAAAACAAAACCAAATGCCATGAACTGACATTTTTACTTTGGCCCTGAATTGAATTGACGTGGGGTGAAATTTCTGCATCTGTATTTTTTTTTCTTTATGGTGTTGGGTTGTCGACAAGATAAGTGGGTTTGGGGTGCAATTGTTAAATTGTATGGAATATGAAAAAAGAATGACATGTATTTATTTGAGGCAATGCTACCCGTCTACAATCCCAAATCTCGCCAGTTCTAAACAATGAGAAAAGTAACGGCTGTTCTCTCCAAGGGAAGAGACGTCTGTTCATCTTCTCTTCACGTATATGTATGCCCACACCACTCTTGGGATCCTTATCTGTGTCTCTGTCTCTGTCTCTGTCTCTGTCTTATTCCATATTTGTTCTATGATGTATTCAACATGTAGCCGGCTCGTAATATTAGTGATTGTAGTTGCCTGGTGGCTGCCATTGGCAGAAGGGTTGCAGCACAGGGTGGGTGATTCTATATGGTCGATTCCAACATTCCAAGGCTTCTATACTAACTGGTCTTCTTCACGGTCTTTCCAAATTGGGGACACTCTTGGTATTCCTTCCATTTCTATCTATTATATAACCTAATCAGTTCCTTCATGAATTCTCTTCTTTACGACTAACATGTCTGATCCTATTCTTCTTCTTCTTCTTCTTCTTATCCACAGTTTTCCAATTCCAATCCGACTTTCATAACGTACTACAAGTATCAAGACGAGATTACGAGAGTTGCATCGCCGAGAACCAGTTTCAGTCCTTCTGGGTCGGCCCGGCTGTGGTTCCTTTGTTGCAAGTAGAGGTCTATTACTTCATCTGTAGTATCGCGAACTACTGCGCTCTTGGACAAAAAGTCTCTGTTACAGTCGAGCCCGTTACGGCAACTCCACCATCGCTACCCCCATTACCTCCGTCCTCTCCATCTTCCCCTTCGCCTTCACCTTCACCTTCAGTGTCGCCCTCTTTCATGCCAGCTTTGCCTTCAATGCCGGATGTAGAAACGTCGAAGATTCCTCAAAGTACGGTCGTGGCGCCATCGATTTCTCCGACTGATCATCCATTTGGTATCCCTGCTGCTGTGGAAGCATCCAGGCCTCTGCTGAATCCAGGGTTCTCCGGTGTTTGTACTAGTGGGGTTTCTGCTTTCTACTACGTTTTCATAATCCCTATGGCGGTCTTGGGTTTTCTGGTGTTGTAGTGAGTTCATCAGATGGAAGTTTTTTTTTTTCTTTTCTTTTACAGAAATGTAGGGCCCTTTGGGTGCATATTTTGAATAAATTCTGGGGCTATAGTGAATTCTGAAGCCTGAAAATTGAAAGAATCAGGTTTCAAAATGCATTCTAATCCCAGAATCAAATCAGATAATGCATACCAAGCACTGCTCTAGCGTCTCCAATTGGATCTATATGCTTTGTGATTTCCGGTAGCTGCATATAAAAATTTGCTGTCAGCCCTATCTTCTGATTTGTTTCATGCTTATCATATTGCATACCATTTGTGTCATAGAAATTTAGATCAGCTACCACTCTCAAGAATCTGTTTAAACGCCTATTGTCTCTTTGAGGAGATTCGTTGGAAATTGTTAGAATTCCCTTTCGAATTACAGAGGTTTCTAAGCCATGACGACCCTTTTCTTATTTTATTATAATATCAGTAGAAACAGGACCTGGTATAGATCCTCTCTGGGTGCATCAAGGTTGAAACTCCCCGCAGTTTTCATTCATATGATTCATCTGATTGCCCTAATAACTAAAATCACTACTTGATTGCAACGATGATCTCAAGCTGTGAATAACTTGCCTGTCATGTGAGAGGTGACCTGAATCTCTGCCGTAAGTCTTGCTTCTGCATCCATTATCTCGTCGTTCGTATAAGTTTACATTAATTGTTGTGGATCCATATACTAAAAATAAAAAATTGAAAGAAAAAAAGAAAAGAAAAGAAAGAGTTCTATTACAGATGGTTCTACACTTCTACCAGAAGGTGAGAGAGCACTGATTTACTGGTTGGAATTAATTTCCAGTTTGGAGCCTTTGAGCATATGAACAGGGACTAAATCTTACTCTCATCCAGGCCGACTAGATAAAGGAACGACCTCTGCGAGAGGAGTAGAGAGCGGAGTTGGGATTGGAGAACTTCGACATATAGGACAGGTGGGGTGCAGCCGTAACCATGGATCAACGCAGGGTACATGGAAGAGGTGCCCACAATCTGGCAGCAGCCGGAGCATATCGGTTCCCTTGTAATCTGCAAGACAGATGGAGCAGCAAGAAGCAGTGGTGTCCTTTTTAGAGAGCCTAGCTTGAGAGTATGGGACCTTCGGGAAGCTCTTAAGGGTGGCTTCATCAAGGCCTTCTTCAACTGCAATGGTATGTTGATCAGAAGGCTCTCCACGACCCTGTTGAGTTTGTGCTCCAGAGAGCTGGGTTCGGTTGCAGAAGTAAGAGGTGACAGTTATAGTTGTGATAAGGAGAAGGATACCTATGGACACACCAATTCCATAGCCGAAACCTCCAACGTTTGGTGAGTTGAACAGCCCGGAACTGGAGTTTGACGTGCTGTTGTTCATTTCCTGGAATTAGATCAGAAGGGGAACAGTTTGTGATGGTGCTAATATTGAGTATTGATCGAGAAGATTGAGGTGGCCTGTTCAGCTACGGCCTTGTTGAGGTTTCTTCTCATTTTGTTTTCTTCTAGGGAGAAGCGGTTGTCAATGGTTATAGATGTCAACGGCTAGAGGATAACAGGAGAGAAAGAGAAAGAAGCTTTGTTGGGTTTTGAAGCAAAGGTTGAAAATATTGAGATTCAAGAAAAGAGAATCAATCAAGAAAGCCAAGTTTACGCGTCTCCATTAGCGGCAAATGTGCAAGGTCAACGGTTCTCTGTACATGTATGGACATTCGATAGTCTATTAATTTCTGTTGGATTGATTTGATTATCAGGCCAGTGATGGTTATTTCTTAAGCAATATCTTCAAAGCACGTCGGTACCCGTACCTCTCACTCTCCCCTTCATTATGCACGTCAAATGCACGAAAGTGAGGTTTTCATTTTCAAATACCCAATTTCAATTCTCAATGACGTTTGATTTATTTTATTACAGAGAAGCTAAGAGCATATCGTGTTGCTGCTGCTACAGTGAACACATCTAAAAGTGAGATAAACGTATGTATCTTTGCCTAACTGGAGAGGCAGATCATACACAGCAAGTTGTTAGCAACCTTGCCTGATCAATCAGGTAATTAAGACAGGCATTGGAACGGGCCGGCACTGTCATTGACAAAAGAAAATGCTACCGTAAGCTGTAGAGCTTGGAAAATGTCTATCAATTTCTTCAATTATTTTTTCTGTGGCATTTAATTCAAAGGACTTTAAAGTCATAAACATCACTAGCAGATTCCCATCGGGATCCTCTCTCATCTCTAATCGCACATGCTTTGTCCCCCAGAAGACCCAAGTGTATGTAAATTATAAGCTTTAGGAGCACTGGTGTTTAGATGAACACACTTTTCTCTTTTCCCCTCTTCCCCTCTTCCCCTCTTCCCCTCTCTCTTTATAGTGTTTAAAATGAACATACTTGTTCTTCACAGAGAACTGAAACGGTGAAAACAACACAAATGCTCAATCATTAATTTGTTAGGATCATAATCCACCAGAAATATTATAAATTTAGAAAAAGAAATGAATTTATCATGGAATAAGTATTGATTGATTCTGTAATGGTAAAGGTGGGTGTGCAAACTCATGCATTGGCTACAATTTTTGTTTTATATTGAAGTACTGGAACTTCCAGTCTGGAAGCAGAACATGATTGAGCCAGTTTAAAGATGGATAAATTTTTTTTTTTTTTCGATAATTAAACAATGGAGTCAAGGATTCAAAGAGAAACTAAAAGGAAGTAGTATCACAAACCGCATGAATGATCTCCTCCAACCCGTGGTAATATCACTCCAAATCAAGTGGAAACTTAGACATCCAATCAGCAGACTTATTAGCAGCACGTCCAACATATACGCATTGCGTACTCGCCATCTCATGCAGCAAAACACCAATCCGCTCAACATGCATTAATTCTAACCGTCAAAATTGGAAAAAATTTCACATGATACGGTTAAAATGAACCTACTGTGAATTTATAAAGGTGGTACATGTCAAATGAGTTTTTCCTTTTCTAACTTCTATACCCCTACATAATCTGATTATAGGTGATTGAACATGAATAGCAATAAATAATTGAATTCAAGTGTTACAGTCATCATAAAATTACCTCTTGAGGATGTAATCAAGGTATATATATGCTGAGACCATTATCTTGTCCATTTCCTGGGATGTGCGGTCAAGGGTATCGGTGAAACGCTGCTGGTCCAGGCATTAAAAAGCGCGGGGCCCCGGGGGACCTGGCCCGCAACTTTGATTCTAGAAAAAAGAATTTTCATTGCATCTCACCGGAAAATGTGAGGCCCAAGAAGATATAGACGCCCCATTAAGGACTCACAAGGTTGTCCAAAAAAAAAAGGACTCACAAGGTTGTCCAAAATAAAAAAGGGACTCACAAGGCTGACCAGGGTGAAGATGGAGAGGTAGACATCCTTCCCACTTTGGCAGGCAATCCTCCCATCCTTCCACACTTAGGACTTAAAACAAGTTCCATTCGTCTACCAAAAGAAGGCCTTACGTGAGTGTAGAAGGGTGATAAGATAGCCTGCCTGGGTGGAGAAGACTGGACTCGGAGATGGAGAGAGCTACTTATTGGCCTTGTAGAGGTATGATAAACGTGCAAACAAGGTACACCAATATGCAACCAGGAAACCTTCTCCACACTTTCGCCCCCCGTTTGTGGAGTTTTGACCCGCCTTGGTCTTTGTCCCCCTTGGTTGTAGTTGTCCCCCTTTGAGGGTGTTGTGTTGTTTGGTGTCTGTCAGGGTTTGGGCGCGATCCACTTGGGCTGACCAACCCTTGGCCCCCTGTCTCTTGGTCGCGTTGGTCTTTGCTTGGTTCGTTTTGAACCTTGTATTCTCATGCATGTGTGTTTGTACTTTGTTTAGTTTAAATGAAGTGCTGTTTACCAAAAAAAAAAAAAAAAACCAGGAATCGAAACCGTGTTTTGTTTTTTCACTTTTTATTTATCTATTGGCAATAGCCCATCTAACGCAGGGGCCCTGCTGTTACCTTATCTCGACCACAAGTAAATAGGTAATTCACGTCTGAGATCTGACAAAATTGATCCCCTGCAGTTATGGTGGGGTGACACAAGGTGATGCTAGCTAGCGCTGCCCCCAAGGCTTGGTGATTCGGACTCCCAACTCCTCGCACCGCCCTGGTTACCACTTGCCACTGTTGATGAAAGCACAGGCTGCACAGCACAGTTTTAAGATTTTTTTTTCTTTTTTCTCCTGGGATGAAAGCCCAAAGTCACAGACTCACAGCAATACAAATGGCAATCTCAGCCATCATACCAGAAGCTGAACTGATAGATCAATAGATATTATATTCTTCACAATAGTTAGCGGGATAAAATGACAATATAATTGAGAAATAATTGCAACAGAAAATAGAATATGGTTCAGCATACAAAATCTGCCCTACATTATCACAATCATCACGTTCATTTATGTGATAACCCTTTGACCCCTCTTCTGCAACCAAAAGCAACTGGTTTAATTTGGCTGTCACCATCCCTTTGATGGTTGTTGCCTAGTTTCCAACAACTTCCTCCAATTTGATCGCCATTTGTCTCAACCACCCAAAGATTGCGATATTTCAATCACTGCTGAGCACACTGGACCCTCTGGGCACCACCACCATGTAAATCATCGTCTTCGTCATAGGCCTCGTGAGCCTGTGCCTGCTTCCTTCGCATTTCCTCCTCAATGTTGACATCATGCAACGTAGTCTCCTCACATTCGTCCAGCTCCATTTCCGTCATCTGCATTGATGCCCTTGGAGGGAGCACAGCCTCCAATGCCTTGCATTGTTCTGGCGTCAAAGAATCAGGGAACTCCACGGTGAAGTGGATGTACAGTTTACCCTTCATGAAAGGTCTCTGGTACATCGGCATACCCTCATCATTGATTGCCTTAAATTGATCTGTTAACCAACCCCCCAATAAAAACCCAAACAAAGAAACAACACAATAAAAAGTAAGCAAATCGGGCAACATGAATAACAGTTGGGTTCCAAGTAGAAGGAGCAACAGTTAAAGGGTTGTATGATTACTGTCAAATTTAAAGTAAATTGTCACATTTAAATTAAATGCCATACCTGGTTTGACAATTTCTCCAGGGTTAGTTTTTATGAGGAGCTGCCTACCATCCAAGTGAGTCAGTACAAAATGGAAACCACAAAGAGCTTCAGTGAGGGACAGTGTGTGTTCATAGAAGAGATCATCCCCCTTTCTCTTGAACCTGGGATGCTCCTTCTGCTGTAGAAGAAAAATTATGTCTCCTGTGACAGTATCAGGCTGCACAAAATCGCCAATGCCAAAACTCAAAATATTAGTATCACATCCATCAACATTATAGAATGGAAGAGAAATAAGCAAGTTAACATACAGCTTCATCCGCTTCCCCTGGAAAAGTAACCTTCTGTCCATTTTGCATTCCCTTCTCGACAACGACATCCAGCACCTTCTTCTCCGGTACAACCTTGTCACCTTTGCACTGGGGGCACCGATCCTTGTCAGTGATGGTCTCCCCAGTTCCCTTGCATTCATTACAAGGGTGCTGCATCTGCTGGATCATTGAGGGGCCAAGCTGTCTGATTGACACCTTCATGCCAGATCCTTGGCAACCAGAACATGTCATGGAAGCACCAGATTTCGATCCTTTACTGGAATAATCAAATAAAAAGAACATCAGTCAATTAGAGTTGGGACTAAAAATTTGATCATGCTTGCAAGTGCCCCAAAACTCACCCCTTGCACTTGGAGCAGATCACACTCCTGGAGAGGGACAGCTTCCTTGATGTGCCACTGTACAGATCCTCCAAAGTGACTTTAAGGGGATGGATAACATCCTCTCCCCTTCTCTGTCTACGGCCTCTGCTGCTTCCACCACCTGGTCACAAACAGTATGAAGCCCAAAGTTTAAAAATATAAATATAAACAATGGAACAACAGCATTTGACAAGTAAAGGTTGATTACAAGCAATATACCTCCAAATGGGCTGCCACCAAAGAATGACTGGAATATGTCAAATGGATCATGGGCGCCAGCTCCTCCACCCATTCCTTCCTTGAGTGCATCCTCTCCATATTGATCATAGATTTCACGCTTTTCAGGATCACTCAAAACCTCATAAGCTTGGGACAACTCTTTGAACTGTCACCATAAAAGAGAAAACCCACATTTCAAATTCTTATGTGGTAATAGTAATATGTTAAAATACACTGACTCATTGAAAATGCAAAACCCTGATTCGTTTCATTCAAAAGGCAAAACAGCATCAAACGACAATATGCAGTATAACAGAACCCAAGAAATTCCTCACTCTGACTACACAAAAGAAGGAACCACAGAATCTGATCATGGATGAGTGAATATCATCCATACACATAGCATACAGGGTGACGGCACTTCACATCCCAACCTTTAGCAGCACTTAAATTAAACTAACATGACAACATTCTCCTACAATATCCACCTATAGTAGCTCTTATCAAACCAATAGTGCCGCCTTCAAATCACTGCTAAATTTCCAGGAGTCCTAATTCTCCAACCAGTGGATGCATTTGAGACCCCTATTCATGAATCAAATGCAAATCCTATAAAGCTCCATCTTCCATCCTAAAAATTTGAAGGACTACTGAGGCTGTAGGGTAGTTAGTTCCCTATCAATATGCAGGGCCAAGATTTCCAAACAAAACGAATATAAGGGAGCTAGCTAATTAGTAGCTGATGTGGGACTAAACTCCCAACAGAAACAACTCTAAGCCCACTGCAAAATTAACTGATGCTGTGACCTAACCTAGACCAATTCATGAAAAAAGCGATTGAAATAATAATTCATAACGTCCTCCTGGCGAAGTTAGTTTCTTCAGCCTCCCAAGCTGCTTTCCTTTTTCTGATGATCGAGGTTGGGGTTCCTTCTCTGTCCGGGGCCTCTTGTTGGTTTTGGGCTGCCCCCAAGGCGTTTCCACACCGACCGGGGTCGTAATCTTCTTACTCACCGTAAGCTCGTTCGGGAGTATGCCTGCGGTGTTTGTGACTGTCTGAACGGTCGGAAGCAAGTCTCCTTCTGTCTTTCGAAGCTTGGCCAGCATCCTGGTGGGCAAGATGTTCACCGCAGGAATACTTCACACGCTTAAAATAAATAATCTTCCAACAGTATGGCCATACTTCCAATCGGGAAAGAACCAAAAAAAAAAAAACAATGATGGGGAAAGATGCCGATTTATATCACTACGGAATGAGTAAAAGGTGCAGGTTCAATAGCACATTCTCTGATACACGGCAAACAAGAAACTCTGACAAGTAGCAAAGAAATCTAGAACCAAAAGGACGAATTCGAACGAAGCAATACCCCGTAGAAGGTAACGAATTCTAGTAAGGATAGACATGAAACAGGAAAACATATGTAGCTATAGCGCAATCATCAAAAGAGAGGAAACAAGGGAAAGAATTAAACCGATAAATCGTCAAAAATTAGCAGGCTAAGGCGATGAAGCAGAGTTATACCTTCTCAAGATCTCCACCCTTGTCTGGGTGGTTCTTTAAGGCTGCCTTTTTGTAAGCCTTCTTCAGATCTTCCGGTGAAACATCTTTCGAGACACCCAGGATCTCATAATACTTAGTGTTATCGCTTTTCTTGGGCGCCCGGCCAAACATGTTTACTCAAGGTAAAACAGAGCCGCCTCTGAAAACTTGAAAATTCAACCTTTGATTTCGACCAATCGAGATCTTCCAACCAAAGAGGACAAAATTTCAGCTGAAATTGAATGACAATTCAGAAATCGATTCGATACTTCAGCCAAAACTGCAGATTTCAGTTCCTTCTGAATAAGAGGGCAACCCCAAGGCGGAGACGAGTTCCCTAATCAAAGAATCACAAAACCCTAGCGAGATCGATGGAAAGCTTTTGTAGGAGGCACATAAATATAAGGGAAAGAAATAAAAAGCAAAGGGTCGTTTGGTAAGAGAACGTATTTATACGTGCATGTCCTTACTGCTATCGTGGACGATGGGGATTGGTTAGTAGTGAATCTTGAGAAGTTTTACCAGCCACTCCTTGGGAAGTTTCAGTGTTGACAGGACTTCTAGACTTCCAGTAAAATAAAAAGAGAAGCGTCTAGAATCCTCTCGATCTTTCAATCTATGAACGGAAATAATATTTTTAGTGAGATGCTTTGTGTCAAAATTCAATCTTCTTATTAGAAACTCAGATTAAAGAATCGGTGTCGGTTTTCGATTTCTGTGTGTGGTAAACGCAGCGATGTCATCGTATCGGTATCCGCCAATACCATCGCCTAAACTCTTATACCCACATTAAAGATTGATCTTCGTTAATATATTTTGGTAGGTGATATAAGTGATCCAATTTGTGAAATTTATGATGAAAATAAAGGGTTTGGGCCAATTCGTCAACTTGTTTACCCAATTAAATTCTATAAATATATATATAATTAGGATCTTTCACTTGTGAATTGAGGTGAGAATTTTTATAATATGGTTTGGGTCTTTTGATTAATAAATATTCATTGTAAACTATAGTGAAAGTTTTGGTTGAAATCGGTTGAGGAATTTGCACGCACACTAGAACTGTTATTGTAATCACACTATTCCTTCAAATCTGAAACGTATCAGAAGTACTTTCTTTAAGGTATTTAGACACCCCGAATTGTGCAATACGGGTTTTCAAAATGTCTTCACCCCAAGTTATGTTCACTACTTAACAGAATAACAGGGAGAGAGAGAAAGAGAAAGAGAAGGAAATTCAGTGTTAAGAATGAACACGAAAATTAGTTTATATAGAGCCCCAAAGGTTGTAGGTGAAACTGTGAAAGGATAAGGACACATCTCTTTGTGAGGGTATCTTTCAGCTCAACTCTTTTAGGAAAGTACTTCCAATTGACCTCTCCATATAGGAGATAGCCACTCAAATGGCATATCCACGTTTTCACCCAGCAATGGAATTTCCGGAATAGGGCCCATAACAAAAGGGGCCATTCGGATCAAGCCCACGAAAAAATGGGCCTTTCGGATCAAGGCCCACGACCCAAGTCATATAGATTTATTAATATTAATATATATATAATTTATATAATTAAGGCTGGGTCACAACATGATTCAGGCTCGGTTCGAGTCGCACAAATTAATAATATATGGGCCCTTACTATATATAAACCATATAATCAGATCCTCTCAACTCGATGTGGGATTAAATAAAATCATAGATAGAAGACACGATTAAAATAGAAATATATATAAAATAACATGAATAAGTTTTAAACATATTTACAACACTTTTTCATCTTTATATATGAATTTAATACATCATATTAGCGTGTGAATTGATAATGATTAAATAAATTGAATAAAACCAGTTCGGTTAAATCTAGTCCGAACAGATTGGGCCAAGCCAGACCAACCAAGTCAACGTCGGTCAGATAAGCATAAATGCAAGATGTCAAGACAAATCCTATGAGACTTGTAACCAGAGAAAAAGTATTTGATCAAGACTCAATGATCCGTATTTGAGTAGAGCTCAATCATTACAATTTGTATTGCAATCCAAATAATGTTTGAATCCAAAACAAACTCATACATAGAAAAACTATAAAAATGTATGAAAACACAAGATAAAAGTACACTGAATAGAGCAATCATTATTCTACACTTTATTGTTCATTGTTTTATTGTCTTCCTAAATCGAATAATTTCCTAACTAGATTGTCGGAGGTGATACTCAACCACCCTGGTCGAGCTCATTCTTGTAGGTTCATTCGATTGAGGAGACGTGCAGAATGCGTAGCAACATGAATCATATTAAATCTTTGTGTTCATTCATTTTGTTTGTATCTTTATTCCTTATTTCTTAATGTTAGTTCTAACATGATGCTTAATTATATTCACCTTATGTAAAGAGAAGATGGGTTATGGTTGTAGATTTATAAATAGTGCCATATAAAAAATTCCCATGAGAAATAGCAAGGAATACAAAATTAGATAAAATTCATCTTAATTGAAAGCTTATCTCACTTTATAGAAAAAAACGAGGAGCCGCGTGGATATTGAACCAGAAATCGTTATTGCGGAAACCTTCTTTAATTTTGTTGAGGAAACTTACAGCATCACCCTTGAATTATTGTCAAAGATTAATACCAACTCCGTTAAGAAACTATAACAAGTGTTGATACACACAAATTAAACTTTTTAAAAATACATTAATGCCTTTAATGAAATTCCCATGCTGGACGTGCCTTTACCTTCCTCCATTGTCCAAAACCACTTTTCTTCCACTATTGCATCTTGTACTTAATTGCTATTTTCCCATGAATATTCATTTTTCTTGATAATCTCCTTTTCCATCTCCTTCGTTTAGGGTGTAGATGTAATATTGAAAATAGATAAATAAAAAACAAATTGAGACTAGCAGTGTTAGTAATAGAGAATTTAATTGGTAAATTAGATAATCCAAGGGTAACATCAATTTTAATGGGTGACAGTCTTTTTAGTTTTGTAATGAAACGAGTGACAATATTTAAGTTGCTTTTACTATAGGTATAAAGAATATCTAAGATCTTTTTAATTTTGTAATGAAATGAATGACAATATTTAAGTTACTTTTACTATTGGGATTAAGAATATCAAGATCTTTTTGATTGTAAGGTCGTGGTCTCCAGTTTACATGGTGATTCTAGTGTTTTGAATTATAATTGTTTAAACTTAGTTCACAGCTTATTAAGAACTTTTGGTGGGTTTTGACAATATTGTTGTATTACATATTTTAGAGCCGACAATGTTTCTGGCAATTTGTTAGCTCAAGGGGCCCATTGTTTGGATATATCTAAAGTTTGGTGGTTGCAACCATCAAGAGGACTTGCTCATTTGAACCCTGTTCCTATTGGGAGGATTTTTCTAAACTTGTTTATTTGAATGAATTTATTTTTCTGTCTTTGGTCCAAAAAAAGAAGAAGAAAAAAAAAAGGTGATAGTTATGGTAAGTGGTAACACAAGGGTGATGTTAAAAATTGTTCCTTTTTGTTCTTTTTTTTTTTTTAATTATAAATGTTTTGAATAACTTATTATTGTATTTATGTCTAGTTAAGTTGAGAGACACACCGAAGGCTACACCGTTATACGCTAGTATGCCAATGCAAAGACTGTTATATTATTTTTAATATAATAAAATATGTTTCATTTTATTGGATTCGTAAGTGTGGAAAATTTTCTTTAATTTATTTTAGGAAAGTGTTTTACCATATAGTCCCACATTGGAAACCGAAGTGTCGGAATCCAGGTTAATTAATGGGTACCACCTATTAATTTTAATTTATAATAATGAGACACCCCAGTGCATGTGCAGTGTATGAGCGAGCGAGATCAAATCTGAACACTCTTCAGAAGAGGCACCTCAATGCCCTATAAAAACCTTCTAGCTTCACAACAGCAAGATATACGAAAATCCCGAAGTCAGTCTTCTCTGTTATTGAGTTTTGCGAGTGCTTAGCAAAACTTGAGAGATATATTCAAGTATATGACGGTGAATTACGTATTAAAGAAAGCAATATCTCAAGTATATGACGGTGAATTACGTATTAAAGAAAGCAACGTTGTAACGCGCCTAGAATTTCCTACTTCCATTATGTGATCTCTTGTTCAATTTATTTTACAAGGAAAACACAGTTAGGATTTTCTTACCCTTTCTACAATGTATATTAGTCCTAATTATTTCTTTGCTCAATCAAAATTTATTCGTCATGAGAAAGAGAGGATCTCTTCAACCATAGAATTTGAAAAACTAAATGTCTTTACATTAAATGTTTTCAATCTCAAATATAAACTTGTGGAAGTTGGTAGCAGCTTTACACATACATATTCACGTGCTATAAGGTAAACGTATAACCAGGGAACGAAGCTTCGATGGTTTCGCTCGGTTCGCCGGATTTCTTTCCCTTTCTCTCTTTCTTCTTCTTCTCCGGCAAGACGGTCTCTTTTCTCTCCCTCTTTCTTCTCTTCTTCTTCTTCGGCGACGCCCATGACTCAAGAGGAGAAATTAATAAATATATTTAATGTGTTGCCGGAATCGTCGTTTTCCCAAATTGGTTTTCCGGAAATTTGTATTCGGTTTCCGATTTTTGTTTCGCGCGCGGCGCATTTCTTTCCATGCGTATAACGTACACCGCACACTTTGTCACCATTAAAACCCTCTATTATTTGATTCCGAACTCTTCCCTCCCATTAGCAATGAACATTACACAACGATAGACAAATGATGATAGCTCCATTTTCTCTGGTAAACAAATAGCCATTTGGTTTGGCCAAAAAAAACAAAGTCGAAGAAGTTTATCAATCTTATAAAAAAAGCTTAAGGGCCTGTTTGGTTACATGAATCCAGATATTTGAGATCCAGAGATTTCAAATCTCTGGATTCATGAATCTGAGAATTATATCTGTTTGGTTGAAAAATCTCTAGATTCATGAATTCTATAGATTCACCTTTTTACACAAAAAACTGTGAATCTGAGATTTATGGGTAAGGGGTGAAATCCAGAGATTTCAAAAAAACTATACATTTGCTCATTCACAAAATCCACGTCGATCAAATAGTTTTTTAGGATGAATCCATAGATTTCATTTCACAACCAAACACTTAATTTTATAAATTATGACTCCATATATTTGAAGTCTATAGATTTGAAATCTCTAGATATTTGAAATCTTCAGACTCGTGTAACCAAACAGGCCCTAAAACATTGTTGTAAATCCCTCAACTAGAGATTATCACAAAAAAGAAGAAGCAAATATTGCATTGGCACTCCAAAACAAATAAAAATACTAAAATCATAGATGTTGAGACTTGGAGAAGAAAATCATGTAAAATTAAGCATCAACTTTGCTGAAGAACAAAAATTGATGACTGATGGTAAAGGTTCTCTATTTTCTCTCTCTCAACCATAGAGGGAGGAAGAGAAGGTCTGTCACTTTGGGTAGGAATGTGACACAACAAAGACGAGAGATCCTAAATCTTCTGCCTCCAAATTTCGAAATGCCAAATATTATTGCCTTGTTCTTTCACCTGTAGTGTTTTTAACAATTTCCTTCTCCACTATCAATGTAAAGAAGAAAGCAATGTCTGCTTAACCCATAAAAATGGCCTTTAGTTTGGGGGCGGGGGGTTGTGCAGGTGGAGGGAAGGGGAAACAATTGCAAGTTAAATGTGATTCACTCGAGAGTTGCTCCCAAGATTAAATTTTTTATATGAATGATGCCTTTTTTTTTTTGTTAAACTATATAGATGATGCTAGCAACAGGGGCTGCCATGAAACGACATTATTGTAACATTGATCCGATGTGCTGCTGATGTGGGAAAGAGGAAGAAACTCATGAAAAATTCTTTTTAGGTTTGCAAGCAGGCTTGGTTATAAATTACTAGATGATAGGCCATTTGACTTTTTTCGTTGGTTCCAACAGCTTCTATCGAATCTAGGTGACTCAACAAAGGAAAAGCATTCAATGGTGAGTCTAGGCTTTTATATTTGTTGGGGTTCATAGGCTGAATTAATTTTTCAAATAAATTTATGGACTCTTGCTCAAGTGGGGACACAGGCCTACAAAGTAGCTAAAAAGTACGTGGAGGCCCATTCTTCTCCTATAGCCTATCAAAGGGCCCAAAGTTCCTTTTGTGAGGGTGTCCACTAGGCATGGAGACCTCCATCTAGGTCTTATATAAATGCAGATGCATCTTTTATTTTTGAGAATGAAAGTACAGGGTTGGGTTTTATACTAAGAGATTACAACGGCACATCCGTGTTTGCTATATCAGAACCTGAAACAGCCTCTTCAACATTAACTGCAGAAGCCCTTGCCATGAAATTAGACCTACTATACACTTCAGTTGAATGAGTGGACTATGTACAAGTAGAATCGGATGCATTGGACCTGGTTAGGTCCATTACTCAAGAAAATTCCCTTGTGGCCCACAACATTCAGTCCATCTTAGCTGATATTTGCCATATTGGTAGTTGTTTTTTGGATTGTCAATTATCTCATATTTTTAGGAGGTTCAACCATGTTGCTGACCAACTAGCAATGAGGGCCTAGTTAGTTACGATTACGATTGAATGAACTATATTCAATCCATAGATCCAGTAGCTATGTTCTACTGTTTCCTCACTTAGCTATAATAAAGATGACTTCATTACCACCCCCGCCCCCAAAAAAAAAAAAGAAAACCCCTATATGCTTTTCAAATATAAAGTAAGTTGTCACTAATTAAAAGCCTTTGTTCTGAGCTGTTAAAACAATTTATTAAAAAAAAAAAAAAAACTCACCTAAAAGCAGCAAGTGAGAATGCAAAAATAAAAAATAAAAAATAAAAAAAGTAATAATAATTATTGTTGCCCTATATTGTAAGCTTATTTACTACCTTATCCCCTATACTTTTTGAAATTACTAATCCAACATTACATTTTACCTCTAATTACTGGTGCCCCCTCCTGTTAATATCGTTTTACCTAAGTGATGACGTGGCAAATTTTGTTTTTTAAAAATCAAAAAATCACTCTATGGTTGTATTCGACTTATTTACACTTTATATTAAGTTACATTATTACTTTAGTAATTAGGAGAAAATTAACCCTATTTGGTAGCTCCTTATTTTAAAGTTTTTTTACATTTACTTTTTAATTTGGTGCCATTTTTTAGTCTTTGTCAATTTGATGGTATCAATTTTAAGAAGTTCCTACTCCATTAGACTTTCATTTATTTATTATCACATTATCGATTTTAGAAAGTTCATTTTTCTTAGTAAAAAAAGATAATAATTTAGGTAGTTTTTTTATTTATTTATTCAAAATGGTAAGAATATTGACAAATTGGTACTTGATATGTTTTTTCTTTTAATGAGGATGATATTGTATTTTAACTTCTTAATTTTAGAAATACAAAATGGATATTAACCATTCAACTATAACACCTCTTAACATTGATAGGACTGAGGGGGCATCAATAATTTTTATAAAAAACAAAGACTTTTTAGTAATTAAACTATAGTATAAGAGACAACAGTAATTATTATTAAAAAAAAAAAAAAACCTAAAAAATCTCATTATTGTTTCATAACATAAAAAATAACAAATAACAAATACAAATGAAAATAAAAATAAATAAATAAAATCTTTTTTTTTTTTGGCAGCTAAAAATTTTCATTATTGTTTCACAACATGACAACAGAGAAAATGAATAGTCACCATTTGTCACGTAGGTTTGTATCATTTGAATTCATTTGCTAATATCACAAAACTTTCAGAATAATGTTATTCAAGCGACACCATCAAAATATCAAATATCTGAGAGTGGGTAAATATTCAAAAGCAAGTACACATGACATGTGTCCACCAGTGGCTTGTTCCCTAACCTTATTAAGCCTGTCCAGGTACATTACATTAATTTGCTGATTTAATGTGTGTGCTTGCGTGCAGTCACTCCCAATCGTAAGTAACATCATGGAACGTCGTGCAGTTAAAGAAGATTTACTTTCCATAAAAGCTATCTTGGAGATTTTCTCTGACCTCACAGGACAAGAAATCAATCTGGAGAAAAGCGGGATCTTCTTCAGTAGAAATGTCAACAAACAACGGAAGGCACAATTGGTACAAATTTTAGGGATGAAGGAAGTAAAGGATAGTACAAACTATCTTGGTACAGATCTGTTGTGCGGAAAAGCACGATCAAAGAACTTACAAGGCTTAATTTCTAAGGTAAGAGCTCGACTCTCAAATTGGAAAGCGGCCAACCTTTCTTTTGCAGGAAGGGAAGTTCTGATCAAATCGGTTCTCCAACCGATCGCGATTAATGCAATGCTTCCGTTTCCTAAAGCAATCAGAACCGATGGACTCTCTTTGTCGAGATTTTGGCTCGGACATCCGGGAAGGCAAAACAACTAACTTTGATCCCCGGGAATATGTTGTAAATCTAAGAATCAAGGGGGCTTGGCTTCCGTTGTATGGAAGATATCATCGGCTCTTCTTTTAAGGCAAGGTTGGAGACTCTTCATGAACCCGATGCATTATGGGTCGGGGTCTTCGAGACAAGTACTTCCGCACTCATCGATCTTTGATGCAAGGTTAAACGAAAGGTGGATCTTGGACCGGAAAAGTCGTCGTAGCATATTTCATCTACTAGAGGAATGGTAAAAGGAAGTTGGGAATGGCTGTCAAACTTCGTTTTGGAGTGACCCATGGAGGAAGAATTATCCAACAATAGCAAAAGAGAACCCGGAGATGGATTGTTGGCTTTCAAAAGCAACTGTAGCTGATATGATCAATATCGCTAGCCATAACAGGGAATGTCTGCAAGGCCTTAAAAATCCAAACTTGGTTTTATCACAGTTGTCCCAGGTTTCACTAACACAGGAAGATGATAGATGGGTTTCGTTGCTTTCAAATTCTGGAGAATTTTCATCCAAGCTAGGAGGAGAATTTTTGAGGAAACGGCAACACCAACAGGATGATATGAGTGTGAAAAGGTGGTGGAACTTCTTTTGGAAAATCCCCTTACATCCAAGATTTAAAACTTTCTTTTGGCGTTTGTTGAATGCAGGTCTACCAGTCAAAGGAATAGTAGGACAATGGGTAAAAAGCGACAAGGTGTGTGCATTCTGTCAAAAGGAAGAAGAAACGATCTGGCATCTGTTCTTCTCATGTAATTGGACCAAGCGAATTTGGGCGGCCGGATCGCTCGGACTACGAACTGAGCTTGTTACTCATGAGTCAATCATAGGATGGTGTAGGAATACGTTCCTAAATTTGCCTGTGCCAACAAGGAGGAAGCGGTGGACTCTCTCCTACTTCATTATTACATGCTATTTCCTATGGATAGAAAGAAACAAAGTTTGTTTTTCAAATGTTCAACCCAATCCACACAGGGTTTTACATAACATATCACAATGGGCCAATTACTCTCAATTGGACCCTATGGAGCACGCGGAAGGGGGCTGCCAAACCCAAATCACATATGAAAATATGCAAAATAAAAAAGTTGAAAGTTATTGTGCTTTTAATGGTATTTTGGATGTTATTAAAACAACACAATTAACAATTATGTTTTGTGCAGGGGTACATCATGAATTATTAAAGACAGCAGGATGGTGCGTGGGGATAATTTTGGAAGGGAGGCTCTACTATCTGGACACAGGACAAATCTCAAATGGTGGAGAAATGGAAGCACTTCTCATGGCGATTAAGAATGGACAAGATCATGCTAAGAAACACCAAATTACTATACAGGAAATTTGGTGTAGCCAAGAGGCAGCGCTATGCCATTTGACAACACCATATTCTGCTTGGCCACTACACATAACGCCACTTTTTGCTAATACCCTAATGATTGCCCCTAGAACATGCTTTGGCAAATTTAAATCCCAAGCACTACTGGACTTTTGTAGTAAGTTAGCAATGTTGGCTAACACAGACAGTACTAAGTGTAACCAATATGGATCTCTTTCTTAATTTGAAGGTTTTATTTACTATCAAAAAAAAAAAAGTAACATCATGGAACAGTAGCTCAACAATAAGATAACTTTGTGGAATATTGCTCTCATTTAAGGCAATAATTGAACATTCAACAAATTAGGGCCCACTATAGTCCAAGCACCTCATCGGTGTTGAGGCGAACTCTCTCAACTCATTTTCACATCACACCACAACGAAACTTGATAGTTATCTTGGGATTCCCCTAATCTTTCGCAAGGATTATTTGCGGAATATTGCTCTCATTCAGGGCAATAATTGAACATTCAACAAATCAGGGCCCACTATAGTCCAAGCACCTAATCGGTGTTGAAGCAAACCCTCTCAACTCATTTTCACATCACACAACAACGAAACTTGATAGTTATCTTGGGATTCCCCTAATCCCTGGTAAGCTCAAAAAGAAACATTGTGACAACCTCATCAACAAAGTAAACTACATATTCCAACACTAGCAGGCCATATTTCTTTCCTATGTAGGGAAAAAGGTACTCATTCAATTAACACTTGTTGTTATGCCTACTCGTTTCATGTCATGTTTCCTACTACCGGTCTCAATCACAAATACACTTGACAAGCTTTCTCAATACTTCTTTTGGGCTGATGGAATTCAACGACATCTTCACACTACACCATTTGTAGCTCTCCTAGAGCTAGCGGTTTTAACCTAAAAAAAAACCGTTGATTTTAACCTTGGTCTTCTAGCTCGGAATGCATGGGAACTTCTCAACCCCACGAACTCCTTATGAGGACGATTGATGAAACATAGGTATTTCAAGCACTGTGCCTTTTTAGAAGCTTTGGCACCCCCGACGGCCTCATGGGGCTTGGAAGTCGCTGATTAAAGCAAGGGATCTCTTACACAAAGGACTATTTCTTCAAATTGGGAATGGTCTTTAGGCGAGCCCTTGGAACCCCAACTGGATCCCTAAACTTCCCTAGGACATTGGATGTTATTCAATAGCTCACTCTTCCATTAAAGTGTCTGAATTCATTAATTCAGAGACCACATCTTGGGATTGGGAAAAGGTGTTCGTCTGGTGGCATCCTGATGTGGCAACAAAGATCCTTGGTATCCTTCTTCCACTTCATCTGACAGCAGATTGTCTCATTTGGAAGCTCCATTCAACAGGTATGTTCCTTGTGAATTCGACTTACCGTTTGGCATCAACTTCCCCTAACATCCCTACCCCAACTCCCATCTTCAATTGGCTACATTTGTGGCATATCCCTCTTCCACCTCGGATTCTTTTTTTCTAATGGAAGGCTATCCAAGGCAAATTATCTATAACAGATCTATTGCTGGCGCGAGGGTGCAATGTCCCCCCCCCCCCGGTGCATCACTTGTGGTCATCCCAGTGCTTATGCGCAACACCTCTTTACCTCTTGTCCGTTTACCCTTCAATTATGACATATCCTACACCTTCTTTAGGGGGATCCATCACAATCTTTCAGTTCACAATTGCAAGCACTTGTTTCTCGATCTACCTCGCCATCCACATACAATCAACAAGCCATACACACCCTCATTGCATTTTGGACTATTTGGGGCTACTATAACCATATAACCCACTCAACTCAAACACCGAAGATACAAGACACCCTACAACGACTACAACAAGCTATCATTGAATCCTCCCCTCCTTTCACTCCAACACCAATTCAAGAATCACTAAAGCTTATAAGGTGGGAACCCTCGACGCCAGGGTAGATCAAACTCAATGTGGATGGCTTCTCTTTTTTCGATTAACATGGATATGGGATTGGCGGAGTGGCACGCGATCATAACCATCAAGTGGTATTTGCTTTCAGACAAGAAACGGATGTCAAGACTCTCTTATTTCAAAAGCACTTGGCATTAGAAAAGGCCTTGCCCTTGCACTTGATTTTAATCTGTCTCATGTTTGTGTGGAAAGTGAAAACCGAGCGTTGATACTCTCCATCCTGAATCCAATGTCCTGCCACAATTGGAAATCCATCCACTTAGTCAATGACATACTCATGTTAGCTGCATGTTTCATCAAATGCACTTTCTCGCATATTCTCAGAGAGGCTAACTCTGTGGCGGACGAGCTTGCCAAGTCTACAGTAGTATCCCAGGATTAGTTTGTATATCAACATTCTCCACCCCCTTTTTTTATTTTTTATCTTGGATCCTATTATTTGATTCCCTTATGTGTAAGCTTCCTAGAGGTTTTCATTTGAAAAAATAAAATTCTTTTTATAAAAATAAAATAAAAATAATAACTAGCTTTATAATGACCCCTCCCAGCTGTCGTAAGGTAACAATTGGACCACATCCACAAACAACCTAAACTTACTTTGTTTGACAAATTTGAATTGTCCCTACATTTCAGCAGACAACCACATGTATTTAGCCGGTTTATGGTTATGATTTCACATGCTCAAAACCGGAAGAATCTCATATGACCACGGAAGTTGATGGATCGTTTTGGCGTCTCTAGGGTTACCACATTCTTGAAATTCATTCATTCTAAGTATAGCTAAATGCCAAAAATCAGTCATGCGATTGTTCGATCTCCATCACTCGTTGCTTTTAAACCAAAAAGAACGAGCGATCAAAATCAAACGTAACATTTACAAGACCGTAAATGCCTAGGAATGAAGCTCAATCTTTTTAATTCAATTTCTTTTTGCCTCGGTAGAGCAAAAAGGTTCTGCATCCATTGGCCTTTTGACTATTTGGCGTAATCAGAAGAATCGACATGAGTAGGTGAAAACAGGCAAAATCCAACCACCCTCGCTGTTTGTCTTATTACTCCGGCCAAGCGACCATAGATTTTGTGAAAGAACACTCACTCGACCTAAGGCTCGTTTACCTCATTGACCTTAGCGTTATTCGTTATTATCTTCAATGTCCCAGCTCATTTTCTAACAGGTAAATTCGAAGCGGTCTAAAGTCGAAGCACCTTAGATAATATATAGTGAGCACAAACCATCCCGGTCCGATTATTGGTCTAATATTTTGGGTGGTTTGAACGGTCCGCAGGATCCATTGCTCTATTGAAAAGTCTCAACTCCGCCACTGCACTGCATGTACGTGCAGTTAAAAAGCATTTTACACGGAAACGCCTTTTCCATACCTTTATGAAAAAGCGGCATGCAGAGCGACCACTTTCTGAGATTAATCCGCTACGGTCAAATGGTATTTACTCTTTTCAACTTCCAAGGGTAGTTCCGGAAAAAGCGAATGTCACGTCTTCGTCAAAGCAACGGTGATTCCGGCTTTTATAGCTAAAAAGTTTTACTTTAAGTTGATTTCCCTCCTTTCTCCGGCGGAGAGAAGTTTATTTCCCTCCATTTTTGTAATTTGAGCTTCTGAGACTGCTAACGTACACGGGATGCTCAGCTTTACCAAAAGGTTAAAAGCCAAAAAGGCGAGACCTGGAGACCAGGCATGCGCAAGCAGAGAGCCACAGATGCACACCGTGACCCGATGCGAACCTAAATTCAAGAACGATTTTGTCGAACATCCAGGTGTTGTTTCCCCCAGGCGTAGTTTAGTTAAACCTGGCGTGTTTACCGAGTACCGACACCGCTCTTTTCTGCTTCAGTTAAATTCGGAGAAGATTTAAAAATAAAAAAAATGGTCCTAACTGTAGAATTGGAAAGTGACTGTGGCGAGTTAATTAATCGAAAATTCTTTTAGGTGTGTAAGTGTAACAATCGAAATGGTGGACGAAAACAACACGGATCTTCGAGGTGGATTTGAATAGAAAAAGATCGACAAGGAGGAAGACAGGTTTGGACTGGTTGATTGATAGATCGACTTATAAAGAGTTCAGTTCTTTTCCTTCTATGCTGATTCGATCCTGTTTTTGTCTCAACTGCGCTTCGGCTTCTGTGTGTACTTCTGCAGAGTTTGTATGGATTTCAGGTGAGTTAAGAGCTGAGCTTCAGAATTCTTATTTTTTTCCAGAGTTACAGTGTTCATTATCTTCTCGGCGACTAAGTTTTTGTGTCCACACTGTCTGCAGATCTGCTCCGTATAGAGATTTAATTTTAATTGTGCCTGTCGAATTTTGGAATGCTGTTAAGAGTAAATCAATTTTGTATTCCACCATGTAATCCTTTGGTTGCACTTTTGCCTTCCGACTCTTTTTATGTGCTTCTGTAATCCATATGTGCTAGTCATCTTTTGTTTGAGGATAATTGGGGGTAGTCACCTTTGAGCTCGCAGATGACTTGAGAATTTGGGAATTCTGTGTCTGTCATGGCTTAGTGGGGTAATTTTTTCAGTATTCGACTTGGAGTTTGAAGAACAGGGTATTCCAGACTTCCAAGTTTGGATATTATTCAGAGAGAGATTTCAATTCGTCCGTTGTTCATTGCGGTTACATTTTTCTATCTGTGCAGCACATGATTTACTGTGCTATGATAGACCTAAAACATTGTGATGGCTTCTCTGTTTCATCAATTCTTGGCCTGTCCTATACATTTCTCCTCATCACGTAAAGTCGTCCCACATTTTCATGTTGTTGCTGAAGGATACGTGCGTTAAATTAGTGAACAACGGGAAAGGAAAATATAGGGGAAGTGAAGTGTACTGTGCATCTTGAAGGTAGTTTTTGAGAATACTCCTTTTCTTCCTGCCTACCTGATTTTGCAGCACATTTTCCTCTCTAAGATGATGTTTCGAGTCTTGTTGGCAACTCATCATTCTTCCTTAAGTTGTCAGTAGTCTGACTAAAGCGAACCGGCTATACAGGAAACATCTCTCATAGATGTGAATTGAGAAAGCAATACCTATTATTTGGAATCAGCCTCTACTGTCTGTACGCTGACCCAGATGAGGTCTAATCGTTATCCTTAGGTGCAGGCACTGTTCTCTTTCCAGAAAATGCATGTTAGTTGGGAAACAGAGGCTGGCATCAGTAGAACTGCTGAGGTGTCTGTTTTGTCTTTGACTTCTCCAATCTTCTTGCCTTGTACTATTTTGGAACCTCTTTCCTCGTATGCTCTATACAAGTTTAGTAATAATTTATTTCAGGACATTTTTCTTATTCGTTTATTTTAAAATTTAATCTCAATCTCTGAGATACAAATGAATTTTTGTGATGGTTATCTTAGGACTCCACGTTTGTTGACAATATGAATACTTTGCTAAAAAGTCTACTAGAACTGTGGCATTTGTTTGTTGACAATATGAATACTTTGCTCAAAAGTCTACTAGAACTGTGGCATTTGCTGATGACCTTGAACAAAATTGAAAGCTACATTTTTCTAGGAAATGTATTGGTTTTGTTGATTGAGTTTTAAAAGTGTAGCATACACCTTTTAACTATTAATATTTAGGAATATCCATTAGCTATTATTGTTTAGAAATTATCTGAAATATCGATGGTAAGGAATCAAAATTACGATAGTTTCTGAAATAAATTTGTTTTTTTATTGATTATAAGAGATATTTTTTAAAATATACATATGGAGGCACATATGTAGATTTGCATATACTCATGGGAACACTAATGGGTAATACGATGATTTACTCATATGAAAGAGCAAGGCTTTATTCATAATCAAGATAGTTAGCAAAAAAGGGCAGTATTGGATCCTCCACCACTTGGTTTGAGAAACTTTTCCTTTCATTTTTTTTTGTGCTGGACTTGACATTTGTCACAGCCCACTGAATCTTTATTTCCCAGAATGCCTAAAGCTGACAATGTATGTCTTGATGTATCTTAGGAGGATCTTATTTGTCACATAAATTTTTTTGTACACTTGTTGAGCTCATATAACTGATTAGCTATTTTACAGTTTTGATTTTTTAACTCCGTTTTTTTTGAGCTCATCTCATCCATCATCTTTAAGTCTCTGTGTTTACCGAGTGATTTACATAAGAACAGTTGGACAAGAACTGATACCCAAGTGGGCATTTACAGATTTTGATCTGTGGTAGATAAAGCTTTTGTGATCATGGGAGGCTCAGGGAAATGGCTGAGAGCATTGATTGGTTTAAAGAAGTCAGAAAAGTCAAAATCTTCAGATAAGAATGAAAATGTCAGTTCTATTTCCTTCTGTTTATTTATTTGTTATTTGATTGCTGTTCTGTAGTTACTTTCATCTTATGTAACATTCTGAATCCTAGAAGTAATGTGTTTGTTTCATACTGTTAAGTTGTACTAGTCGGAACCTTATCATTGTTTGAGACATGGGGATCAGCAGTTACCATTCCCCACTCCTACCCCACAAAAGAAAAAAAGAAGAAGTGAGCTGGTCATTGAGTTTCTTCCACCACCCTGTGTTCTTGGTTACAATCTTTTCCTATCCTAGCTGTTTTACCTCAACTTTTGATTTTTTTTTCTTCCATTAACCTAATCAGCATGATGGATTTCATGCTCGGGAAGGTCTCACTGTTGTCTTGCCTAGGTCAACAGTTTTAAAGGTTAGGCTGAGCATGGACCTCTGTGTTGAATGTGAAGTGACATGCAGGTGGATTTGGATTGACCAGAGAAAAATGCAGTTATTGTTTGCTTAACAGCTAATATTTCCTTTAATGGATACTTGAGGACCCCCCGTTTTTCTCACTTCCAATCATTGACTTTCCTTTATCAGAAAATTAGGGAAAGTGCTAGAAACACAAGCATTTGATGCTTATCTGAAAAGATCACATTGATAAATGAATGGGATCTACTGACTTAATTGGATCCAGGCTGTTGTGGGTGCTTGTGATGTGCACAGATCATTTTTTGAGATCTCTGGAAAATAAAAATTGATAATATTTCCTTGCTCATCTTACAAACCCTGATTTCTGTCTTTTAATTACTAGTCTCCTCATTCATCCAAAAGTAAAACATAAAGATTACAAGTCTCCTCATCATCAAGATTTCTCTCAGCGGCAACATTGTTTCCTACTGAATTATTGTCCCACTGTGTAAACCAAGCCATATATCTATCATGACATAGTGATGCAGGCCTGGGATAGGGCTGCTGTGGTGAGCTTTCACTGAAGGGGAATTTAGAATAATAAGAAAAGTAAGGAGGGGAACTAGGGTTTGGAGTCAGAAGATTAGAAGAAGAATTAGTGTTGGGAATAATTCAACTTACTGTTATTGAAGATATTTTTAAACAGAAAGTTGAATGATAGAAGTAGCTCTTGGGAAGAAAAGAGAAGACGAGGAAAGATGAAATCAAAGAAAGGGATAACAATCCCGTGTGCACTGCCAAACAACACTAGAACCAGGGTGCAACAGTTTGGCGAATTTTGCCCATCTCGGTGGTGGGCGAACCAAAATCCACCATCGAAACCGAATTTACAGAATATCACCGGAAAATCGATTTGGCGAAGTACAGGCAATATTCACCGGAGACGATAAACAAAGTCTGAAACTAAACTTTCCGCTGGCTGAACTCGTCAAGTGAAGAAGACGAAGAACATAAGAAGATGAAGAAGAAGAAGATGACTTATTAAATTTATTTTGATAGTTTCTGAGTTTCTGATTGAGTTACGGTTTTGGCTTTGAACCACACACATGGCTCTTATATAACCACGGAATTGTTAAAAAAAGAAAAAAAACTAAACCTAAACATGAGTACAGATTTGACTAAGATTGTTTTATTAATTTTTTATTTTATACCTAGCGTTTTGCAGGAAGATGTCAGGTATTTATATTTTTTTAAACTTCATATTTGACGTTTTGTAGGATTCAGTAGGTTATTTTATATTTTTTAAAACTTTATTTTAACTTGATGTAGTGATTGTTTTACTTTGACCTGACTGATGTATTAGTCAGACGTTTTGCAGGAACTCTCTCTCTCTCTCTCTCTCTCTCTCTATATATATATATATATATATATATATATAATGTTGTTTTAGAGTGGCAAAACTAGGATGGATAAGATAAGAAACGATCATATTAGAGTTGGTCTGGGAGTTGCTCCCATAAGTGATAAGCTTAGAGAAAGTCGTTTGAGGTGGCACGGCCACGTTCAACGGAGACCTATAAATGTTCCTGTTCGGAGAAGTGATATAATCCATATTGAAGGAACTAGAAGAGCTAGGGGTAGACCTAAGATAACCTTAGGAGAAGTGGTGAGAAAGGATATGTATAGCTTAGGCCTTGTATCTAGCATGGCCTTGAACATAACCGATTGGAGGGCAAGAATCCATGTAGCCGACCCCATTTAGTTGGGAAAAGGCTTATTGTTGTTGTTGTTGTATAATGTTGTTTTAAATTTTGAATCGACTTTTCAGGCAATTATCGGTGAAATCTCGGTGAGAGTTCGCCAGTTCGCCTGGTTCACCAGGTAGCAAACTGGCGAACTCAGGTGAGATTTCGCACCTTGACTAGAACTCTTATGAAAAGTTATATTCATTAATCAGATCATCTCTAATTGATAGGTGATGCTTTACAGACACAAAGTAGGGGACTCTCAATCACTCTAAAAGACTCAAAAATGGTAAATAGAATCAAAACAGCAATTTATCTAATTATTAAGTATCCTAATACTCAAACACTGACTTGAATACTAAAATTAACTACTAATCCCGTGTACCATTATTACCCCCACTTCATGGGCTTATAGATTACGCCCGCTACATCCATAAATCCAAAACTAAGAGCCTTAATGTCTATAGAACCCACCCATGGGCCAAAATAAAGTAATCTAAGAGCAAGTTGACCCACAGAATGACATTTTGAACTGCATCAACTCTCCCGGTGTTGAGAAATGCTCGCCCACATGTTTTGTAAAACGAGAGAATCGGTGACATGTGATCAATTAGCTAGAACATGCTTCGCATGAGAAGCTCTTCACAAGTCTGGCTCAACAATGGCACCCTCATAGCCTAATTGATCACATTTGCCAGCCCGGCGTGGTCAAAGCTCTTCATTCATTTTGTGCTTCATATATAAAGAATTTGGCATAAGAGTTCTTGGTTCCCTAATCTATTGATTTCCTACATTGACAAGACAACCGTAAATTCGGAAATTGGAACCAAAGGAGCAACCACCTACAGGAATAGTCAATTTGCTGGCTGAAAGTGATCCAGAGCCTTATGATATCAATGATGAGAGTGATAATGAGCAGCAATATTACTATGTTATTCTGAAATAATATGATGCAGTGACACCCTATATGATATGGTGATTGATCCAAGTAGTTGCACTAATGTTGTTGCTGAAGATGCTCGAGATTTGGGCTTGAAGACGGGACCAGATCCAAAACCTTAAAGATTGCATGGGTGAACAGCACAAACCTCAAAGTGAATGAAAGATGTTTGCTTGTTTATTCTATTGGTGGGCTAATTGATCAGGTAAAATGTGATGTTCTTCCTTTCAAAGTCTACCACATTCTTCTAGGATGCCCATGTTTGGATGACAAGAAAGCCAAGCATCATGGTTATGAGTACACATATTCCTTCCAGCATGGTGGACTTGAGATGAAATTCCTCCTAGATCTTCCATCTATCAAGCTTTAGAAGATCGCTGTTATGTACCTTCTACTACGTGTTGACTCCGATGGTATTCTTGGACATTATCTGAAGTTGTCCAGGTCCAGTTCTTTCCAAAGGAGGAGAGTTGATGCAGTATCAAACCGGTTAAAAAGCTTCCGGTCCAACCCCAAAAGAACCGGTCCTATGGGATTTGGTCCAACCAGAGTTGGGCTCAATTAAGTATTCTATATCAGTTTTGATTTTAGTCTTTTACTTATTTTATTATTCCTACGTAAGAGTGAGTAAGACTTTTGTTTTGGATTTTGATTTCAATTAGGATTTGCATTTTATTTCCTTTAAATAGATTGTATTAGGATACAATTTTCAGATTGAATAGATTGAAGAGTTTTGTTTGTTATTGGAGATTTCCTTTCCCTTGTTCTACTTCCCCTTTCTTCCCCTCCCTATTCCTCTTATTCTCCTTCCATGACAACCACTGTTGCAGCTTTATATTAGGCTTGCATCAAATGGTGCAAGGGTTGAGATGCAAGAGCATCTCCTTGGCCCTGTTAAGAGAAAATGATGATTGATTAGGGTGTGTTTGATTCCTCTCTTGGTGCGAAGGAAAGGGGGAAAAAATAGAGCTTTTGATTGTTTGGATTGGATGCAGTAGAAAATCATATGAGAAAATTGAATAGATGTTATATTATAGACCATGTGAACATGCATGTGTAATGCTGCACACCTGCCTTCATACACATGATTATAAGCGAATTGTTGTATAAGGTGCACAAACTGAACCGGCTTCCATCAAGTATTGAATGTTTAATAAGTAGTAGAAGTGTGGATGTTGAGATGGATGTGCATCAAACTAGGAACAATAAAGGAATGGCCATATTAGAACTGATTTTGGAGCCGCCCCCATATAGGATAAACTCTGTGAAAGTAATTTGAGGTGGCATGACCGTGTTCAATGGAACTATGGAAGCCATAGGATGTGCCAGGATAGAAGATTTATTTTATTTTGTGTATTATTACCTTTTTTGGGTTTCTGTTTGAAGGATCTAAAAGAGCTAGGTTTAGGTTTGAAATGACCCCAGGAGAAGTAGTGAGAAAATACATGCTTAATTTAGGTCTATTCTCAAGTTTGAGGTTGACTAAAGTTGGAAGGCAAGGATCCATTTACTGATCCCATTTAGGTGGATATTGCTGGGCTATTGTCAATGATGTTGTGCTTTTATTTGTACTCTTGCAATGATCTATGCATCTGATACCACTTAGTTGGATAAGGCTGACTTATTCTTGTTGGGTTGTAAGGATCATCATGTTAACAGAAATAGCCAGTTTTGGTAGATTTAAATTTTTAAAAAATAACTAATTGGTTAATATATTGTGCTTAGGTCTCAAATTGAGCAAGTTATTCTTGGGACTGGTGATGTGGGTAAATCATAGAAAGTAGGCTTATTCCAATGGAAGTAAGCCTTGGGTTAGGTTAGACATGTGTTGGGCCTTTGGTCCAAGGAGGCTTCATTGAGTTGATGACTTTCATAGGCCTAGAATGAAGGGAGGTTAAGATTACATAATTTAATATTTAATTAAGTTGATCAGAGGCATAGTGCTAGAGACCAAATCATTTACGGTCTGTTAGAGTCCTAATGCTTAGGACTGAATCATATTTGTAGTCCAAGAGTCATTGGAAACCTAGTTGTTTGTTTGGGTTTTCTTCTCCCTCTTTTCTGTTTCTTTATTTATTTTTAAATACTTTGTGGTTCTATGCTATGGTTTTAGAGGTTTAGTTAGAGGACTGCCAAATGTAAATCTGTTTTGTTCAAACAGTTACTTGAGTCCCCAGTTGGTTTAGGAGAATTAGAGGGCCAGTTGACAAATTTCTACATAGCAGTAATGGCCTATGGCTTGGGTGGATACAAAATGAAAGAAGGTGGATTCCTGACCTGTCTTTTCTTTTCTCACCATAAGTTCTTATCTGCATGATAGGCCATTTTGATTGCATCAACTGGTTTGATAACACTTTTCTGTTAATTTCATCACTTCTGTGGGAAAGTTAACAGACTCCTCAAATTGAATGGACATGGATATTATGCAAACATCATGATTTCTATTATATACAGTGGTAGGTTTCTTTGACTGTTATAAGTGGGTGAACAGGCATCTTAGATGCAGAATGTATAATGCATGTTTTTAAGTTTAAAAAAAGAAAAAAGAAAAAGGACCATGCCAGAAGTAGGATCCTTGTGCAATGAATGGGTATGCATTTTCAGGTTAAAAAATAAAGTATTGTCCACTGCACTGCTCAGAAGCAATTGCAGATGGCTCAATGAAGGAAAAAATAATTTAAAACAACAAAATTCAGGGTATTCCACCGTATCACAGAGGGCCAGACTTTCTTCTCTATTCACTTTCTTTTGGGGCTGAAATTTGTGAATGTGCTTTCCCAAAAACTAAAATTTCCCATGTTTTGCCTGTTTTCACTTGATCCAATTTGTTTAGTCTTGGGATAATCAGAATCTCTACTGACCCCCAGATGGGGCATTCCAGTATGCTGCAATACCGTGAAGCTGATCCACATTTCAGGGATCTGTTGTTTGGGTATTTTAATTTGATGCTAGCTGTTCCTGCTTTTGCTTTTCAGATGAATCAGCTAGCCAAAATAATGTCAATAGGTTTGTAGGGCATGCCGAATTTTTGCCTTGCAAGCTGACAATATCATGATGCACTGACAAAACCTTAAGTCCAGATAATTTCTTTCTTTGGTTTCTGTTTTCATGAAGGACTTGATTCTAGGCCCAAGTACTTCTGATATAAAGGACTTATCTTTTTTGCAACTTGATAGACTCTGACTACATTCTTACATTTTTCTATAATTTTGTGAGCGCATTTATCTTAATTTTGGCAATGATGCTGCAGTCAGCATCTGCTAATCGGTTGTGGCACCGGAAAAGGCCTTCTGTCAGCATCGATGGTATTCTTAAAGATGAGGTTGTTCATATAACAGATCCATTACCAGGGGATGCCAAGGTTGTATCAAGTTCAGGTGCCTCCAGCTCCCCTGCTAGCTCGCTGCAAGTACAGGTTACTGCTAAAGTCGAAAAGAATGTCAGAGAAGAATGGGCTGCTACACGAATTCAAACAGCATTTAGAGGATTTCTGGTATTAAAATATCTCTCTTCAACTTGTATGCCTATATTTTGTCAATATCTTGAAAAAATTCGTTCTTGTAAGCTCCTTGGTACTGTTATCTGGAAAACGTTAGTAATCAAATTGGGAATTTCAACCTGATCCAAGTTGCACATCATTTTCCAAGAAGTCCAGATGGCATTTGTCAGCTGAATATTTCATTACTTATCTTAGCTGAAGTTTATTTCTTAGTTTCGTCTTCTTCCTTTGTATTGCACAAGTAATACTCAGTTAAATCTGTCTTAGGCAGTGACCCTGAGGACAACTCCTAGCAGAGTAGGTGAAGCATGGTGTGGTATGCTGATGCTTATCAGGAAGTCTAGAGTTTGAGCCTTTTGGCCATCATCTTTTCCCCATCCTTTTATAGAGTAGGTACAGGTAATATATATATTAAAATAAAAGCAGTGACCCTGATTCAAATCTATGAATTTGCCAAGTTAAGCTTACATATGTGGTTGGAAATTATTCTTCATATTTGTCTATCTTTCCCAGGTTGGGGAGTAGCATGTGTCAGATGTGGTTTATTGAGATTGTGGCTTATGTTTGCTGAATGTGACAACTTGTATATGTTTCTGTAGCTCTTCAGTTTTAATTTCTTTTCAGTGACCAACTTTTCAGCAATCATCTTTTACCAGAATCTCAATGTGGTTTATTGAGATTCTGATTTCTGTTCTGTTAATTTGACATTAATTTGTAGAAGCTTCTTTAGTTTTTAAGATTGAAGTTCTTTTTATGACCAACTTCTTCACCATAGCCTTGCTGCACAAATTGTTGGTCGGTTTCTTCTGCTTCTCTGTCATTAAATTCTGCTGCCTTCTAATCAGATTTACAAATACAAGTCAGGCTTCAAAAATTGTTTAATTGTTTAGCAGAAAGGGGAACTAAGAATTTGTTGTTGTTGTTGTTGCTTGTTAGATCGAAGTTTGTTCCTTAAAGAAACATATCAGTTATACATATACTGATGGGATAGAGTATATTCTAAGAATATACATATGCAGATTATACATATAAGTTGTCCTGTCTAGCCCTTTTTCTTCCCTTGGCCCCTTTCTCAAGTTCTTGTTCCCATAATGATTGCTTTTGTTCCAGTCTTTGGCTTTCCCAGGTTAGCCATCCCAACTATCCTATGCATGATCCTCATTAGAAGACTGAAAAAACATTACAAGTCATGCTCTGAAAAGCTTAATATCTTCACATTGATCTTTTCTCATTCTAAGCTTTGCTCGAGTAGTTTTTTTCTTGCCAAATTTCTCCAAGGAGTAGCTATTATTGTACCTCTTTTTAGGCAGATGGTAATTCTTGGGCAGATGCGAAGAGGAAGCTCTTTTACTTTCCAAATTAATGCAGTGGCTCTTCCCCATCACTAACTTTCTTGTTAACAATATGGTTACTACCATAATTGGAACCGTGGTGTTATTATTTTGAATAAAATATTGTCTGCAATGAATAAAAAATATTCTGTGATATTTGTCAAAAACTAATATGACTTGTAACCTTTAGGAATTCTAGAAAATATTAATTGAAGTAAAACTACTTCATAACTGCACTCGTCACTTTCTTGCTAAGTGCATCTTCTTAATTCAACTTTTATCTAGGGTCCATGCACGAACAAGTTTTGTTAGCAGGTTCAATCTAATTCAAGTTGTTGTAAGTTATTGATTTCTTCTATAATTTTGTAGAAGTGTTTGTGTTGATGTTCTTAAAAACAAATGGAATGTCTGTTGGATATTTTTCAGGCCAGACGAGCACTTAGGGCTTTAAAAGGATTGGTGAGACTTCAGGCCCTTGTTAGGGGTCATGCTGTGAGGAAGCAAGCTGCCATAACCCTTCGTTGCATGCAAGCTTTGGTGAGAGTTCAGGCTCGTGTTCGAGCACGTCGTGTTCGCATGACATTGGAATCTCAGATGGCAGAGCAAAAGCTCAAGCAACAGGTTGTACACGAGGCTCATGTTCGAGAAATTGAGGTGAGATGTAATTTTTGTTTAGGCCTTTTTTACTTTTTTGTATTAATTAAAAAAGAATATTTTGCTGCCAGAATCTTCCACTACTTGGTCCAGTTTTGTGCCTGCACTCAAGTAACAAGATGTATTCCCTTTACTTGTTCTGTTCATGAACGCAGAATGGATTGAGAGCTTCACAATTGCTTCTCTGTCCCCAGCCCCTGTTTGAATTACTGTTTTGCTCCTGTGATTTGACTAGGCATCAGAGAGTTCCATCAAACCCCCACCCCCCCCCCCGCCCCCCCCCCCCCCAAAAAAAAAAAAAAAAAAAAAAAAAAAGGGAAAAAAGAAAAATCCATCTCTGGTCACTCATCTGTCCTGCCTTGTAGTTTGGTTGCCTTTATGTGCAGGTACAGAACCAGATTTCATTGGGGAAGATTCTGATAGCAAACAGAACCTTTTACTGAGAATATAAAAAAGAACAACAATTACTAATGGCATAAAGCTATGCCAACTACATAAGGTAAAATATGATCCATATTTGAATGTGATGAGGTACATAGGCTGCTTTCTTTTTGATATTACATGAAAGACCCAGGGCACAGAATTGATTACTGTCGACCCGTTGAGTCCATTTTAGGTTCATTAGGAAGCCCAAATACACAATCAATTTCCAAAAGATCTAATTAAACATATAATATGTGAGTAAGTTTTGTAATATACTGATTTACATGAAAAATCAATTTTCAAATCCATCAGCACCATTTTATAAATTGATCATGCCTCTGGGGAACTGACCTACTATGAATACATCTTACTTATGGGTATCAGTAGAAACATCTATCAGTCCTTATTGTGGGTGTACTTGTTTCGAAAGGCGAACATCCCCAGTCCAAAACATTTAAATAGGTCCTCAGGTGGGTGGGACAGAAAGAGCATTATCTTTATAGTATTTAGGAAGGAAGAGGAACCAAATGATGTTGATGTAGATAAGTTGCCTAAAAGGCTTCACTTTTTGGAAATGAGCCTTAGGATGGGTTATGTAGGTGTTGGACCTTTGATCCCATGAGTTCTTATTGAAATTGAACAATTTAGTAGCCTAAAATATAGAAAGTAAGAAAACGGGATTACTTCACTAGTCTATTTGAGAGTCTTATTTTGAGACAATTTATTTGTTAATTTAGTTTCCTAGTCAGTTTACAACAACAAACTCAACATTTCCAACTTAATGGGGTTAGCTACATCTATGCCAAACAAAACAAAACAAGGTGGGAAAAAATATTGAAGAGATGCATAATGGGGTGAAAAAGTCTGAATCTTGTCACTTCTCGAGACTGGGCCTCTGTTGGGCATGTCAATTCCACCTTAGGTCGATTCTCTAGATTTATTGTTGACTGGGGCAATACCAAGTTAGCTCTAATATGACAAGTCCTTACTTTATCCTTCTCAGTTTTGCCGCACATTCATGCTAGCATCCTCAACTCCACTACTCCACTTCTCAATAAAATGCTTCTTGACAGACCAACATTGCCTTCCATACATCACAGCTGGTCATACAATGGTTCTATAGAACTTCCTCTTAAGCTTTACAGGAATACGCTAGATGCACACTCCAATTCATCAATCTCACTTGAATTCTGAGCTAAACACCTTCTTCTTTTTTTTCCTAAGAAAAAGGAACCTATGATTGAACCTAGATATTTAAAATAGTCATTTTGTGGTACCTCCTTTTCCCAATAAGTTTATGTTACCTTATTAGTTAACTATTGGGTTAGGCCCTTCACTTTTAGTTTCAATCTAGCGAAGTTCGTCAGGGGCTACAGCGTTGTACATGAGTTTGATTAATGAGATTGAAGAGAGGGAGGGGAGGACTTTGTGTCTCTCACCCAGGGCCTCTCAGCATAGCTATAGCTCTAGTGGCCTAGGAAAATTTTATGGCTTTCATGATCTCATTATTTTGGACACTTTCTATGAGTGATTGTATATCATTTGTTCAATCACTGATGCAAGAAGGATGGAATGACAATGTTGGATCTGTGGAATATTTAATGTGCCTCTCACACATGACCACTCACTGTAACTAACCATAGCTCTGTCAGGCCTTGGGAAAATTTTATGGCTTTCATGATCTCACTATTTTTTAACATTTTTTATGATTTAATTGTAACACTTAAAGTTTTAATTTGGTTTTGAGTATTGGATAAATTGTTGGTTTGAATGGATGACCTTATTTTGTTTGTTTACTCACTGATGCAGGAAGGTTGGTGTGACAGTGTTGGATCTGTGGAAGAGATTCAGGTCAAGTTGTTGAAGAGGCAAGAAGCGGCAGCCAAACGTGAGAGAGCCATGGCATATGCTCTGACTCATCAGGTAAAATTTAATAGAAGGCTGTCTTGACCATGAATGTCATCCAATTTTCATACTTGGTTGATCTTGGCAGTAACTTTATTTATGGTTAGCACAGTATTGCCCCATATCATTGTCAGAAACAAATAGTCTCTTATAACCTCTGATTTCAAGGAACTAAGTTGATTGATAATAAATTTCATTTCTTCTGATAGAAAACTAGCAAAACTATTAGTTACCAGGGTCTAGAATAATATCTGGTACAGTGAGATAGTAGAGGACTTGGTTTTATTTTATGAATTTTTGTCTTCTATGTAGTGGAATGCTTCAAATTCAAGAGACTTCACAAGGGATGTAAATATCTTATTCACCATGGCAGGCACGTTATTTTGTGCCTCCATTATCATTAACCAAAATACTGGCCCCCTTTTTTCTTCTGCAGAAAAAAAGAGAAAGAAACTGAACCTTTAGCCATTTTTGAAAAATAAATTGTATATAGTTTTATTCTTAACAAAACTTTCTGTTTGGATCATACTGATGGAATTTTATTTTCATCAATGGAAATATTTTTGGGCCAATAGAAACATATCTTCCTTGAAAACCAAATTTTCCTCTGTTTGTAATTCTGTGCCATTTTTCTTTTCCTTTTCTCCTCCCCCTTTCCCTTCCTAAAATAACAAGTAAACAAGTACTTGAAGAAAGTAGCATATTTCACCATGATTGATTTAGGAAAAGAGTCCAAGCATATATGTCGTCAGTATCCCCATGGGTGGTATATGTTTGGTTAACCCGTACACCCATTATTTTTATAATATAAGAGAAAGGAGCTAGTCCTATCGATGGATATTATATCCCTTCTAAGTGGATTCAATGGCATGATAACTCTCTATATGTGCAGTGGCAAGCTGGATCAAGGCAGCAGTTAGCCCCTGCAGGTTTTCAACCAGATAAAAGCAACTGGGGTTGGAACTGGTTGGAGAGATGGATGGCAGTTCGTCCATGGGAGAATCGGTTCCTTGACATAAATCTCAGAGATGGAGTTATGATCCATGGAAATGGCTCAGTAGAGGGGAAAAATGACATGAAGATGCAATTCAGATCTGCTGGCAAGAAGCCTATGTCATCAAATCCTTTCTCAAATCAGAAAACCACATCTCAGTCTGATAGTAGTGCCTCTTCAATGAGCAAATCAGCTAATGTACTGGTAACATCCAACTCAGTACCAAGTAAGCCAAGACCTAAGCCATCTTCTGAAGATACAGTCGAAGAAGCAAACTTAAGACCTGGTATTGCGCCTCGATCAAATAGCAATCCCAAAGAAAGACCTTCACAACTGGATGGTCAGGCAAAGAAGCGGTTGTCCCTGCCAAACAGTGGTAAGTCCTTCCATGTACTGGTACAGTGTATACTATATTATAAGCATTCCAAACTTTACTCAGCTCACCTTAAAAGCCATGCTGCAGCCCATTTCAACAAAGCAGTCTTAAGCTTTTCCAGTTCTAATTCTGGTATAACTATTAAGTCCAATGTTTGTTAGGCACATGCAATATTCAGCTGCTACGAATCCAGATAGCATGGATCAGCAGGCCCAAATTTAATAATTGTTTCTTCTCTGATCAGGCTGCTGTAGAGCTTTGTAGTCTTGTACCTTAATAAAAATAAAAATAAAAATGCAGAAACAAACTAGATTCAATAATTGCAGACTGGTTTTTAGTTGTAGGCTGTGAAATGATCATTAGTGATATTCTTCGATTCCTGCATTATTTGCTTGCCTGATATCTATTTGGTCGCAAACAGGTCTTGGAGGACAAACATCCAGGCGTCCCAGCAAGAACACTGTCAACAGGACATCCAGCACACAGAACCCCCCCAAGGATAGAAGTAACTTTGATGGAAGGCGTGATTCTAGCCAAACAAATGGAATCCAGAAGGTTGTTGAACTTCGAAGTTGAGCATCAATTTGGGGATGATTTATTCCAAGCCTGCTGTCCGGATTTGTATATAACAGAGTCCTTTCTTTCTTGGGGGTAGGATTTTATTGCTTTATTCCTTTCTGGGTTACTCTTTGCTGTTTCATGTTGCCTCGGTTGGAGTGGCAGTTTCGAATGTCACCCACACAATTATATAATGAAAGATTATTCCAACTCTTGTGATTACTGGCAATTATTTCTTGGCATTCTAGTTGTCGTTATATTCCACATAGAAGTGTCCATAATTATGAAAAATGCATTGTAATATCTTATTAGCAAGTGCCATTAGGGGCTTGTAACCAACTACATTCACACACCCCTACCTTGCATACACCCTCATACCTATTGCACTCACCCTTCCCCAGTAGATGAAGTTTGGTGGCCCTTGTCAGCCTGTTGGTGGGTGGGTGACACCCACTTTCCTCACTAACCAAGGACAAAGCTGCAACCTCTGTACACCTATGGCACATTTTTGAAAACTGCATGAATCTTGTGCGGCAACCAAGATATGAGTTTTCAAACTCCTAATCAGGGAGAAAAAAAAATTCTACAATATAAAGAAGAAGAAAAAAAAAATGGTGGGTCAATTCAAAAGGAACCAGCAAACCTAAAACCTTTAGTTGGAAATTCCAGTTCAATAGTAGATGGGTGAAGGTCAATTTTCAAGAATTTCTTTTGGTCTTACTGTCTATAGAAGGTTGTTAACTAGAAATACATCCATAATTTATATATTTTGTCATTTAATCTCAATTGACTTGCGAACTGTTTGTTATGTTATGAGATATATTAATTTACTAAAGTTCTTTTTATGAGATAGGGACCACTAAAATTTTTCTTTTGTGATACAGGCTTACAGCCTTAGAGCACTAAGGTCCATTAATTTTTTTTTATTTGTAATTATTGTTTGGTATTCTATGAAACTGTTTACATGATTTACACCTAAATTTTGTCACTGATAGAAATTCTTTATAGTACTCTATTTTGGTATAGTTTTTAAATGAAAAAAATACAAGAAAGTCAATTCTATTCAACTATAAATTCTAGAAGGAACTGTTAACAATCTGGTCGTGGATCACTCACACAACTAACTTGAGGTTATTAATTTTTTTATTTTTATTTTTGGCAGTAGAAGTTACTGAAATTTAATCCTTGCCACTCATTCTCCCCCATTTAGTTTAGGAATCCCCACTAAATCTGCTCTAAACAAAACAAAAATTAAAAACAAATAAAATCCACAACCATCTTCCTATTTATAGAATGATAATAAAATTTTGTATCCTTTTAATATCAAACCCTTTTTCCTGATTGTAATTAAAAATAATTTTTTTATTGAAACAGACTAGTTTACTTTTAATCATCTAGGAGATTAAGCAAAACATTAGTTGTAAATAATAAATGATGATCTCGTTTTCTTATACCTCAGTCTTTGTTTTTTTTTTTTTTTTTTGATAATCCAATTTTCATTGAGAAATACTAGAAAAACATAGAGAATCCTGAGCACAAAGCTCCCTGATTCAAAGGGTAGAAATCGACCAACAAGTCCTACTGGTAATGGACAAGGCCTTTCGAGCCAAAGCATGGGCGAAAACATTCCTATCTCGTGGTAATGGACAAGGCCTTCCGTTTCTTGAAACTGTAGACATGCGTGGTTGTTTGTTTATATATATTTTTTAAATATCAATTAATTTATTCTTGGTGTAGACCTCAGTGAGTATGGAGACATGGCTCCCCAAGGCACTGATGTATGTTATACTGTCCATTTTATATGACTTTTTTTTTAATATATATATTAAAATTAAGAGAAAAGAAAAAACAAAATTACAGATGACAAAAGTGGGCTACCCATACCATATAATAAATAAATGTTAAAAATGAAAAGGAAAAAAAGAAAAAGAAAAAAAAAACAGAAAATTATGCAGAAGACATGGACCCTAATTAATTTTGTTTGAAAAAATCATTGGATTTAGATCTTGAAGACACCTTATATTTTCGATCTTGTTGATTTCTTGCTAATGTCTGTTTTAAGTTGTAACAAGAATCTCAAAACCCTAAGCTAGCCCACCCTTTCCTCGTTGATTTAACGATGAATAATTGTCTATTCAAGCGTCTATGTTGTAAGAAACTCTCGATCGACTGCCTCTGGTTCTGGTTCTCACTCCCGAAGGGAGCAGAAGAACGAAGCTGAAATCGTCATTTCTCTGGGTTGTTCTCCACTTCTTGTCTTCTTTCTGGAGAGGGGGAGATAACAGGGAAAAGAAAAAGAAAAAAGAAAAAGAGAAAGCGAAGAAATACACATTCGGGTCTGTTTCCGCCATTACCGACATCCGTCATCCCTTGTTCAGAGCCATGTTTTCAACTCCCTTTGTGCTCTCATTCGCTCTGTTACTCTCTCTTCCTCTGTTGTTCCTTCTTGCCCCTCGAATCCTTCCTCCTCATCACGTTCCGATCTCCATTCCAGACGAACTCGAAGATCTTGCCCTCTTTCGCCGAGCGTCTCTTCTTGCTTCTTCACATTCCTCCTCTACTGTCGCCGTTTCACGCCTAGGATCCACCAATCCCTCTCCCAAGATCGCATTTTTATTCCTCACAAACTCCGAACTCGTCTTCGCTCCTCTGTGGGAGCGTTTCTTTAAGGGCCACGAACATCTCTACAACATCTACGTCCATGCCGATCCATCTGCGGGTGTGAAGTCTCCCGGTGCGATATTCGATGGCCGATTTATCTCCGCAAAGAAGACCCAACGCGCGTCTCCGACTCTAATTTCTGCCGCCCGGAGACTCCTCGCCACTGCCCTTCTTGATGACCCTTCTAATAGATTCTTCGCTCTGCTTTCTCAACATTGCATCCCACTTCATTCCTTTCGTTTCGTTTACCGTTCTCTGTTCGCTTCCTCGTCGTATAGGTCATTTTCGTCCAGATTCAGGGGAATTACTTATCGAAGCTTCATAGAGATATTGGACAAAAAGCCATTTATGTGGGATAGGTACACGGCGAGAGGGAAGGATGTGATGATGCCTGAGATAGCATTCGAGAAATTCCGAGTTGGATCACAGTTCTTCATATTGGCGAGACGACATGCATTGCTGGTGATCAAGGATCGGAAGCTATGGAGGAAATTCAGGTTGCCCTGTCTGAACACCCAATCTTGCTACCCAGAAGAGCATTATTTCCCGACTCTGCTTTCGATGGAGGATCCCAAGGGTTGTACGAATTACACGCTCACAAGCGTGAATTGGACTAACAGCATCAATGGTCACCCTCATACCTACAGCAGAGAAGAAGTGTCGCCGGAGCTAGTGTACAGATTACGGTTGTCCAACACGACTCACTCGTACTTGTTCGCGAGGAAATTCGCGCCGGATTGTTTGCAGCCCTTGCTGGAGATTGCTGATAGCGTCATTTTCAGGGATTAAAGTGCTCTTTAATCGCCACCATCAGGTAATTAGCTCTTTTATGATCTCTTTTATCTCTCTGAATTATTCGCTTCGTGCCTGATCTTTTGGGAGATCTGGGAGGTTTCAATCTCCCGGCGGAAGCAATGCTAATTTTCCAGGTTCAGTGAGTTGGCTCGGCGGTAGCCGTGCGAGTTGACCCGGTTTAGTGAGTGGGTTGTAATAGTTGTACAGGGGATTCCGTCAAAAAGATAGGCGCAAAATCAGTGTTTGTTTGTCCTACTGGAATTAGCATTGGATGGCCTCGCTAGGGTTGAACCGGATGATCTGGATTAGTTGAACCAACCGGTCTAATTGAAATAAATGATTGAGGGGTTGTTTAGATGTATCTGTTGCATATTTTGATCTTTTCTTCTTCCTGTCGGTGGGCTTAGGCTTAGGCTTAGGCTTAGGGGTTCTCTCTCTCTCTGTCTCTTTCTCTCTGTGGGTGGGATGGTGACGTGTTACTCTTTTTTAATGGTTTTCATTTTTCTTTAGATATATAGAGATACAGATGGTTGGTTTCAACAGGGACATCAATCTACTGATACTATTGATGGGGATCGGTTTTGGTGTGAGAATGACCGAGTCCAAAACATAACTCAGTAATGGTGCACCAAATTTCGTGTTTTTTTTATTGGTTTTGATATATACGTATGAATTTTTTTTCTTTTTTCATTTGATGCTTGACGACCTTCATTTGACTTCTCACATCTGATGAGGAAGTTTGGGTCTTTCCATCTGCGCACATAGTTCCACTTCCACATGGATTTTTCTAAATTCCTTGGCTGTAGTGTATCTTAAAGAGATGATTTTCAAAACCCTAGTTGGCATTTGAATATTTATCACATGGTGGATCAATTGGATCATCCACTATTTCTTGATCTTATATTTCCAACAAATGTGGTTGTGTTACCTGAGCAAAATGTCAATCTAAGTGGTTGACAGTCAACTTCAAAGTTAAAATCGAAGTTGATTGGCTTGACACTTTTGCTGAGGTGAGGCTATTGAAAGTACATCACAAGTACTTAACCAACAAGTATAGGATCTGGATGTGGATTAGGTAAGGACCTAAGATTTGTAGATAAATAAGACCCAAAGTTTCCTTACTAGCATGTGAAGTCTTAGACCAGATGGAATTTTTCAGATGATCAAATTACACTGTTTTTGAAAAATTTCAAGTTGTTAAGTGTGTGTGGATTACCTGTTTACAGAGTCAGTAAGGGCTACAAGAGAACCCAAACTGTTAAAAGGCGCTAAAGCGATCAAACCAAGCCCAAGACCATATAGAGTGTGCTCAAGATGACACAGCTGTAGGTTGAGCAGGATCAATGGAGCCCGGAGGTTAATTCATATACACTGGTTATTTCTGGTGGAGTCAAATGAGATAGTGCTATTATGTTCCATCTCCATGGACAGATTATTATTCAAATGTGTATAACCAGATCAAACTTTCTATGCATGTTGTATATTATTTTTCCGCCTTATGTGTATAATCTATTTTGGTTTTTGGAAATCCATAGGAAACTTTAAAAGTATTGATATTGTAATTTTCTATCATTTATAATTCTGCTTGTAAGGTACAAAACCGCTTTGGCAGAGTTGATGAGGACTGCAACAAACAGGGGGGCAGTAGTCGAAGAAGACGTGAGGAGGAGAGCTGTAAGGTTTTGCGGAAGGGGTCAAGAAATGAACAGAAGAAGGTCATTAACCCAGTCACAGAGTGAAGAGAGGTAGCACCAAACAGAAAAGCCCAAAAAAAATTGGGCCAATGTGAACATGTGGAGAAGAAGAAGAAGTAGCATTTCACTCTATGATTTGTATATATAAGACCTAGATTAGGAATTCAAAGCTTCATGTGAGAGTGAAAATTCTGTAGACCTTCAAAGGGACGAGCACTTCAATGCATGTTGCATCAAGAAAATAAGAAAGGTTGGAAGATGGGTTGTTTTTATATCTTTAGAAGCAGAGTATAGTGTGATCATATGTTAACTTTGATAAAATGAAAATTGTATAAGAATTTTTGACGAGGTTGAATCACCAAGTTTCTCTTTTGAATACAAAATCGAGTTATAAAACCTGCTTCTCCAACTATGCATGGGAGAGGTATTGTTATATCACTTATATGTAATTTTCTTTTTTGGCAGAAAGGTATTGTTATGTGTACAGTGTACTGTTTCATACCCTAAAAGGAGAGGCAAATTAGACACTTCATAATATATATTTCTTTTTGGGTAAGCGACATTTCATGATAGTTGTGCTATAAAGGTATGAGCCTCCAAAATGAGTTAATGATATTTGGGATTTTTCTTTCTCTTTGCTCTTTTAGTTGAGTTGTTCTCTAGTGTTTTAGCTCTTGTTCTTAAGTAATCATGTTTATGGTTATATAAAGGTAACTAAATTAGATCTCTATCCAATTCAACCACACGTTTTGGGAAGGAAACAACTCTGCAGATTTGTTGGTTTTTCAGAGTGTGAAATCACCACAATCTTACCTTTCTAGACTGATACAACCTCTTCTTGCTTTTTAACTAGGGCACTTCTTTTGAATTATCTTGTTTGCAAATTGACAGAATATTTTTTTTTTTGACTTTGTTAAATAATATTCACCAACATTGGCGGTAGCCCACTAGGGTCAAAGTGATCCTTGACAGCCATAAGACTGGCTAAGAGATGATCAGCAACAAAATTACTCTATCTGAATTGGTGAATAAATAATGAATTTTCCCCTCAACTGATGAATATCATCCAAGATACCCTTAGCATACCAAGCAGTTTACTTGAATCATGAGAATGGCTTCTCACACACTGGAACAAATCTGAACCGGCTAAACACCACATTGTCTAGCTGTTTGTAAGCCCTTAAGAATGACCATTACCTCCATAGTTAAAACCTGATTATTGTCAATTACTAACCACTACAAAGAGGACTTGTCCTTGATAATTTTATAATTTATAGCAATACACCCATATCCACCAAGTCCCTGGCCATTAGCTCCATGGACAAGAATTTTAAGTTTAAATAAATTCATGTTTCATAAAAATAAAAATAAAAATAATAATAATAATAATAATCTCCTTAAAATATTCTCTTAAAATAAAAAATAAATTATTTGATCGGATTAGACAGCACTTCTAGTATAATGGTGACAATTTTTTATATAGAAACGGACACAACGGTGACAATCTCCTGCACAAGACAAATCTTAAGTTTGAATTCGGTCACTTTACACCTCTCGACACCCTATTCTTCCCTTCGCATTTTGACTAGAGAAAAAAAAAAAAAATTTACATTAAGAAAAAAAAAAAAAGAAGAATAAAAGAAAGAAAGAAAGAAAAAGAGATAATAGCCGATGAAGATGTATTAGCAGCTATATTTTAGCTGGCTATTATTAGTTAATAAAGCTTCTTTTCCTTTTAAAATATTCGTTTGTGATGCTTCCTAGACGTCGGAGCCGCCAGTAGGCAACACGAGATACGCTGTAGGTAATGGACAAGTATTTGGATTCCAATCCAGCGGTTTCCGTTGGTTCTAAGGTTACGCCGGCGGACAAAAAACGTGTTGCGTGGCCGGCGTGGGGTTAATTTATATTTTTGGGTTTTCCCACTATACCCTCTTTTGCACTTGCAGCTTGCAGGTGAGGAGGACCTGAGGTTAGCTGAAAAGTAAAGCTTAAGGGGTACGGATAGTTCCCTTGTTGTTGAGAACGGAGAACCTGTGTCTTGGACTCGGCAGGGGAAGAATATAGGAGAAAGGAAACAGGAACTGAAGTTGAAATTTTCTTCACTGGACCATGAAGATGAACATGCTGACCACGCTCACTGCGATGGTGTTGGCGATGGCTGTATTGATCGATGCCGAGAATACGAATCATGTGTATCAGCCTTGTGCAGACACCACGGTTCAGAGAGGGGATGGTTTTAGTTTTGGGATCGCATTTGCTTCGAGGAATTCCTTCAACTATAGCCATTCTCAGCTCTCTCCCTGCGATCGACGCCTCAGTCTCTCTTCTGCCAGCTCTCAGCTCGCAGTCTTCAGGCCCAAGGTCGACGAGATCTCTTTACTAACCATCAATACCACCAAAAACTTCTTTCCGGTACGCTTTTATGATCATCTTCTCGATCTGGTTCTGCGATTTTTTTTATTCTTTGAAAATCTACTTCTTTTGTTTATGCCGTCTTAATGATGATCGAGGGCACCTAATGTCTAGGGTTTTAAAGTGCCTACCAGGGTTTGGCATCTTGATTTATTTTTTCCAATTGGATTTAGCTTAGAGGATATGGAGATCTTGGTATTCTAGTGTGCTAGTACATTTATAGACATTATAATGAGTGGATGCAAAAGGATTTCTGTGATTGGTGAGAGAGTTTCCACTGGTCAATGCAAAAATATCAGTGAGTTGCTCCTCATAATTCGATTGCCAAGTTCTGTAGTTCTACTTCTACCTTAAACCAGGCAATGGGGACTTGGCCTTTTGAATGCTATCACACAACTCTCGTTGTTTATGGGTCCTTCCCTTTGTTGTTAATATTTTCTTTCCCCGTACAGTTTATGGTGTTTGCGTTTTACTGATTGAGGTTTTTGCGTTTTTCTTGTTTAGTGCTAGCTTTCGATGCTATTGATAATCTGAGTCCTCTCTGCTGATTGAAACTCTGGTGTAGTCTATCACAATTAGATGCTACACTGCTACCATTTTGCATGTAATATGCCGGAGCTGAGATTAATTTTTTAAGGTTTAGAGTACCATTATAGGAATTACTATGGTTTATGTCAAGGGTTTTATTTTTGTTTTTAAAACTTCAATTTAGTAATCGGTGACGTTTAAATGAAGGTGTAGAATGTAAAGAGTACGAGCAAATCACCAAGTCAAGCTGATGTATCAAATAATCAGATTGTGGGGGTCTTATTTGATATGTTATATATTTCTATGGAGCATCTTTATTCTCCGGATGGTGTATGTTGCTTGATGTTTTCACTTTTTTATAATTTTGTCATGGTCAAAACAAGTAAAGTTCTTGTTATTGAAGAAATTGCAGATGCTGCTTCTGTTTACATCTTCAATTGCTTTCTGTTTAAGGAGTGCTAGAACAGCTTCCAGAAATTCCTTTTTCTTTTTTCCAGTTCTTCATACTTCTTCACTTGGTATAAATTTTTGATTAAAAAATTGCTATTGAAGCGGTGTCAATATCCTACTGATTTCAATATGAGAAGTTTCTGGATGAATATGATCCCCACTGAGATAGAACGACTTATAGCAATCACACTTATGTGAATAACACTACATCAGCGAAGCTAATTCTCTATCTGAAGTCCCTGCAATTTGGGGTTGGGTATGTTAATTAAGTTCTATGATGTATGCCTTTGGAATCACTCAGTTTTTGGGTTTCATTTTCAAGTTTGTGTAGTTTGGAAGAAGAGATAGTGTATGGGTTGGCCAGAGAGTTGATGGATTCCACGCTGCTACAAGTTCTTGGATGAGCTCATCCTATCGAAAACTCGTCTACAAAGTCTAATTTTAGAAAAGGTTTCCTTCTTGTCTTCTATTATTTCTGTCCTGTATACCCCAAGTCATTACAGGAAACTTTGAAGATTATATTATTTCTGTGCTATACACCCCAATAAGCCATAACAGGACCTTTTTCCAAGTTAGCATAACTGTCTCACAAATTGGAATATAAGGGTGTGCAGAGCTCCATACGCCTCAGTAAATATTTGTGATTGCTTCAACCAAATGCTACTATTGTCATGTAGCAAGTAGGCAATAATAATGTAATTATGTGCAGTCATCCCCTCTTCCCCTCTCTTTCTCATCACCCATTTTTGTCTGGCTCACAAGCTTTCTACCCTTTATAAAGGAACAGCTGTTACGTTGATGTGCAGTCATCTCTCTTTCGCATACATTTCCTTTATTTGTCTGGCTTATAAGATTTTCGTACCCTTGTTAATCCTGCTGAGATGTATTAAATGAAGACAAATATCTTTCCTGACATGTATAGGGTAATGCAGTTTGCAGTCAAGAGAAAGTTTTTCTGGCTTCCTTAAACTAATATTGTGGGAAACCTAGACAGGATATTAGTTTCTTTATTGCTAATTTGTTTCCTATGTTGGTTTACTTAAAGAGACCAATTTGTAAGAGGTAACCCCAGTATAACATTCACATGTAGGGTTTTTCTAGTTAAGATAACTTGCTCTCCTTTGTTTACTTAGTTGAGCAAATTTATGTTTTAGGGGTGAATATGGGTATTTATTTTCTTATTTATATGAATGCAACTCAATTTATTTTCTTATTTATGTGAATGCAACTCTAATGATATTCAGATTTGATAATGAACTATTGAGTTGTAATTTCTCAGTGTCTGGTGCAACTGCAAACTGCAAGCCTTTGTCCTGTAGGCTAGATTTAGGCCTTGTTTTCATTGGACTCTGCTTCCAGAATGGTTTATCCTCTTATTCTGGTGCAATTGCATCAGGCTCTTAGCAGGTTGCAAGGAGAATCAACTCTTCTCTTCCAATCAGGGGAATTAAAGTTAGTGATAAGTAATATGTTACATCAGCTGTGTGATTCTAATTCTTTTTAGAGAACTAAAATTCCATGAATGTAGACTCTGACCAAAGCAACATTTCAATCACTGATCATTTGGTCCATAGCAAGTGGAATATTTTGAGTTGGTAACATTCTTTATTTTTTTTTTGGGGGGGGGGGGGGGTGGCTCTGTGGATGGATGGTGGATCGTTGGTCCTGTTTCTTCCTTTTGTGTCTACTTATTTGATTTTTATAAAGTAAACAGTATTTATTCTTACTATTTTTGTGTACTGTTAAGATCCATTGTATCTTTTGCTTTTAATGGAGAGAAGTTACAACCCTCGCTTTATAATTTTCATGTTTATTTAAATAAGATACCTTAACTTGTTCTTCCGGTGGATTGAAAGTTTTATAAGGTTACAGTATATTTATTGGTTTCTTACTCTGTTTAGTTCCTCATCTTCAACTTTCGTAGTTTCAGAAGTCTTTGTATGATTTACTTGTTAACCTCTAGATTACCTGTAAACCTAGCCGCCAAGGACTCTTAAGGTTTGCCCTTTCCTTCTTTTTGGGGATGTTGGAGTGTTAATGAACCTATTTTGAATTCAGGGTGAATTTATTTCCAATGTTCATTGTTTCTGGGGCATCCATCATGTTTAACCCCCCTGATAATGTAAATGCCTTCTACTATGTGTGTTAGGATGAGTTTCCAAAGATATGAGGAGGACAATTGTTTTTCTTGATTGTCTACATCTTTATCACTGTTTGATGTGATTTTTAATCTCTATGGTGTAATTTTACTGAACATCCAGGCTAATTATGGAGGCTACATGGTAGCATTTGCGGGTCGGAAATATGCAGCGAGGTCCAATCCTACTTTTGTTGCAGATGGTACCTATATAGTTTCCAGCTTTACTCTGGTAAGAGATGGAATCAGTTCAGGCTGTTTTATTCTTCTTTTGTTCTGCTTGTATCAGGACTGATCTGATCATATAAATGCAGGTTCTTGAATATGATAAAGGTCGGCTGCAGAACTTGTACTGGAAGAATGACGGATGCTCTTCATGCTCAGGGAAGTCTAATTTCGTTTGCCTGAACAAACAACATTGTGCGATTAGAACTTCCCACTGTACAGGACAAGGGGGCTCTGTAGACTGTAGCCTTGGGATACAGTTAGCGTTCTCAGGGACGGATAAACATTATGTTTCGCTTAACTCATGGTATGAAGTGGACAACCTGCGGCAGTACTCCCTCTATGGCTTGTATTCTAACCTCAAGAATTCCCTTACCAGCCAGTATAACAGCTTCTTCTGATATTTGGTTGATTTGTTGCTCTATTTTGCCAAATGGGGATGGTTCTTGTCTTTCATGGAGTAAAACTTGGAGCATGGAGCTTGTGTCATTGTATTGTATTGTAACTTTGTCCCTCTTTTCCCCTTGGAAACTTATTCTGATGTTTTTCCATTCCTGTGTGGTTCTAAAAAGTTCCTGTAAAGTTATATACTACATGGTCTCTTCTCCTGCTTGACCTTACTGGAGTTTAATTTCACTAGATCTCAGAATTATTGTGACTGGTAGAATTTGTATTGAATGAATTGGATCTTTCAGGGGCTGCCAAAGTTTGACAAAGATGTGCTCGTGAGACTATTAAGGTGAGAATTTATGCTTTTCATGTTCTGCAGCGTGACTACTTGCGACCGTTGGCACTCTTTAAGAACTTTGAAATAACAAGCATCACATCAGAACTCAGTTGACAATTTTCTCCAAGGCCTATGATGATATAAATGGAAAATTTTTGGTATATTGATTACTGAGTTGATCATTTTTGTAAGCTTCTATGTGCTCAAAATTCCAGACCAGCCACATACGTTACACGCTGTCAATAGAATGCCTGCAACAAGTACAACTGAGCAAATATATAACACCAAAAATGGTTTGACAAAAAACGCAAAGTAGATATTCTTACAAGTTAATACATGGTCTAAAAGATGTTTAGACAGACAGTAATCAGTCTTACATGAACAAGAACCAACCAAAGCCTTTGGTCCGCTACGTTTTTGTCACCAACACAACGACCTAAACTACCAAGTCGACTGCACCAACTGATCAAACACTGTTTGGGAGTTTCGTTTATGATACAATACATTGAGGTCTCCAGCAACATCTTCAGCCACCAGACTGAGTGATCAGGAGAAGCTCAATGCAGAAGCCAAGAATGATTTGCCTTTTAAACAGCCAAATGGTGATGGTACTATCACTCAAAAGAGCCCATTGCAACATCCACAAACGATGTTGCAACGGAGCCCCCTCCATTTAGCTGCTGCAGGGACGGGGTTGCTTGCATATGATTCACCTCGCGCGCCTTAGAGCTTTCCCAAGCTGACAAACTGAAGCTACAACCAACACAACCCCAAAGCCGTCACTGCATTCAAATTTTGAGGAGGTCACAGCAGCCATCGGCTGCAACCCACTTATTGGGAACATTGATACCCTGTTCACTAACCATAATGTCTGAGAGAGAGCGGAAAGTAGATGGGCGCATATGATCAATCTGAAAAAGATTGAGATCGCCAGAGTACATGCTAGTCACCTCTGATCCTGACAGGTTTAAACCACCACCAGATGCTTCCTTTAATGAATTTAAATTGCAACTCTCAGACTGTAGAGCTTCAGAACTTGGAGAGCTATTAGAATCTGAAAGTTGCCTCCCACCTGCTTTCTCAGTATCAGTAACCTTCCCACTGTTTCTATCCTTTGTCTTCAGGAAGCGGCCGCCGCAACCCCTTGCTCTGCGCAGTGCATGGAGATGGCGTGATTCATGCAGATAAGGCTGTGGAAAATAGAATCTGAGCCTAGGTCAGTGCAACATGGTGAAAAAAAGAAAGAAAGGGAAAAACCGATTAAAGGAGGACTGAAAAAAATGATTTACAAACCATGCTACAGAAGTCATAAACAGAGGAAGTTTTTTAGGTGTAACCTCCAAACTAAACACCCTGGGGCTGTTGGTTGGAGCAATGGCAAAAGGTTCAGACGGCCAGGGAACTTGTCCAGGTTTGAGTCTCAAGAGCAGCTATTCTGCACTGGCTCAGAATGGTACAGTAGCAAAATGGTAGTCCAAAAGGAATGTTCTTGGGTAAATTTTCCTAAGGTCAATGCTTGTGATCAAGCAGTCACATTTGAGTCTCTAGCCAACCACATCTTAGTATCAGCATAATTCTATGACATGGTTCCAATCCCTAAGGATCCACATAGGGATCAGCACTGGCTGTCCAACTAATCATTGGATCATTAGCATAACATATTTGGTCATTTAAGAGGAACAGAACAATAACTCCACAAATGATAATGTTCTTTGGGGTTGGGATCTGATTCTAATGTTCAGTCAGGTTTAAAAACTGAACCTTTCGATTTCTCAACACTTTTTTCTTCAACTCAGCCTTTGCACGAGATTGTCTGCGCTTAATGATTCCATGGTATTGCTTAGCATTTACATAAATAGGTCCATCATCCGTTGTCACACTTAATGGCAATAACAAGCGGCCCTGAATCATTGTGAAACAGGAAGGAATTAGGCCAATATGCTCAGGCAAATATAATTATGACTCATTAAAAACTAAAGCTAGTGACATAGACTAGTTTATTGACACAAAACATAACTGACAAATAACTGAAGAGCTGTAAAACTCAAATATCAATAAGTTTAGCCATGTTGCCATTTAAATTAGGCTATATTAGCCAGTTCATTCTCATAATATATCCAGGTAACATCTCCTTTTTGCGTTTTTGCACATATGGATACATAATTCTACCCATCCTGTATTTGGTTAAACTCTCACAGATATGAGAAGTCTGTAGCACAGCATCCGTGAATTATGGAATGCCTATGCTTAATCTCTTTTGGAATTCTAGAACAGTATTGAGAAATCTAGATTGGGTAAACTTGAATTATTCATACCTGTTGAGGAGTAACTCTGCAAGATTTTTTTTAATTGGTTTTTAGATTTCCTATTTACAAAGTCTTCAATTCCCAACATCATGTACAGGCATTAGAATTGTTCAATTATCTTGTAAAATACAAATCCTGAAAACAATTAGAAATTCAACCTGGGTATTAGCTTCAAATTTATCATGCTCTATAGAAAATATACTATGCCTATGATCCACTAAGAGGTTAGGCCTCAATTCTGTTATTAGAAAAAGGAAGTTAATAGGGTTGGTCATTGTCTTCATTGTGTTGAATAATGTATTTGTATTAGTTCTTTCAGGTGTTTCTTTCATAGCCAATTATATGAATACTTCATGCTATGCTGGTCTTCGTGACCTCCAAGACTTAAAGGTTCTTATCCCTCAGAATTGGTAGGCCCCTAACTAACCCTATTGTTAGAAGGAAAGACCTTCACGAGCAGGATCATCCAGTATCTTTGCTCTGTTGGTGTCACTTGTCCAACACATATTTATTTGTCTGTTCCATCAAGATATGCAGTATAACTGAGCTGCTTAGCTCTATCAAGGACCATAGAAAAAGAAACTCCAGAACTTGAAATCTGTCATACAGCATGACGAAGGCAAAGTTTTTTTGATGAATTTTCTATAGAGAAGAGAAGAGCTTTTTCTTTTTCTTTTTTCAGGGGTCAGGGTGGGGGTGGGGAAAGAAAACCAACCGCTGTTTGAGCTCCAAAGGTTGTGAACACACCATAACATTGATCCATATAGGGATAATTTGTGCAAACCTACAGATGGCAACAGAGAGAGACACGAGAAGTATATCAGCATCTGAATCCAAACTACTGGTAATCAAGAAATTAAAATCGAATGATCAAAGCACAAGGCTAAATGGGAAAATAACCATTGGTTGCGCAAGTCCTAGTTCAACAGAAGCTTGATACTCAGGCAAAGAAGATTGCTGAGATAATATTGAAGAAAATTGCTGAGCTTTTTGCGCCTTCACATTGTCTTTGCCATCACCTGAATAAGAAATTCTCAGACGGTAAAATAAGAGTTGTGCCGCCCAGTGTTACCAGGAGCACCGCAAATGGTGGGTACATATCCATACAATGTCTGAAAGTTTGTGATTACCTATTCTGACTCTTTCTTTTTCTTTAAAGTCAAAGATGTATTCAAAGAAAAAATATCCGGGGTTGGGGGGGGGGGGGGGATAAGATAAAATGAAAACTGGATAAAAGAAGGAACATACTAGACTATTTCTTGTTGTATTCAGGGAAAAAATTCACACACCGAGAGAAAGTCACAAGTTTAGCAGAAGTATTGCCAGATCTGGGCCTTAATATACCTCTTCTCTTTAATTTTGATGGACTAAGAGACATCTACAAATAACATTATAAATCAAACAAGTACTTACACAAAACACCGCAATTACTCCCCACGCGTTATAACAAACAGAACATATTGCCACCCTTTAATAAAACTTCGGTGCCACCAAGGGCATACAGAGAAAACTTCTGTCACATCCAAGAGGAGAAAAGGAGCTGAACAAATTCAATTCAGCTACCAGATTAACACAAAGATCAGTTGCAGATAGTTCTCATTGGCAAGATTTATAAAATTTTACAGAGGAACATATTAGGCATCAAGCTTACTAGGAGATAATCTGATCATCATGAGCTAAACTTTAAACTTAATAGGAATATAAGGAATAAATAACATGGGAATTAATTATCTAAAGGCATTGTTAGTTTTCCAAATGACTGAAGGTTAAATATATTTGTGTGTGTTGAACCATGTGTGGCATAATTCTGAAGAGCAAAGAAGCTGTAACTCCACATTAACAAGTATGAAGATGACAGTCCTCTCAAACCTAGTATATTGACTATTGGCTCCAGATTTTAGTCCATCAGTTGCTTGGTCTGGCTATTAATCTTCCAGTGAGTCATGTGACTGAAGCTTTAACTAGGTGAGAGATTGAAGGTGGAAATAACATACTGCACTTCTGGAATACTACCTTAATTATTCTCCTTTACCCCCTAGATTTTAAGTCAAGAACTCCACAAAATCCACTATACACAGTTCCCCTGAAATACACCTTCCAATATCCAATCAAACAGTGCCATGCTAATGCTAATCCATAAGCTATCAATTCCAGACCATCACTTTTATGCCCTTTTAACTGTTAACCAGCTGTCCTGAACCACCTTCAGCGGCTACACTTTCTACATAAACTTCAGTATTGAGTTTTGGAAATTGAGGAATAATCTTGTGGACTTTAGAACCTAACTAGTAGGTCAATCTTGTGAAGTCCAAATCATTCCTTCACTAAACATAGTGAAGTTCTAGCTCCTCCGAACACATGATTCCTATTGGTCCAGCCATGCAAGAAAGGGAAACTGCAGATGTTTATCACGAAACAAAGAGACCATGCAATCTATTTTGAAAAATTGACAGGAAAGTCGAAACCAAAGGCGATAATTGCATAGAATTTTTCGATTTCACATGACAAACCTAATTAATGTTTTTCTCTCCAGGATGAATGACCCAATTAATCTTAAAACAATGCTCAATCAAAATTACTGCTAAAGAAAGCACCAAAATGGCAAGTACGGCATATCCAAAATCCCAAATAGCAGAGGTAAGAAGATTACCAGGAAAGATACTAGCGGTACTGTTGATCTCCTTAAATGGCAGAGGGCCTGTCGCACGCTGTACTTGTTGAGAAGTAGCTTGGTAAACCGGCTGAGTGCTCCACCAAGGCACAGAATTAACCGGGGACAGATGAAAAATGGGATTATTGAAGTTGCTTCCATGTTCTTTGGCAGAAATAGTCTCCATCATAGATACCCACGGATGTAATAATTTGAACTGCCGAATTTTCAAGTCCAATTGACTCACCTGCAAACCAAAGTTCCAATCACAAATTTTCCCAAAAGGAGAAAGAAACAAATAAAAGAAACCAAATGGATACCCCGACCCAACTAAAAGGGACATAGATGGAGAGATGAAAAGAAAACAAGTAAATGAACAGGACCAGATATCAGGCTGGAAGAGGTGAGAATTATGTTAAATTCCTTTTCTTGCTCAAACAAGACAAATTTTCGATTAATTGCACACTATTCAGAGCAAACACACAAAAATCATTTCAATTTTGCCCAAGAAAACGCATGAGATGAGAACAGAGCAGTCTGCAATTCACTATACGCCACTTAACTTAAGAAATCCAGGAAACCTTCCATCATTATACGAAACAAATGAAACCCCTGTGGAAAAAGACCATGAATGAAGAAAAGAAGACTACTTACTCAGTAAGGAAAGTCAATACTGAAAGACTCGACACTGTAAGAACGAAAGAGAAGAAAAGGAAAGGAAAGGGAGTGGGGAAGGAAGACTCCTTTCAAATGTTTAATTGTTGAACCAGCCTAAGCATAAGGAGAAAACCCCATTTGGCAGGAGCGTGTACCTGTACAATATCAAGTGGTGAGAGGATTTATATATTGGAACGTGGAATTATATTACAGGGACCAATGGGCTGAAGCTTTCATGAAAGTGTTTAGAGAGGACTGTAACTCGGTGCTTGGGCATAGGAAAGAGGATATGCCCTTTGCCCATATACAAGTGAAAACCCTGTTCTTTCATCTAAGATATGTTCTAATTTATATAACTATTTTGAACCAAAAAAAATTGTAATTTTTCCCATGCCTATCTTCAGTTCAAGTCAAGTTAATCTTTTAGGATAACAAAAAACTGCTATGTCTTCTTTGGCTCCATCTATTAAGCTTTTAATTGAGGAAAAAGTATTTGGGAAATGGCCTAACTAGGCAACACATGATTATCACAAACTAAAGAAGACCAATAGGCATTAATAATGACAATTGTCTAAAGATAAGTAATTAATATGTAGAGGGATTATGATTTATGACTCATCTATGGTCCCTGTATCATATGGTCCACGTATGCCTCCATGGATATGCTCTGTCTCCGGATGGATCATCTCAACTTCAAATTGAGCTCTTCTCACAAGCCAAATTTGACTTTGGCTCAAACTTTTAATTGTAGTCAGGTGTGTCTTGAGCTTCTATGAAAGGGATTGATTTCATTCTTAGATGGTCAAGCTCAAGCAAGAGCATTCATTCTTGCTGAAATTACATTTGACATGATGAAATCCAAGTTTGGATTTGTGGGGCTTCCCATAATAATTGGTTTGATCAATTATTCAAACTAGTTGATTCCCTTGAACCATGGTTCAGATACCAAGGTCCTTCAAGCTACGCCATGCTAGAGCAGAGTCAGCTCCAATAACCTGCATTGAGTTGAAGCTACTGTTAGCTGACAATGTCCAATGAAGGCAGAGAAAGTTTTTTTTTCTAGGGTAATGGTGGAGGTAGAGAAGTTTGATTTTAGAACTTTGGATGATTCTTAAGTCACTAAAATAATTTAATTCAACTCTCAACCCCACTATTCCTCACCTCGATGAACACCCCAAAGCCAAAAGTGAAAGAAAGCATATCTCTTATCTCTCTCAGCTTCAACTAAGAAAGCTTAAAGTTGATGCCAAACCAATAAATCCCACCAGAAAAAACTCCTGGTTCAGAATAACTTCAAACTACTTTCAAGAAATAAATGGGTCCTGGGACTCTATTAGATCTTAGGATCTTCTAATTGGACCACCATCCTACCCTTTACCCAATTCCAACTTTAATCATAACACAAAAACCTCTCTTAATTAAATAAGTTAGTTACATCTTGGTGGAAATCGACCATTCCATAATGAAGATCAAAATCCAATCTTCGTTGGATTACGATGATCTCCTCTTCTTTCCACACTTCGGTGTTATGCTTTTAGTAATCTTTCTTACTCATGCATGAGTACTTTTCTTTCTCATTAATAACTGTACTTTATTAATACATTATCATAGTTTTAATCATGCTTGGAAGCTTGGTGCTGGAGAAATTTTAGATTTGATAGGAGTAGGTGGTCACTCCACATGGCCCAATGCAGCTAATCCATTTGTCCACTTTTTTTTCTTCTCCCCCTTTAGGTATTGACTTATAGTGCAGGAGTAATCCTTACCCATAATATAGAAATATGGGAATTAACTACTTTATCCATAATGCAGTCAATTTACCAAATTAATGATAATTGAAAGGATTTTTTTTCTTTCCCATATCAGATTAAATATCCTAATACAATAAATATTGAATTTGCTTATTTACTTGTTACCCAAAAAAAAAAAAATTTTATTTACTAAAGAAAATGGAGTGCATATCGTTTAGATTCATTAAAACTTAAAGTTAGATGGTGGAGTGGTTAGTATTTTTGTCTTTGCAATGGGGACCGGTGGCGGAAAAGGAAGGGAACTGTTTACTTTTGCATTGAGGAACCGGTGGCAAGAGAGGAAGGGAGCTCTTTCCTTTTGAATTGGGGCCGGCGGCGGAAGAAGATGAGTGAGTAAAATATTACTTAATATAAATCAAGTGTTCTGATATTGATATTCTTTAGCATATAAGTAAGGCAGCTTTCTATCGTACATTGATGAAACGACTTAAAAATTTTCCTCATATATGGAGTAAAAAGGGGGGGATCAGATTTATATACTTGGATTTCCATCTGAACCCCCCTCCCCAAAATAAAAAAGAAAAGAAAAAAATATAAAATTTTAATTAAAAAAAGAAGAAGTTTGAATCACATATCAAAGAAGTGGTCTAATATATGTTAGATTTTTTTTTTTTTGAACAGACAATTTTTTATATGTTAGGAATGGGGTATTGCATAATATATCATTAGGTATTGATCGAATCCATGACCTCTCCACGGAGAAGTGTTGGTTACCAACCGACCAACCTTGCAATGGTCAAAGTTAGATATTTTCGACATCAAAGAAACAATTACTCTTGTTAAATTAAATAAAAACTAAAATTATGTTTTCATCCAATGTGTTTAGAATAATAAATCCATAGGAAATTTGCCTGATTAACCAATTATAGAAAGTCAAAATCTTAAAATTTTTATTTCAGAAAAATATTCTCAAATAAAGTTTGTAAATTTGTTAACATCTCGTTGACCAAAACCTTCTCAGCCATATATGGTTGTTTATAAAATCCAATCATCCAATTCATTTATGACTCGAGAGACAGGATGTCTAAAATAACTAAGGGCCTGTTTGGTTACATGAGTCTGGAGATTTTAAATATCTAGAGATTTCAAATCTATAGATTTCAAATCTATAAAGTTATAATTTATAAAATTAGATGTTTGGTTGTGGAATGATCGTGGATTCCGCTTTTGATCGTTTTTGTGTGGCTGTGTTTTTGAAATCTCGGTTTCCCCCTTCCTTCTCGTTCCGTTTGTGTTGGAATCTCGTTTCTGATCTGTTTTTACACCAGCGGTTATTCTGGATTCTGATCCGAGATTTGATCTCTAGATTCATGTAACCAAACAGGCCCTAAAGCATTGTGAAACCAGAATTTTGTGGCACAGCTTTTTTCCCTCCTCCCAGCTTGTAGGTATTTCCATTACTAATCAAGACTCTGATTTAACATTAAGGAAGCTTCCAAGATAGAAATTTGAACCAATGCATATCAACCCATTAATCTGATTACCCAGATGTCTTGTTTGGGTTAAAAAAAAAATGATAGGAATTTAAAAACAGTCAGAAGCTAAAAAGCTTTGCAATTACCAGTGGAAATTAGAACATTTGAATATGGGAGAACTTTCCATCGATCCATAGTTGTAGATCTCAATTGAAAAGTGTAAAATTGAAGCTAATTGAAGTTATTATTATTAGGGCTTTAAATTTAAATTAAGATTATAACCATAGATGGGTGCGTGAGTCATCAAAATGCATGCCTAACACACTAAGTATAGCATCTAATTGATCAACACACAAAGAGAAAAGAAACAATTAAGAATGCCCTGCATCCCTGGTCCCCTTTTCTAATATACCTGTTTCCTCTTTTGATTTATTTATGTATATTTTTTTCTCTCCTTCATTAACGTGAAGCCCATAAGTTAATTAGTCAAGTAGAGAAGAGGGTGGGGTGCTCCCTCTCTATCTATACAATTGATTTATGAGCATAGACAACACTAGTGATTCTCTTTGTGGGTCAACAATATCTAGTGGAAATCTCTTTGTTAATAGAATATTATTATAGTTTTGCTTGGTTGCAAGGAGAAATATTTCCATCTCCATCTCAACCGACACAGGTGACGGCTGACGAGTGCTTCTAAGGGTGATGGGATTCACATTTCTGCCCATCAGAAGAAACTTTCCATTTTGGCCTTGATTCTTTAGTAGAAGATTTTCTTGCATGAATGTGCAATCTGTAATTTAGGGTATTAAAACATACAAATCAGAGTTTAAGCCTTCACTAAAGCATGCAAAACTCCAAAATCTATTCGTAATTTAGGACCAAGACTAAGTGACCAACCCATACTCACCAACTCTGTAAGTATACGTACGTATAACTGCCTCAAAATTTTGCAAAACAAAAAGGAAAATATTATGGCAACTCAAACCGATGTAAATCAAAGTGTGAATGCTAATGAGTAATGTTTCTCTTAACAGAATATACAATGAAATAACTGCAAATCAAGTAAGGAACCCTTAATGTCTACTCTAAGTTGGTTTAATTGTTGAACGCATGGTGAACTCTCCAAATACTAGGATCCAATTATTAGACCTGATCTCATGCCTCATCTCTCGCTTAAAAACTCAGTTATATAATGCCATGAAATCTGTAACTAAAAAAAATCAACTTAAGTTTCAACAGAATAAAGTAATTAACTGAAGTTGGATCATGGTCCCCTCCCTGATGATGTTAGGCCTTTATTTGTCTTTGCTTAATTTTTTTTAATCAGATCTTTTGTTTAATTTATATATATCCTTTTTTTTTTTTTTTTTCATTTGATAAAAGGATATGTTATCGAAATTGATGCATTCCAAGCACAAGGCATCATAAATACAAATTTTAATGTCAAAGAGTGGAATTAGGCCACACTGTCTGACATGTCATGATTGAGATTTCCTAGTTAGGTGATGTGCTGTTGTATTTATATTCTTAAAGTGCATATATCTCTAAATATTTGAATAAAACTAATAAGGTTGGCAATCACTAAACAAAAGGATACAAGAGACCCATGACGACATCTCTGTATTATTTTTATTAATAAAATTGCTTGTATGATTCTTGCTCCTACTACAACTATGTATTTTCACTTTGTGGTGTGATATGATATCTGAATAGTAGTAATTCACCAATTCATTTCTCCTCTTGCATCTGTTTACTGTTTTTTTTAAAAATTTTTTTACACTAAGTTCAAAAACCCAGAAGCAATTGCCATGTAAAAGGAATCCTTCCAGTCTTCCAGCCTTTCCCCCTTAAGAAAACAGTGAATATTGGATTGGGGTTCATCATCAAATGCCTTCTCAGCATTCCCTTCAATGAGTCTCCTCTGTTTTTAATGATATAATGAAACACAAAAGCTCAGGAAGGTTTGATGTAGACATCACATCTAACGTGCTGAGGACTAGAACCAGGGCCAAACAACAATAGCATTTCAACATGGTTGGTTGGAAAATTTTATATTCCCACATTCCTTATAATCTAATTTTGTTGAGAAGGTGGTGTTTGTTCATTTTTCTAGAAGAAGCCACCTGTAATTTTTTGTATGATACTAGATAGGAACACCGACATCATCGTATCCTAAACGTATACAAATCTTAAAATATCAAAGATCCCCTAAGCATTTCTTCTAATTTTAAAAATGAAGTGGGTTGTACCCAAACCAACCAAAAGAAAAAGAAAAACGAAGTGGGTTTCTTCATTCCATCTCCAGAAAAGAAAAGAGACAAGTTTACCCAGCAAGAACAGCAAATAACATTGATACTCTTGCAAAATTACAAGGAACAAGAGACATGAAACAATCCAAATTCTACCCTGACGTTATTTTAGACTTGTTGGATTTATGTGTTCATCAAATCTAATTTAAAGCAAATAATTTGCAAATCTCATAGGAGCAATTGTCTGTCCTAAGGTTAATTAGACCTTAAATTGTTGGCAACTATGGATTACTTTCCAGAGAAACTATCTCATGAGCCTAACAGATACAAGCATTTCAGCTAGGACAACATTCATGATAAGTAGTGTCAAGATAAACTCACCTCAAGAACTATATAGCCCACCTACTTGAATTTGCATGCAGAATTCCTGTTACAACATCTCCATTTAAAATGAAACAATGAAGGCAGATCCCAACCCAAGTGTATATACTTCAACAACACACAATCCATTAAAATTACACCTTCCACAATTTAGTTCTGAATGATGTAAGCATCATAAGAAAATGGTGTTATGATTTGGAAGTAATTTCAGCACCAGAAGAAAAGAATATTGCAGTATGAAAATGGCAGGAGTCATATTAAAACATTACTATGTTACTGACAATATTCATTTCTGGCTGATAGATAAAACTCAGAAGGTTACTGAAATTCAGTTCCTTGCTTCATCAAATATGAAACTAGTATAAATTCTTCCCTGCCAATTGTCAACATTGAGGAATTCATATGATGCTCGCATCTAAATCAAGTTTGCAACCCATATATGACTTTAATTTCAGGCAGCCACAGGCTCTACCATAGTCATGGATAGCTGAATCAGGCTCAGGTTTACCAGACCTGTCCAAGCAACGAATGCTTACCAACCTGCTCTGCCCACCCAATAGATAGAAACTCTAAATGAATGATGTTGCAGAGCCTTGATCTCATCCTTCATGCTCAGAACTTGTGTTTGATCTCTATACTCCTTGCAACAATAGAATAAAAAACAAAAAAAGATAACCAATGATCTCTACTTAAGCGTAGCCTAAGTTTACACTCATCCTCACGGGGGTGTAACACATTACCTGTTTAATAACCTAATTTCCTGAGAAAAAAAGAACCTATGCATCCTTTAATCTCAAGTATCAAGTCCTGAATAAGTTGAAGTTCTAGGAAGGATCCTATCCCAAACAAGGTAACAAACATCCTTGGAGCTTATCATCTGATTGAACCTATTCATACGATCCTTGAAAGTCTGCTTTTTGCATGGTTTTCAATAACTCAAAATCATATAAAAGGTTACTCTGGATATGGGTCTGAAGAAACCAAAAAATGTAGTTCAGATGACAGTGAGGAACACCATGGGGAGGTCCAAAACCAAAAGCAAAATTTTTTTCTCTCAAAAAGTTACATTACTAGGCAAGGAACTACAACCTAGTTAACTCAATGGGTAATCTCTTAAATAATCCAGTAATATAATTCTAGTCAAAATGCCTGGAATTGAACTCATGAATCAGATTGTAGGCCATATAACAAATCATATGATTTGGATGAAATTGACCCTTACATGGTCATCAGTATAAAAGGGTATTCTGAGGATCACTAACAACAGCCCAAAAACTATAAATCAGAAACCAAGCTGCAATATTAGTGAAGCTAATTAACTTGAAAGAGCACTGATATCAACTTCAGAAGATGGTAGGGATCACCAGCAGCTCAGGAACACTATTAAACTAGAAATCAATAAACCATGACTGTGAAGTACAATGACTTCCAAAAATGCTAATAATTGCCTGAGAAAGAAAAATGTTAGGGATCGATCTAATACGAGATAATCCTTTACATTTAAACAATGTTTACCCAAATTGTACTTCATCATAGAGAGGATATCCCAATTTTATTAGTCAAGCATGGAGTCAGTGAAACACTCTTCACTACATTTTTATGCAACAATAAGTCAGCCTTATCGCAACTAAATGAGATCAACTACATGGAACCTTGCACTCCAATTGTTTCTATTCGAGTTCTTCCTAGATACAAGCTCTAGGTCTTTCCTCACCACTTCTCCTAAGACTTTGGGTCTGCCAGTAACTCTTTTAACTCCTAATATATATCAAATCACTCCTCTGCACTGGATCATTTAAAGGCCTCCATTGATCATGGACATGGCACCTCAAACATCTTTCTCAAAGCTTATAATGCATCAAAGCTACTCTCAAACCAACTCTAATATGATCATCCCTAGTTTTCACATTCATCCATCTTGACAAGACATTTGCTACACTAAGTTTATCTGCATGTCGTTGTTGCCTTGCTTTTAGGAAGATAAGAATTTTTTTACACTAAACTAATGATTTCGACCACTGCCATAAAGAATGTGAAACGTACACTTCGATCTTTTTGTTGGCTATCCATTCTCCAAGAGCATACAGATTATTGACAAGGGGATCAAGAGTTGTAGATATTAGGTAGGTGCATAAAAACCAACTGATAAACAACATTTACTGAATCACACACAAAAAAAACAAGAGGGTAGAGTGAAAACCAAGTACATTCATGTTGGAAGCAATAGAGTTGCTTTTCATGTTGGACTTGAGTGTTTTGCATTAAATGTGCACCACCTAGTAGTGGAGATTGAATATATTTCACAAGTACGTAAAAAGCAAAATGAACAATCGAGATCGAAAATGAAACCGATACTTTAGCTCTGTGTCCATGTGGGAACAGCATTTGTCCTTGGCATCTCGGAAGTACTTTCACAGGGTTATCCTCAGTCCTCACAGGCTCACAGCATGTGAAGAAACAGCCTTCGAAGTAGTTCTGACAGAATACGGTGCACGTGAAACATTGATTTCTGTGTCACTCAAGGTCGACAGTACGATCGTACGATTGGTTTCTGAAAATCTAACTCGATCCCAAAGACCTTTTCCAGTTTTGGGAGTGTTAACGTGAAAACATTGTTGTTGACGGCTATACTCTGGTATTATACGGTAGTGGAATTTCTTAACCCCTAGGTCGGTACTATTCTTCCATTAAGAATCTTTTAATCTTTGCCATTGAAATAGAGAGAAAAAAAGAAGAAAAAAAAAACCTATCTTTGCTCTCTCCTTGAATGTCTAGGTTGTTAATAAATGCATGGGTCAATGATTCTGGTGTTTGATATGGATCATATATACTTCAGTTTTTTTTAAGGAAATGCTTCTTCTCTTCATCTCTCCTTGAATGTTTAGGTTATCAACAAATGGATCAATGACTCTGGAGTCTGGACAAAAATGTGTCATGTGTTTCTCCTCGTTTTCATTATTTTTTCTTAGCCTCGGTTTATGGAACAAAAAAACCACACAGAAGCCATGAGATTAAGCATGACCAGAGGTTTTGGCTTACTGACAAAATAATGCTACGCTTTTCAAGTCAAGTGTCAATAGTAGTGACAGGTTCCTGGTGTGGCATTGAGATTTATATCATTTTCTTTTGGACTAGGTTGTGTTCTGAAGTTACGTACATATCTTTGAAAATGACGATGAATCTCTGTTCTACTGGTACCATCGTCAGAGGTCGGTAACGGAAGTTCCATTATTTAATTACTTTTAAAAAAGGTAAAGAGGTGTTTCTTCCGACTCTTGAGTCACAAGAAGAGAAAGGACAATAAAAAAGTTTTTTTTAGTACACCACCTGTTTGATAAAATGATAATGGAGATATCTCACTGCGAATCGCAGTGAAACGACGAGATCAAGGTCAATCAGACAAGGTACGGAGTTGATGATAAATCTCACTAGGCTGGTGGCATGATGTAGATACTACTATGGAACCCAACAGGCAACAACAAGAAATTGAAATTCCCCTTAATCAACCTCAGCAGCCCAACTCCTTGCCTCTTCTACAGTCGAAGTTGAATCCACAAGATATCTTCTTCAAAAGCCGGCGGGCGTCAGACACTGGGACCCTCAAGCCACCCAATCTCCATTCCACCTCCCTCGGTCATCAGTCAAAGAAGAATAAATTTTCCTTTTCCCAAAGGCAAAAGTTAATACTAATGGAGAAACAAGATCAACTCTGGGGCTTTGATATATTATTCTTAAAGATCACACGTGACAGCCTAGCCCCCCAGCTTTGGTTAATCTTCCAGAAGTTTGGTCATCCTGCCTTCTTGTTCCTCTGTTCTTTATTTTAAATAGTAATTAACTAACACTGATATGATGTAGAAGACCCACGGAAGCAACAGAAAATGACATGGAGGAGATGGAGATGGAGATGGAGATGGTGAATTTGAGATCCAAAACTAGGTGGCAATGCAACGTGGTGGCTGCCAGTTGATGGGTAGAGACCTTCTAGGTTCCTTGCATCCTCTCACCATAGGAACTAAGCAATCTGCTTCGTTCCCTCGCAAAACATTTGATTGTTTCTGCTGCTCCTGATGTTTCAGACCACCTTTGGAAATCACTGCCTTGTTACTGATGTTACTCTTCTTGCTGTTGTGGAGCTTGTTTGGGTAGTAGCAGAAATTGTTGTTGATCATGGGTGGTGCTGGAAGTGGCTCCTTGGTTGGATACATTGTTGCTGCAGCAGTTGAGGGTTTTGCCCTCCAGAAGTAATCGTAAGCATTGAGAGAAGCAGCCGCTGTTGCTTCTGCAGCAGGGGTTGCAATCAGGTGAGCCACCCTAGGTGGGCATGGCAGCGATTGTGG